>NC_092167.1:37193149-37527792 GCF_045791955.1 Oncorhynchus clarkii lewisi | reverse complement strand
GAGTGGTTGAAAAACGAATTTTAAGGACTCCAACCTAAGTTTTTGTAAACTTCCAACTTGAACTGTAATTTTAGCTTCTACAACAATCATGTGGTATGAAACTATTAATTGGTTTCGGATTGTCACATAATCTTTTCTATTGTAGCTGTCCAGGCAGGCCCTGTGATAGTTTGTGTTGGGACACAAATCGAGGAGATGGTTTTTGACGTCAGACCCTCCAACCCTGAATCAAGTGAGGACTCCAGCCCTGAACCCAGTGAGAGTGGAGATCGATCCTGGAACCATGGGGAGGATGAGCTGTCTGCTGACCCTGAGTCATCAGAGGATTCATCCAACTCAATTCAAAGATATAAAAAGATGAATAATGATTGTATACACGCACTAATTAATGATCTACTTATTTCAGTGTTGATGCTGACAAGTACGTCGTCTGTCGTAGCCAATTGATGTCCCTGTTCACCTCTTGCCCTGTCTGTTGTGCGGATACACATGCCAGCATGGAGAAGCAGAAGGGCACCTACGTTCAAATCAAGCAAGCAAGTTTTCTCAAATTCAAATTTAGGCAGGTAGCTAATAGTGTTAAGAGTTCTCACACATTTGATAACACATAATACCTTTCCAAAGTATGTTCCTAATGTGGTCATTCAAGACTTTGGGAAAATCAGGGAATGCTCTACCGGATTATGCCAGCCTGCAACTGGCATAATGGTCTGGGACCATCACTTTTCCGGCTGCATGCCTACACAGATGATCAGGAATTGCGATCTATTTCCCTGAATTGCATTGTGAAAGCCGAACTTAGCTAGTCATGTTGGCAATAGAAAAAGCTTTCGTATGATGCCCACCTGACCCTGATTGGATTGTGTAAACAACAACAGTAATTGTGTAAAGGTGGGGGTGCAGGGTTGTGTTCCAAACAAAACAACTACAAGTGTGCTTGCTCTAGTTCCTCAACATTAGTAACATTATCACTGCCATATAAATACCTGCTTTGCTGATGGGGCAACATGAACACAGCCATATCAATACCTGCTATGCTTATGAGGTACCTTTTATACAGTGCCTTGCGAAAGTATTCGGCCCCCTTGAACTTTGCGACCTTTTGCCACATTTCAGGTTTCAAAAATAAAGATATAAAACTGTATTTTTTTGTGAAGAATCAACAACAAGTGGGACACAATCATGAAGTGGAACGACATTTATTGGATATTTCAAACTTTTTTAACAAATCAAAAACTGAAAAATTGGGCGTGCAAAATTATTCAGCCCCCTTAAGTTAATACTTTGTAGCGCCACCTTTTGCTGCGATTACAGCTGTAAGTCGCTTGGGGTATGCCTCTATCAGTTTTGCACATTGAGAGACTGAAATGTTTTCCCATTCCTCCTTGCAAAACAGCTCGAGCTCAGTGAGGTTGGATGGAGAGCATTTGTGAACAGCAGTTTTCAGTTCTTTCCACAGATTCTCGATTGGATTCAGGTCTGGACTTTGACTTGGCCATTCTAACACCTGGATATGTTTATTTTTGAACCATTCCATTGTAGATTTTGCTTTATGTTTTGGATCATTGTCTTGTTGGAAGACAAATCTCCGTCCCAGTCTCAGGTCTTTTGCAGACTCCATCAGGTTTTCTTCCAGAATGGTCCTGTATTTGGCTCCATCCATCTTCCCATCAATTTTAACCATCTTCCCTGTCCCTGCTGAAGAAAAGCAGGCCCAAACCATGATGCTGCCACCACCATGTTTGACAGTGGGGATGGTGTGTTCAGCTGTGTTGCTTTTACGCCAAACATAACGTTTTGCATTGTTGCCAGAAAGTTCCATTTTGGTTTCATCTGACCAGAGCACCTTCTTCCACATGTTTGGTGTGTCTCCCAGGTGGCTTGTGGCAAACTTTAAACAACACTTTTTATGGATATCTTTAAGAAATGGCTTTCTTCTTGCCACTCTTCCATAAAGGCCAGATTTGTGCAATATACAACTGAGTGTTGTCCTATGGACAGAGTCTCCCACCTCAGCTGTAGATCTCTGCAGTTCATCCAGAGTGATCATGGGCCTCTTGGCTGCATCTCTGATCAGTCTTCTCCTTGTATGAGCTGAAAGTTTAGAGAGACGGCCAGGTCTTGGTAGATTTGCAGTGGTCTGATACTCCTTCCATTTCAATATTATCGCTTGCACAGTGCTCCTTGGGATGTTTAAAGCTTGGGAAATCTTTTTGTATCCAAATCCGGCTTTAAACTTCTTCACAACAGTATCTCGGACCTGCCTGGTGTGTTCCTTGTTCTTCATGATGCTCTCTGCGCTTTTAACGGACCTCTGAGACTATCACAGTGCAGGTGCATTTATACGGAGACTTGATTACACACAGGTGGATTGTATTTATCATCATTAGTCATTTAGGTCAACATTGGATCATTCAGAGATCCTCACTGAACTTCTGGAAAGAGTTTGCTGCACTGAAAGTAAAGGGGCTGAATAATTTTGCACGCCCAATTTTTCAGTTTTTGATTTGTTAAAAAAGTTTGAAATATCCAATAAATGTCGTTCCACTTCATGATTGTGTCCCACTTGTTGTTGATTCTTCACAAAAAAATACAGTTTTATATCTTTATGTTTGAAGCCTGAAATGTGGCAAAAGGTCGCAAAGTTCAAGGGGGCCGAATACTTTCGCAAGGCACTGTAAACACTACAATGGATACCTGCTATACTAATGAGGTAACATTATATATACTACCATATTAATACCTGCTATTTATGCTGATGAGGTATCATTAAAACCACTACCATATACTATAAATGCCTGCTATTCTAATAAGTGAGCTGGGAAGGGATGTGATGAAGTGATCCATTCAGACCAGCCTTACTGATTTAACTTTCGAAACAACATTAGTCGGTAACACTAGTTTGATAGGTGATATTCATAAATTTAAAAAATGTAATTGTAATGTTCTGGGCACAACACTGACATGATTGACATGTATTGTTTACGACAGTATCAGTAATACGACACCTCATGGTAAACCATTGGTACTACACTTTATGGAAATCAGTTACTGTACAACCACTGTAAACGTGTATAATACGTCTTCTAGATGAACAACCACCTCTATCTTGTGTCTGGGCATTATTCTATTCATATTACACAAAGGAATGTCAATGTTCATTAAAATGATTTAATTTTAAGCTCTAATATGTAGAGTATAGAGTGATGTTTTATTTTTACCATAGCAATTACATAGCAGACTCTAGCAAGCTCTGAAAAGTGACACTGTCATTACTTTTGTTGTTAGATTACAAAACAGAGTTATTTAATTAAAACCTTTTTTATTGTCAATGATCATCCAAATTGGGCCACTGGAACACTCTGCAATTGTTCAAGAGACAGGGAACTGTTGGTGGATAGCAGACAACACAGGTTGGCAGAGGTTTCCTGATGTGCTGTCTAAGAACGCTATAGGCCCAGGGGACTATCTTCCCGTAGTGTGTGTAGCGGAATTGCCTGGGGACAAGGTATTGGGAATTGTTGGTAGTTATAAAAGTCTGGGACACATGAATCTTACAGTAGTAGCTATAGCGCAATGAAAAGTATTATTCATGACTGTACTCATGAGCACTGACATGGAGTGACCCGTGTTTCTGTCTGAAACTCATGTATGCAATTCCCAGCAGAAACCGGTTATGGAAAAATGGCTCGAAATTTCGATGCAGGGTCAGATAAGAGATGTCCTGTCTTGAAGACAAGTCCTCCACCAACCCCCAGTAACAACCTGGTCTAAATGCCTTTCGTATTATTCCATATGTAAATCTGAGACCCTTCATTTAGTATCATATGTTACGTTTTGGATTATGGGTATTAATTTCTGGATGTCCATCACCCATTTTGTATTATATGTACCGCATTATATGTGACAAATTTGAAAAATTTACAATATGTTACGAATTTAAAAAATTTACTATATGTACAGTATAAGGTTAATGTTAGGGTTAAGTTTTGAGTTAGGTTAAAGGGTTAGGGGAAGGGATAGCTAAACAGTTAGGGGGAAGGGTTAGCTAACATTCTAATCAGTTACCAATTATCTAAAAAGTAGTAAGTCCTTGAAAAGTTGCTAATTAGCCAAAATATTAAAGTTGCCCATTATGAGTTTCAAATTCACAACCTTTGGGTTGCTAGATGTTCGAGTTATACTCCCAACCAACCACCCTGCTTTTGTTTTTGCCTTAAGTAACCATCTTTCCTATGTAACCATACCAATCATAATATATCATACTAATTTGAGTGTCTTTGATTTATATTTACTATGTTACTTCTAACCTATGATACCAGGTTGCCAGTAGGCAGCAATCCCTGCAGCAAATGCTCTCTATTGCTTTGGTCATTGGTTGGCAGTGTCCACACTTTTGAAAAACATAATTTTGACAACAAAGACTATCATTGATAGCTAATGACAGTATGCTGATCATTTTTGTTTGGGTGGTTTTAAAGTGTAACACGGCTTTTAAGAGTCCTTGAAATTGAGCAGCCTTGTGTGAGACACATCGTATACTGTCACTAATCATGTAACTATTGAAATATGGTAACTATTACATCCAATGTAACATCAGTGAAGCTCATATTCGAAATCACAATGCATTTCTTATTGGAACCCAGATAATCATTTACCTTGGCACCCAAGTCAGCCTTGACAGTTTTCATTATCTACAGTGTTGAATGACATTTTCTTATCTGGTAGCAAGACAATTTTCTGATTCAACTCGTCATAATCTTACCAGTAGCTGAGAGATCCCTACATGGCTGTTTCCATGGTGACCTCGCAGCTATGTTTTGTGGTGTGTTATCAGATTTGTAATTGTTATTTGATCATTTAATTATTTAACTCTGTTTTGTTTTCATTCCTTTACAATGAAGTGAAGAGCACCAATGAAATAGCAAGCAATTGTTACCTTCCGGCCATGAGTTCTTTTGTTATGTCTTTGTTTTAGTATGGTCAGGGCGTGAGTTGGGTGGGTTGTCTATGTTAGCTTTTCTATGATTTGCTATTTCTGTGTTTGGCCTGGTATGGTTTTCAATCAGAGGCAGCTGTCAATCGTTGTCCCTGATTGAGAACCATATTTAGGTAGTCTGTTTTCTATTGTGTGTCTGCACCAGCCAGAACTGTTTTCGGTTTATTGTTTTTGTTCAGTGTTCAAGTTCTTTATTAAAAGATATGGACACATACCACGCTGCATCTTGGTCCTCTTCTTCTTCCACCGACGACGACCGTTAACCCAGGCTCTGTCGTAACCGGCCGGTCAGTGGGGCGACGCACACTTGGCCTAGCGTCATCTGGGTTAGGGAGGGCTTGGCCGGTAGGGATATCCTTGTCTCATCGCGCACCAGCGACTCCTGTGGCGGGCCGGGCGCAGTGCACGCTAACCAGGTTGCCAGGTGCACTGTGTTTCCTCCGACACATTGGTGCGGCTGGCTTCCGGGTTGGATGCGCGCTGTGTTAAGAAGCAGTGCGGCTTGGTTGGGTTGTGTATCGTAGGATGCATGACTTTCAACCTTCGTCTCTCCCGAGCCCGTACGGGAGTTGTAGTGATGAGACAAGATAGTAGCTAATAAAAACAATCGGATACCACAAAATTGGGGAGAAAAAGGGGTAAAAATTAAAGTAAAAAATATATTTTAAAAAATAAAATAAAATCTTTGCCCCTGACACTATCATTTATAATGTGCATAGGTCAGGTCATTGGAACAATACAGAATATCATTCAACCAACCGATGAACAGCAGGGAATCTTACAGATTGTGGAAAACAGAAAGGAAAATGCTGTACACTGCTGCTCATGCTCCCACGTAATTTTATTATAACAATGTTTCGAACCTTAGGTCTTCTTACAGACTGTTCCTTTGAAAGGGCAATCTGTGATTTTAGCAATAACCTGACCTCAACCCAATTGAGATGGTTTGGGATGAGTTGGACCGCAGAGTGAAGGAAAAGCAGCCAACCAGTGCTCAGCATATGTGGGAACTCCTTCAAGACGGTTGGAAAAGCAGTCCTTATGAAACTAGTAGAGATAATCAAATATATTTTGATTTGTTTAACACTTGTTTGCTTACAACATGATTCCATATGGGTTATGTCATAGATTTGACGTCTTCACTATTATTCTACAATGTAGAAAATATTACAAATAAATAAAAACCCTTGAATGAGTAGTTGTCCAAACCTTTGACTGGTACTGTATATACACTTCAAAGCAATTGATATTCCTCAATAGGTAGATAGGTAGAAGACAAATAGAGAGGGATTTATGACCTATTCTTTCAAGGATGACATCTTAACTTCAGTTAGAGACATCAATACAGATAGCTGTGTACAGTGGTTCCTCCTTTAAAAGTTGTGTCACACTGCGGCATAACCTGCGTGCTGCTGCAGCATTCTGTGGCATGTCATTTAATTCTCAGCCATTTCTTCTGTTACTGGAAGTTATTGCTAGTTTGACCACCAGAGGGCATTTTTGAGAAGCGTTTGATAGTATTCCGTATTGGCGTTACCAGAGAATTTGAAACCTTTTTTGGAATAACATAGTATCTGGGATTGATTTTAAGAAATGCTTAATTAATTTGATTAAAATGATTGTGTTTCCATTCAGAGAAAAATTGTCCATTTGTAAATTCAGACCGTTTTGCTCTCGGAGCACACGTTCGGTCCAAGGAGTAGGGTTGATTTGAGCATTCTGGCCTTACAAAGGCAGTCAAGCACCCAAGCTAACATTGGCTAGCTACTTCCAGACGCAAATGAGACCACTTGGACCATTTTACTCGCCCTAGCAGAGCTGGTAAGGCAGCTTTTGTGTTAACCAGAGTGTTGGTGACTGTAAATGTGCTGCTTGAAACAATTTAATTACGCTTTTTTTCCGACGTTTACTGACACCGGCAATATTCAACGGGTGTTGAGCGCTTGTAAAGTAATAATTCTGCGCTCTGGTACACTCAGACGAGAGTGCTCTGAAATCTGTGTAGATAGTAGGCTGGACACATTACATTTTTAACAACTTTCTTTTCTGATAAGCTAGTTCATTGCATCCACCATGGAGCCCAGTTTCATAATATGACCATATTTCCCAGCTGCTTCCTGTCGTTTTGAAGTTATCGCGAAAAAACAGGCCTTATTTTAGTGCATTTTTTTCCCTGCCAGCTCCTATTAGTTCTATTGAGCACCGTGGCACCAACTCGCCTTCCGAACATTCTATTCCCAGCTTATTGTTCAACGTCACAATGTCTGCTACGCTATTGATGGCAATGAGACCTGCTCACTTTGTTTTATAGTTAAAATGTAAACAACAAAGTGAAAACAACAAAAATAATATTGGAATTCTGCGGTCTTCCCATTGTTTCCTATGGGGGAAATATCGGCATGTCTGTCTATTTCGCCAAATATCTTGCATGTGAGACATGTGTATATTCAGATTTTTTTTCAAGCCGGGTGTAACCGGTGTGAAATGGCTAGCTAGAAAACGCACTAATAGCGTTTAAATCGGTGACGTCACTCGCTCTGAGATCTTGCATAAATGCTTTAGCTAGCTAGATTCTTTACATCCAATGTTTCACGAGACGACAGCCTGGTTTTCTGGTTTTCTCAGGTGTCCCTAAAACATTAAACAACACAAATTACAAATTAATTCTCCTAACACTAGCTAGTTGGCTAATGTTAGCTAGTCAGATAACTTGCTAAATAGCGATTTTTGTAAATTAACTTTATGACAAAAAAATATGCACAAATGTTTAACTCTACATTAACTCAATTGTAAATGTTTTGCTTGACTCGTTATGATGTTACAAAAACTTACATCTGGTTCCACAGTAAAGTTTTGTCAGCCATCTTTGTTGAAGAACGCCACAAGGGTGGCTGGCGTCAAAATTCATCATTGGAACCACTCGATATGATTGGTCATATAAAAACCTTGGGACCCAATGCATAATGAGTGCTCTAACTCCCCCTTGTGGTGGTCTGGAGCAATGAAGCCGTGACTCTGGGTACCTCTAAGTCCCGCAGTGCAAGCTCGCGACTTTTAAAGGAGGAACCACTGTACCTTAAATGGAGGGAGTAACCACAACTAATGCAGTGTTGCAATATCACCCAGATGGGTGCTAATCATGGATAGTGGCTGAGGTAAGTTTCCCTCCAATCAACGTAATGCAATTTGATGATCATAAAAAAAGCACAGAAATCAATTCCTCACTGTAGAGGATCGTTAGCTGAAGTGAATTCTCAAATAGAACTTCAGTATTTGGAAATAGTTTCTTCTCATGCCATTTTGCTTTTTTGCTGTAAGATTGTAACACGTTAGGCCTATTTACCACACGGTGCTTCTGAAACATCAAAGCAGCCAACTTTATATTAAAAAACAAGTGAAGTCTGAGGCACAGTGGGTGTTGTGTGTATGTCCCTCGAGGAGACAGCATACTCACCACCCACCGGGCACACACTTGTTGATTTAGCGTTGTCTCCACGTCATTTCAATTAAATTACTTTGAACCAACGTGGAATAGACGTTGAATTGATGTCTGTGCCCAGTGTGAAGGGTACAGGGTCATTGATGTTCAGATGGTGACAAAGTAATAACATACAAAAGGAAAATAGAAAGGCATACCAAATGAAAAGGATTCACCTACATGTGGGAAAGCCCTGCTGGGTCGGGGAGGCTACTCGATCAGCAATAACCAGTCAATCTTCTTCATCTATAGTATTATGGTGGTCCGCAAACATTCAAATCAAATGTTATTGGTCACATACACATGGTTAGCAAATGTTATTGCAAGTGTAGCGAAATGCTTGTGCTTCTAGTTTCGACAGTGCAGCAACATCAAACAAGTAATCTAACAATTCCACACAAATCTTAGTAAAGGAATGAAATAAGAATATATACATATAAATATATGGCTAAGCAATGACAGTGGCATAGGCAAGATGCAACAGATGGTATAAAATACAGTATATACATATGAGATGAGTGATGCAAGATATGTAAACATTATTAAAGTGGCATTATTAGTGACTGGTGATCCATTTATTGAAGTGGCCAGTGATTTCAAGTCTGTATGTAGGCAGCAGCCTCTCTGTGTTAGTGATGCCTGTTAACAGTCTGATGAGATAGAAGCTGTTCAGTCTGTCGGTCCAAGATTTGATGCACCTGTACTGACCTCACCTTCTGGATGGTAGCGGGCAGTGGCTCGGGTGGTTGTTGTCCTTGATGAGCCTTTTTGCCTGTGACATCGGGTGCTGTAGGTGTCCTGGAGGGCAGTAGTTTGCCCCCGGTGATGCGTTGTGCAGATCGCACCACCCTCTGGAGAGCCTTGCCGTTGTGGGCAGTGCAGTTGCCATTCCAGGCGGTGATATAGCCCAACAGGACTCTCTCGATTGTGCATCTGTAAAAGTTTGTGAGGGTTTTTGGTGACAAGACAAATTTCTTAAGCCTCCTTAGGTTGAAGAGGCGCTGTTGCGCCTTCTTCACCAAGCTGTCTGTGTGGGTGGACCATTTCAGTTTGTCCGTGATGTGTATGCCGAGGAACTTAAAACTTTCCACCTTCTCCACTGCTGTTGCAACGATGTGGATAGGGGGATGCGCCCTCTGCTGTTTCCTGAAGTCCACAATCATCTCTTTTGTTTTGTTGACTTGTTTTGTTGAGTGAGAGGTTGTTTTCCTGACACCACACTGATTCGTTAGAGGTGCATGTGTCCGCCTATTGTTCTGGTGTGTGAATTCATTACACTTTGTGACACAAAAAGGGGAGGGGATAGGGAAGATCACTCCTTGTTAATCAACTCAGTACATCTGCTCCAGCTACCGCTACCCCTATCGATTGGGATAGCATAGTGGAAATGGACTGTCCAGCGATGGCCTAACTACTTCCCTATATCTATTTCTAACAAAACAGGCAATTCATCAGCTGAAATGAAATGCTATTGCAACTTATGAAACCTGGCCATCACAAGCTTTGTATGGTGTGTATTGGATTACAATTTCAATTGTCTCCCTTGTTCCTTCCAATTTCCAATGGTGGTCATGGGTAGATGTACAATTGAAACCCAGGTTTCAGCTAATGTGTCACTGACAGAGATAACTGCACAATAAAAATGATGGCATGATGAGGCTCCTTTTTCTTTTGAGAGGAAAACTCTGGATATAATATGTGACACTGACAGTGACAGGTAAAATGTCTTTCATCAGTCTTTCAAAGTCAATCTGCGATAGAAGGAAAAAAACAAGACCATGGTGCATAACACTGACTTTTTTAATAGAATTCATTTATAACAAATGGAACTTGTGTCAGCAAAGAACTGATTTTCATACAGACTTCTTTCGCCACCAATGTAACCTAATTAAGAAAATAAAAAGCACTCCTTTCATTCAGAAAAAAAACTGTTTACACTTACAACTAATAAGAGGTAATTGTATGATTCTTTTTAACAAGCCTTTTTTTTTTTTTACAATTTCATGAATTAATTTCAGTCTATGCATCCAGACGAGAGATAGATAGAGAGAGCAAAGAGAACACAACGTTTATTTCTGTAATGACACTCCAAGCTTGAATGGCGAAGCCACGTTAGTTAATAACAGATGGTTGGGACAAATTTCTGAAAGTTGTCTTCTGGAATAATCACGGATGCTTTTTTTGTCACAAACTTTTTTTTTGTCTTTTTCTCAAAGTCGATCCTTTTTATGTGTTATTTACATACACACAAAGTGAACGTTGAAGGAGATTCCTACAGATGGGTTCAAGTAATATATTATTGGGTTCAGAATCAATAGGGCAGTGCATAGTACAAAGATAAAGAAAGTGCAATTCTTCCTATTAGGCCGGCTGCAGCCATTCTGCAATGTTTCACCATGCATAATTGAAATAAAAAAAATCAAGATGGGAAAACAAAATGAAAGTTGTGGATCAGTTAATGTGCACAGACTCCGGAACTAAGTACATAAAATATGGCATCGAGGTTAAATAATAATAGCACTTTTATACGGTTATGACAAGAGTTGAAAAAAAGCACCTAATTTAAAAAAAAAAAACGAAACAATTTAGCTGCTTGAAATAAAAAGGGAAAGAAAGCACCTGGAATGCACATCCACAAAGCCATCAAAGAGCGCGAGGGTCAAATAAATGTGGGGTTAAAATAATATGTTGTGTCCTCAACCCAAAAAACGTAATTCAAATTTTGGATACACCAACTCATTCCAGGGTTTTTCTATATTTTTACTATTTTCTACTTTTTAGAACAAATATTGAAGACATCAAATCTATGAAATAACAAATATGGACTCACCTAGTAACCAACAAAAGTGTTAAATAAACTCTTTAAAGTAGACACTCTTTGCCTTTATGACAGCTTTGCACACTTTGGCATTCTCTCAACCAGCTTCATGAGGTAGTTATCTGGAATGCATTTCAATTAACAGGTGTGCCTTGTTAAAAGTTCATTTGTGGAATTTCTTTCCTTCTTAATGTGTTTGAGCCAATCAGTTGTGTTGTGACAACGTAGAGGTGGCATACAGAAGATAGCCCTAAATGTTAAAAGACCAAGTCCATATTATGGCATGAATAGCTCAAATAAGCAAAGAGAAAACATTTCAAGAACTTTGAAAGTTTCTTCAAGTGCAGTGGCAAAAACCATCAAGCATTATGATGAAACTATCTCTAGCGCCACAAGAAAGGAAGACCCAGAGTTACCTCTGCTGCAGAGGATACATTCATTTGAGTTACCAGCCACAGAAATTGCAGCCCAAATAAATGCTTCACAAAGTTCAAGAAACAGACACATCTCAATATCAACTATTCAGAGGAGCCTGTGTGAATCAGGCCTTCATGTTCGAATTGCTGCAAAGAAACCACCACTAAAGGACACCAACTAGAAGAAGAGACTTGCTTGTGCCAAGAATCATGCGCAATGAACATTAGACCAGTGGAAATCTGTCCTTTGGTCTGATGAGTCCAAATTTTATATTTTTAGTTCCAACAGCTGTGTCTTTGCGAGACACAGAGTAGGTGAACGGATGATGTCCACATGTGTGGTTCCCACCGTGAAGCATGGAGGAGGAGGTGTGATGGTGGGGGGGTGCTTTGTTGGTGACACTGTCTGTGATTTATTTAGAATTCAAGGCACACTTAACCAGCATGACTACCACAGTATTCTGTAGCGATACATCATCTCATCTGGTTTGAGCTTAGTGGGACTATAATTTGTTTTTTTAACAGGACAATGACCCAACACACCTCCAGGCAGTGTAAGGGCTATTTAAACAAGAATGAGAGTGATGTAGTCCTGCATCTGATGACCTGACCTCCACAATCACCCGACCTCAACCCAATTGAGATGGTTTGGGATGAGTTGGACCGCAGAGTGAAGGAAAAGCAGCCAACAAGTGCTCAGCATATGTGGGAAATTCTTCAAGACTTTTGGAAATACATTCCAGGTGAAGCTGGTTGAGAGAATGTCAAGCGTGTGCAAAGCTGTCATCAAGGCAAAGGGTGGCTACTTTGAAGAATCTAAAATATATTTTGATTTGTTTAACAATTTTTGGGATACTACATGATTCCATATGTGTTATTTCATAGTGTTGATGTCTTCACTATTATTCGACAATGTAGAAAATAATACAAATAAAGAAAAACCATTGACTGAGTAGGTGTGTCCAAACTCCGACTGGTACTGTACATATTCTGCACTAGCAGACGTAAAACACAATTAAGTACTGTCAGATTTGTAACTAACTGTTCCAACAGTTTGTATATTTCTGCAACTGTTTATAATTGCAAATACATGTATCAGTCTAATACTTTCCAGCCTGAGGCATACTGAGTGTCTATATACTGTACACTCTGTCCGTTTGACTCATTGGAAATAGAGAAAATGCTTTTCACTGTTAAGTTCAGTAAAAGCTCATGGACTCCGCTAATTGTCCCATGATGCATGTCTTTGTCGACAACAGGCATTTGGCTTTGACTCCCTTAATTTTCCTAACATTCTTAATAGTCCTAGTTTGTTTAAAATGCACATTGACTGGTTGCCTCTCTTTGAATATACATCTATCCCAATTAAGTGCTGGATCTTTTTATAGATTTAAGAACTTGAAATGAGAACAAAAGGACAAAAGGACAATGCGAATGGGGGGGGTAAAAATGCTCTGCTATTTTTTTACAATTATTTTCACTGAGCCACAAGAAGGCCACATAAACTGAAAATAGAAAGCCTTGCCATGTACGTATTTGCATATATAATTTCATATTATGTAACAAATGAATACTTAAGATAGAAATTAAATATACAGTTATATGAACTATATGCATGGACTACTCAAATATTACAATAATGTGTTAAATGAACGTTATAAAAAAACAGACAGAAATATAAGGCACTCTAAATGCAAAATAAAAACATGTTACGCTGTTGAGCGTTTTAACACCTCAAGAAGAAAGTGACGTCTTTGTACCTTGTCCTAGTGTGTGGAACATTGACTTAGTCTAAGCGACCCCCTGCTATGGAACTACAAACTTTCTGAGCGTATCTAAATGCACTGGTGATATGTCGAGTGACACGTTCCCCACCTACATGCCTCACCACAACAATGTCATGACTAACAAAGTATCCATATGAACCCCATTCATAATACACCTATTTATTGCACAAGAAAATATGCACTGAATACGTTTTGTCCTACTGATGTGCATTCCAGTGAAAAATCTTTTAATTTCCCCCAAAGTATAGACATCTCATTATGGACTCTTTCATATACAATCCATTCGTTTTATATATGTACTTTATTTCAGTAGACATATGTTATAGGTTATGATCATATTATAATTCATATATCATTCATATCTGTCATCTTCTATATACCATAAATATGTATATATCACGTATCTTATCCATCAGGTGCTCATCTTTACCTTCATTCTAACATGGAAGAACTAAGATAATCGGTAGCAGCAACTTCATACTTTGCTCATCCCTGTTGATTCCACAAAGCCCCCAGTTTATCGCATGAGTGTGTAAGTAAGTTATTGTGTATCCGATATTGGACAAATAAGACAAAACTAAAAAAAAACTGTAGCAAAGTCAACATTTGGTAGTGTGAATACAGGACTGCACGTATTGAGACAAACAAACCCCCAAAATTGGCAAGAAAAAGTAAAAGAGCAAAGACTTTTCTCTGCATGACGGTGCATACATTAGAACAGTTCTACAGCTTAAAAAAATACAACTCGGAAGAGAAAAGTGAACGATTACGCAAATACTTTGTTTGATTCACTTTGTCGAGTGATACGTTTTGTTAATAAAAAAAGGAAATCAAATTTCACACAGTTTAAAATAAAGCACATATCAACTGTATAGTAAAGTACTAAAAAACTAAATCAATAGGTTTTATTTGTTTCATATATCTTTAAACATTCCCCCTTTCCCCCCCAATTCTTTAAATGATGAACGTTGCGACAGGAAACGGGGTATTTTTTTCATAGTGGACCAAGCACTGGTGTCTTCTTTTTCAAAGGATAGATGTCTCTGTGTCGTTTGATTGTGGAACAGAAATGTCTCTTTACAATGTGCATCAAGTTTTAAGCCATTCTGTGTGCCTCCATTTCGCTCTCTTGTGGTTCGTAATATGATGCATTACTTGTCGATGTAATAGTACGTTGTGTTTTTATTTTGTTTGTGTTTCTTTCAGTTTTTTTAACCCAAGACGAATCCTTGAAGCAACAGAAAAAAAATAATTCCATAAGATGCTTCAACAGTCAGGATTCCCTCTCTGTTTCCCGTGTCAGGATGAGTTCCATGGGTTTTGGGGAAACACTTGGTCCTCCAGGAATAATCTTTATGATTTTTTTGAAATTTTTGTGTCTCACATCTAACACTTAGGGCCCAATTCAATCAGATCCGCTTTAGCCAACATCCGTGTAGTGGTTGTTTTGACGGTGTTGGAGGTGGCACTGCGTTAGAGCTGTCAAATCCACAGGTGGCTCCCGGCATTACACCTAAAGTGGGCATTGCCATGGCCTGCATGTTGTCGCATTAACAGAATTCCAATGCAGCCTTGTTTACAAGTTGGAACACTGGAATGTGAGATAAAATCTACACCTCCATTTTGATGATAGAAACCCTCATTATTTCCTTTAATGATTTTTCTATTTGAGTGTAATTATTTCCATATAGCCTACACGTTCTCGCTCGGAACTTCTAATGCGAGTGGGGTGGGTGTGGCTTCATGACAAGGCTCGCAAGAGCAGCTGCTCACCAATTTGACTGCTCCAACGCAGTTCCACCTCCGACACTGCCAAAACATCTGCTATGCGGGTGTCTGCTATCGCCGGTTAACACTTGATCTGATTGAATCTAGGCCTAAATTGAGTCTTTAGTTAGGAGTTAAGAAGTACTTTCTCAAGCAGGAAATTATGGCTCAGAAGAGAGGCTCGCTGGGGTTGTCCAAGGGCCTTCTGCTTTTCCTCCGGGAGAGGGACTCTTACGTTGCATAGTGGTCAAAGCTTCCAAGGTATTCCAAACCAGCTCTATAACAGAACTGGTATTGATCCTGAGGAGAAAGGAGAGGAGGAAAATTTGTCATTGGTCCAAAATGTTTGTCACCATTTTCCAACCAGGTCCTATTCATTTGTTTATCTCTCTGTCTTTATTTTCTGTCTCTCTCCATATGTATGATCTTTAGTTTCCATGGACTCAATCATTCTCTCTTTCTCCGCCACGTTCACATTTTCATTTGCTGCTGCTCAGAAATTAGATGAATAAAAATGTACTTAATTCACCACAGAGTAGAAGATTGCTGCTTTTAAGCAATTTCAGAGAACCACTTGTAAGCTATTGTGTTTCTTTTCTATAGATCTTGGAAACAGTTGTCTGTCATCCATTCAAATGATATTTTGTAGACGGCAAGTGGAATTCTGTATCTGATGAGCATCAATTTGTATACACAGTCTTTCTGTGAAAACACAGAGGAAATATGACTGCTGACTCAATATGACTGCTGACTTCACCATGTAACAGAGAAGTAGCTACCTGATAAGTGCACAGATTATGTTGATAATTCACTGTGCTGGGTAACTGCAGTCATTTCAATTCAAGGATAATCCTGTGTGTTCCGTTTAAATGCTAAGTGTGTGGTGTTGTTGGTTGTTTGCTCAACCCAGCACATGGTACATCTTTTTGAGACGTACTACTTATAAATAGCTGTGGGTTGTTACCTGCCTAATAGTTAATAGTATACACTGCGTGTACAAAACATTAATGACATCTGTTTATTTCCATGACATAGGCTGACCAGGTGAAAGCTATGATCCCTTATTGATGTCACTTGTTAAATCCACTTCAATCAGCGTAAATGAAAGGGAGGTGACAGGTTAAAGAAGGATTTTTAAGCCTTGAGATATGTATTTTGCATGTGTGCCATTCAGAGGGTGAATGTAAAATGTAAGTGCCTTTGAACGGTAGTAGGTGCCAGGAGCAGGGGTTTGGGTCAAGAACTGCAATGCTGCTGGGATTTTCACGCTTAACAGTTTCCCGTGTCTAAATAGAATGGTCCACCACCCAAAGGACATCCAGCTAACTTGATACAACAATGGGAAGCAATGATGTCAAAATGTGCCATCATCCCTTTGGAACACTTTCAACACCTTGTAGAGTCCATGCCCCAAATAATTGAGGCTGCTCTGAGTGCAAGGGGGGGTACAACTCAAAATTAGGAAGGTGTTCCTAGTGTTTGGTATACAGTGCCTTGCGAAAGTATTCGGCCCCCTTGAACTTTGCAACCTTTTGCCACATTTCAGGCTTCAAACATAAAGATATAAAACTGTATTTTTTTGTGAAGAATCAACAACAAGTGGGACACAATCATGAAGTGGAACAACATTTATTGGATATTTCAAACTTTAACAAATCAAAAACTGAAAAATTGGGCATGCAAAATTATTCAGCCCCCTTAAGTTAATACTTTGTAGCGCCACCTTTTGCTGCGATTACAGCTGTAAGTCGCTTGGGGTATGTCTCTATCAGTTTTGCACATCGAGAGACTGAAATTTTTTCCCATTCCTCCTTGCAAAACAGCTCGAGCTCAGTGAGGTTGGATGGAGAGCATATGTGAACAGCAGTTTTCAGTTCTTTCCACAGATTCTCGATTGGATTCAGGTCTGGACTTTGACTTGGCCATTCTAACACCTGGATATGTTTATTTTTGAACCATTCCATTGTAGATTTTGCTTTATGTTTTGGATCATTGTCTTGTTGGAAGACAAATCTCCGTCCCAGTCTCAGGTCTTTTGCAGACTCCATCAGGTTTTCTTCCAGAATGGTCCTGTATTTGGCTCCATCCATCTTCCCATCAATTTTAACCATCTTCCCTGTCCCTGCTGAAGAAAAGCAGGCCCAAACCATGATGCTGCCACCACCATGTTTGACAGTGGGGATGGTGTGTTCAGCTGTGTTGCTTTTACGCCAAACATAACGTTTTGCATTGTTGCCAAAAAGTTCAATTTTGGTTTCATCTGACCAGAGCACCTTCTTCCACATGTTTGGTGTGTCTCCCAGGTGGCTTGTGGCAAACTTTAAACAACACTTTTTATGGATATCTTTAAGAAATTGCTTTCTTCTTGCCACTCTTCCATAAAGGCCAGATTTGTGCAATATACGACTGATTGTTGTCCTATGGACAGAGTCTCCCACCTCAGCTGTAGATCTCTGCAGTTCATCCAGAGTGATCATGGGCCTCTTGGCTGCATCTCTGATCAGTCTTCTCCTTGTATGAGCTGAAAGTTTAGAGGGACGGCCAGGTCTTGGTAGATTTGCAGTGGTCTGATACTCCTTCCATTTCAATATTATCGCTTGCACAGTGCTCCTTGGGATGTTTAAAGCTTGGGAAATCTTTTTGTATCCAAATCCGGCTTTAAACTTCTTCACAACAGTATCTCGGACCTGCCTGGTGTGTTCCTTGTTCTTCATGATGCTCTCTGTGCATTTAACGGACCTCTGAGACTATCACAGTGCAGGTGCATTTATACGGAGACTTGATTACACACAGGTGGATTGTATTTATCATCATTAGTCATTTAGGTCAACATTGGATAATTCAGAGATCCTCACTGAACTTCTGGAGAGAGTTTGCTGCACTGAAAGTAAAGGGGCTGAATAATTTTGCACGCCCAATTTTTCAGTTTTTGATTTGTTAAAAAAGTTTGAAATATCCAATAAATGTCGTTCCACTTCATGATTGTGTCCCACTTGTTGTTGATTCTTCACAACAAAATACAGTTTTATATCTTTATGTTTGACGCCTGAAATGTGGCAAAAGGTCGCAAAGTTCAAGGGGGCCGAATACTTTCGCAAGGCACTGTAGTTAGTGTATAAGGTGAGAGGTGTGTAAAGTACAGGTAAACAGGGTATCTCACCTCTGTCTGCACCATGGCCGGTCTCTGTGTCCGGAGCATTTTCACTGTCTGGAAGATATCCACCACGCCCTCGTACCTCATTCGCTCTAATACGATGCTGAGGGTGATGAAGACACCGGTCCTACCCACACCAGCACTGCAAGAAACAATAAAAAGATCATCAGACAGAAAATAAACAGTCTGAGAACCTCCAATCTGACCTGACAAAACACCACATCACCAGACAAAATACCACATGACCAGACAACACCACATGACCAGACAAAACAACACGTGCTCAGACTAAACAACACATGACCAGACAAAACACAGTCTCGACAAAACAACAGTCTAGACAAAACGACACAATCTAGACTAGACTATTTATAAACAAACTGCATTATTTGTCTTTGTTCACTAGACTGTTTATATATTAATGTTCCCCACTTGCCATGATATCTCACAGGACTGCTGTGGGGTGTCTGGGAGCTAATTTAATGTCTGGATAGATCATTAATCTGATCGTTTATCCTGGTAAGATCAAAGTTAAGCACCACTGTTTCCACTGCAAGTTGAGCTAAATCTTTTAAATACCATTAAATGTTGTGGTCTGTTATTGTACTTGCTTAAACTGTTTGTAAATGATGTAAAACTCCATAAAATATTGTTTTGAATGTGGCTCCTTACCTACAATGGACAGATATAGGCCCATCTTGGCCAAACTGTTCTTTTGTTTTATGAACTTGGCCAATGAAATCGATGAAGCCCTCTCCCGATTTTGGCACTCCTTGCTCGGGCCAGTCTGTAAACTGAAACTGCCTTACCGTCCGTGACTGTCCGTCCTGGACAAATAGGGAGAGAGAATACAGTGTGTTCACTTGAATGGAACGTCAAGCCAAGAGGATGAAGTCAAGACAACCTGTACATAGCACTTGACAAACAGGCCACATAAGAAGATAGTCGAGGAATAAAAGAAAACGGACAATCTCGATATGCCTCAGTAATGACGCTGTCTTTTGTGTGCTTTTCCATTGAAGATATCAATGTCGGTCATTAACGAATCAGGGAGCCGCGAGGCACAAAGTTATAAGCACCAGAGACAGGTGTTTGTTACTTAAGATATCTGTAATTTTCACCTGACTGTATTAAAATATGAATAGTAAAGACGCTAAGTCCTTTGATGTGCCTGAGCTTTGGCAGGCTCTTGAAAAGCTGTCTTTGAGGGTGTGCATTACTTAAGTGATATTGTATCCCTTTGATAAGGGGAAGCAATCCCATTGAGGTTCCAGTGTAACACACACTACAAAGGAGAAGCCTGCACCATTTATCAGTGTAAGCCTTTGATGGAATTAAGTCCCAGCGGCTCAAGGCTGCCATGCTCCGTATTTGTTTTTACACCTTTGACACATGTCATAATTCCCTCAAATATATTTCTGCATATATTCATTTAAAAACCTCCAGTTCGGTATAAACAACTTATTAGATGTGGGTCCCAGATGTTGGCTTGAGGACTACTCTACAGTTAAAAACCCCGGTCAGTAGGAGTCGGCCAACTGTCAGTCCAAGTCTCAATCTGAACCGTTAAAATCAAATGGCTCAAAGAAGTGGTAGTGAGTGCTGCCAAGTTTTTATCATGAAACAGAGTTATTCAAAGACAAAAACTTCAAAGTAGACAGATTTATGCGTTTGACCAAACTCCACACAATAAACAACGAATCTGATATATTTTGACAAAAACTACAAAGTCAGGAATGCTTCGTAGCACTGTCAAATCTCAGTGAGCGTTTGAACAGTAAAAGACGGGTGTACAACAGTATAGTACTTACCCTGGCGTCAGTCACTTTGAACTCTCTCAGGATGTACTGGGGCA
Organism: Oncorhynchus clarkii lewisi; assembly: GCF_045791955.1. Taxonomy (NCBI): domain Eukaryota; kingdom Metazoa; phylum Chordata; class Actinopteri; order Salmoniformes; family Salmonidae; genus Oncorhynchus; species Oncorhynchus clarkii. Next base: position 37,507,518 of record NC_092167.1, on the reverse strand, counting down.
TGTTGTACTCAGCCATGGGGTCCACCACAAAGTACTGGTATCTGGCCGACCTCTCTGCTGGCCAATACTGGTGGCATTTTTCCTGCAGCGGGGGAAAAACAACAGAAACAAACCCCATGAGTGAGATTACCTCATACGGTACAATGAAATTCCAACAGAGTATGGCTGTACATGCTGTTTACGATGGCCCATTGTTGGTCTGAATTCAATTTATTTTGCATGTTCGCATAGTTAATTTCTATATGTATTGTCAGTTATGTTATCATGTTAAAGTATTAGCAACATTTGGTTAGCATGGCCAACAGAGTGCACAGAAACAACATAGTTTAGCATGACATACCCTGCCCATTTCTCGGAGCTTCGTTAGCATGACTACGATGGTGGAGTTATGCTCCCAGAGCATCCTCCAGAAGTCCTCTGTCGTCTCCGCTAGCGGCCCTTGCGTGGCAATATAGGCTTTCTGTTGCCTGAAACAATATAAAAATGTTCAGTATCACAAAATACAAGGTAGAAGTGGACTACTAGGAGTCTCAATAATTCAACCACATTGGTCAACATGTTGAAAGAAGCTCTCCTCACCTGTATCCATCTATGAAACTGGCATTGATGTAGTCGGAGCCTTCCACCCCTCGGATTGGCTGAAGACACACTCGCGTGGACTCGTATGGCATTATGTTCACAAGGCGGTTCTTGAACTTGTTGCAGGGGAGATTGGCACTGATGAATCGCGAGGTATGGGCTTTAGTGTTGGCTAAACGCTGCAGAGAGGAAGATAAGAAGCACTGCCCTTAGGTGACTGTTGGCTAATGCAGCTCTCTCCTTTATTTTCCTAGTGTCTGGCTTGAGGGTGACATTAAAAACAGGGGGCTTGTGTAATATAATGCTGGCAAAAGTGAGGGAAGGACTTAGTAGGATTATGGGTTCTCGGCTGCCAAACATTCTGAACGTGAAAAGGCTACACTTTTCAACCTCATATTCATCATCTCCAGCACCAAACCAGTGTCTACATATGTGAAAACACTGCGTTTCTATGATCTGTGGTTAAAAATATAAGAAGAAAGGCCCCAAAAATGCTTCTCTTTGACATCAAAGGGTAGCATTAAAAGTTAAAGAAAATTGTGATTTTCTAAACAGGCAATGAGTTTTTAAATGTTTCAACTTTTGATGATGTCATCGGGTATATCTTTTTTACTTGATATTTTTTTCTATAAAATGTATAAATCTGCCGTTTTCACATATGTAGACAGACACTGGTATTGTGCTGGAGATAATGAAAACGAGGTTGAAAAGTGGTGGAATTGCCCTTTAAGTATGTAAAGGAGAATCAAGGGAATTATTGCTGCTCCTCAGATTTGCAGTGCGGAGCAAAGAATTGCATGTTGTGATTAAACAAAACAAATTCATGCCGCAGCAAGCCTGATGTGGACAGGGCCATGGGTAATCTAACCTGTATCATCTCTTAGGGGTGCGTACCAAGCAAGGCCAAAAAGCATTACATACAGCACATATAACACACCGCAGACTGGCTGACTATGACCGGTGGGTTAGTTGGAACGAGGGGGTTGGGGTTTTCACATGAAACTATATGTAACCACCCTCTGACTTTCAGTAAATACAAGAAATTAAAGTTTGCGATCCGACAAAATTGGACATAAAAAGTCACTGGCGCTTGCTAGAATGTTTTTTTTCTTATTTTCTTTATACAGCTAGTTCCTCTTTTGTCGGCATGGCCACTTTGGAACTATAAAGCAGGATATGAGCTGGAGCACATTGGTCTTGGGTTAGCATCCAGGCTGTCCAATATCTTTAAGTTGGCTGTTTGTCTGTAGCATTGCACCCTTTATCAGTTTATCTATTCCTTTTGCAATATATTTTTTATAATTGCATGCTTACTCATGTAAGCCTCCTGCACAAGCTACTTTTACAACTAGATGCACTGTACTAAAACAATTCCCCTTGAAAATAAATGGCATTTTTGTGTGGATTTTTCCAATTATAATTTTTTTTAAATAAAAGATCCATGGCAATAATACAACGCAGACCAACTCACCTTGAACTCCAGCTCCATGCCCGTGACGTTCTCTCCGCCCTCAATCCCAGTCAGCTTCTGGATGTAGGCGTAGAGGTTTCGGGCGGGCACTTCAGTGGTGCCGCAGGTGACGGCTTCCTGGAGCGCGTCGTGGATGAACACGTACTGGTCCTCCGTCTGCACCATGTAGTTCCGCTGGGCGCGCATCAGCGTCACGTGGCCGTAGATGTCCACTGTCTTCTCGTGCTTGATGCGCTCCAGCATAGCGTCGATCACGATGAAACAGCCCGTGCGGCCAACCCCGGCACTAAAGACAAAGCAAAGCGACACTTAAGGGACAAAATTCTGTGCTGCACACCTCAGCACTGTGTCCCCAAATACACACGAAGAGGGAGGGAAATGGTCAGAACTGACAAGGTTGACTTGCTATTGGCTTGATTTGAGACGCATTGACAATAGATGACTTGACCTAACTGTTTTAGTGGCTTGTCCAGCTTGACTGAAGAGACACTTGAATAACCTTTGAGGTAAGAACTCTATTGAGATAACGGGCCAATAGCGTCACGATTTCCTCTGCAGTTGCAACTTGATACAAGTCATGTTGACGGTCGTTCCTGAAATCTGCCCCCAGATGTTATTGTAACGTTCTTGTTTATTATACCCCCTAACCCTAACCAATATAGCTTTGTTGTGCTGTGTAAGCCCATGATGAGAATGACTACTCTCCATTGGTTGATAATGAGTGACAGTTCAATGTTGAGAGAGGTGCCCTGTGTCAGCTGTGGGGAGCTGAGAAGTTCCCTGGCTACTCTAACACCTTGGCCACGCTGCCAACCCCTTGGCTGCTGCAGTGCTGACCATTTTGACTTTGAGTGTAATCAAATCTGATGTGGTGCTGCGGAACCAGTGGGAGTTGGAGAGTGGCTTTGGCTGCAGTTGTCTGGACATGCCCAGATTCACAAAACACTTAAACAAAAACTTAAGAAGCTTAATTTAAAAAAAAAGAAGTTCATAAGTGCAATTCCTCAACAATATCTTAAGATTTCACATTTTTCTTACGAACTTCTCAAATATCGTCTTACGAACTTCTAGAGGAGTGTCGCTAGGCAACCGATCTAGATAGCTATATTGCGAAGCAATCATGCTCGCACATTTCTTACTGAGATGACAGTTTGAAAATATGTTTTTTGGTTTAAAACAATCACTACTGAAACTTTCAGAGGAAGTTTGAGTGAATGAAACATGTTCAATTGTTTTCATTAGTTTAGGGTTTAGCTAGAGTATTCACACACACCTTAACTTTTTCCATGTTGTTGTGTCACTGGCATACACATAATATCCCATAATATCAGAGTGGAATAATGTTTTTAGAAATGTTTACAAATTAATTAAAAATTAAAAGCTGAAATGTCTTGAGTCAATAAGTATACTTATGGCAAGCCTAAATAAGTTCAGGACCAAAAATTGACTTAACAAGTCACATAATAAGTTGCATGGACGCATACAATTTTCTGTAAGGTCCCCAAGTCGAGCAGTGAACTTCAAAAACCGATTCAAAGACCAGGCAGGTTTTCCAATGCCTTGCAAAGAAGGGCACCTATTGGTGGATAAAAAAATACAATTAAAAAGCCTACTTTGAACATCCAGTTGATCATGGTGAAGTTACAAATTGGATGCTGTATCAATACAGCCAGTCACAAAGATACAGACGTCCTTCCTAACTCAGTTGCCAAAGAGGAAGGACACCGCTCAAGGATTTCACCATGAGGCCAATGGTGACTTTAAAACAGTGACAGAGTTTAATGGCTGTAATAGGAGAAAACGGAGGATGGATCAACAACATTGTAGTTACTCCACAATACTAACTTAAATGACAGAGTGAAACGAAGGAAGCCTGTACATAATACAAATATTCCAATAAGGCACGAAAATAAAACTGCAAAACATTTGGCAAAGAAATTAACTTTATGTCCTGAATACAAAGCATTATGTTTGGGGCAAATCCAACACAACGCAAATTATTTTCAAGCATGGATGTGGCTGCATCATGTGCTCGTCATTGGCAAGGACTAGGGAGCTTTTTAAGATAAAAATAAACGGAATAGAGCTAAGCAAAAGGCAAAATCCTAGAGGAAACCCTGGTTCAGTCTGCTTTCCAACAGACACTGGGTGACAAATTCACCTTTCAGCAGGGCAATAACCTAAAACACAAGGCCAACTATACAAAACGACATTGAATGTTCCTGAGTGGCCTAGCTACAGTTTTAACTTAAATAGGCTTGAAAATATATGGCAAGATTGAAAATGACAATGATCAACAACCAACTTGACAGAGCTTGAAGATATTTTTTCAAAGAATAATGTGCCAATGTTGTACAATCTAGGTGAACAAATCTCTTAGGGACTTACCCAGAAAGACTAATTGCTGCCAAAGGTGATTCTTACTTGTTTTGACTCAGGTGGTTGAATACTTACAGTGCCTTGCGAAAGTATTCGGCCCCCTTGAACTTTGCAACCTTTTGCCACATTTCAGGCTTCAAACATAAAGATATAAAACTGTATTTTTTTGTGAAGAATCAACAACAAGTGGGACACAATCATGAAGTGGAACGACATTTATTGGATATTTCAAACTTTTTTAACAAATCAAAAACTGAAAAATTGGGCGTGCAAAATTATTCCTTGGTCAAATGTTTATTTGTTTACTATTCATGTGGGGACTTCTGGTCCCCACAAGAAAAGTTAAACACGTCCACACACACACAGACAAACACACAAGGCACACACACACAAACATCACACACACAATCATGGCACACACACACACACAAATCACAAACATGGCACAAATACACAAACATGGCTCTCACACACACACACATACAAACATGGCACACACACACACACACACACACACACATATACACAAACATGGCACACGCAAAACACACACATCGCAAACATGGCACAAACACAAACAAATGTGTTTCACTTTTTTTCCTGTGTCACTTTGAGATGCGGGTACATTTGCCGGGTATCTTTGTAAGAGAGTAGAGCAGCTGACTTCAATTACTGCCATTAGCTTAGCGCAATGTGTTAAAAGCACCTAATGGCTCTCAAGAAGGCACTGAAAAGCAGGCCTCTTCATTAAGAATCCCATCGGCACATTGTCACATTAGAGCCTGAACAAAAATGTCAAAGGAAAAGAGGGAAAATGTGTCGCTAATGTTTCACTTCTATTTCAAAATAGATAGCAGCATAAACTTAACGACAAGGACAGACAGCTGAGGATATGTCTAATTTTCATATTATGCTCATTTTCTTTTTTTTTACCACGCAAAATACATTTTGAACACAAACAATTTCTTTGTAACTTTCATAGTGAGGTTATTTTTTGACAGTATTTATTCGATTTTCTTCACAATGGCATCGTTGAGGAGTATGAACTCCAGTCCGCCTGACAAGCTCTTGTGTCCCCCAGCCGAGCATTGACAAGACAGTCCTTGGCTGTCTGCTCTAAAGTAAATAGGTTATTCAACTCATTAAGTCGACATGGCTACGAGGTGCGAGCCACGCTCCCCTGCCTTTCTTCTCCTGATAGAGCATTTGTTTTTCATTTATATAAAGGGGAAAAAAGGGAGGGCAAAAAGATTCAAGACTGAGTTAAGATAGTCTCCCGGGGTCTAAGTCTGGCTAATGTGCCGTGGTGCAGCGGAGGCGGCATGGGAGAGAGAATTAAGACACATACGGGAGTCATTTGTTGCAGCAAAACATTATGTGCTTGCGGTTAAAATGGCCGACGTTCCCTGATTGATTTGGGGACGTGTTTCGACACAGGCTTTGTTGCGACTCTTAAGGTACAGTTGAAGTCAGAAGTTTACACACACCTTAGCCAAATGCAATTAAACTCAGTTATTCACAATTCCTGACATTTAATCCAAGAAAAAATTCCCTGTCTTAGGTCAGTTAGGATCACCACTTTATTTTAAGAATGTGAAATGTCAGAATAATAGTAGTTATTTATTTCAGCTTTTGTTTCTTTCATCACATTCCCAGTGGGTCAGAAGTTTACATACACTCAATTACTATTTGGTAGCATTGCCTTTAAATTGTTTAACTTGGGTCAACCATTTTGGGTAGCCTTCCACAAGCTTCCCACAATAAGTTGGGTGAATTGTGGCCCATTCCTCATGGCAGAGCTGGTGTAACTGAGTCAGGTTTGTAGGCACACGTTTTTTCAGTTCTGCCCACAACATTTTCTATAGGAGTGAGGTCAGGGCTTTATGAAGGCCACTCCAATACCTTGACTTTGTTGTCCTTAAGCCATTTGCCACAACTTTGGAAGTATAATTGGGGTCATTGTCCATTTGGAAGACCCATTTTTAACTTCCTGACTGAAGTCTTGAGATGTTGCTTCAATATATCCACGTACATCTCCTTTCTCATGATGCCATCTATTTTGTGAAGTGCATAAGACCCTTCTGCAGCAAAGCACTACCACAAAATGATGCTGCCACCCCCGTGCTTCACGGTTGGGATGGTGTTCTTCAGCTTGCAAGCCTCCCCCCTTTTCCTCCAAACATAACGATGGTCATTATGGCCAAACATTTCTATTTTTGTTTCAACAGACCAGAGGACATTTCTCCAAAAAGTACGATCTTTGTCCCCATGTGCAGTTGCAAACCGTAGTCTGGCTTTTTTATGGCAGGTTTGGAGCAGTGGCTTCTTCCTTGCTGAGCGGCCTTTCAGGTTATGTCGATATAGGACTTGTTTTACTGTGGATATAGATACTTTTGTACCTGCTTCCTACAGCATCTTCACAAGGTCCTTTGCTGTTGTTCACTGATTGATTTGCACTTTTTACACCAAAGTACGTTCATCTCTAGGAGACAGAACGCGTCTCTTTCCTGAGCGGTATGACGGCTGCGTGGTCCCATGGTGTTTATACTTGCGTATTATTGTTTGTACAGATGAACGTGTTACCTTCAGGCATTTGGAAATTGCTCCCATGGATGAACCAGACTTGTGGAGGTCTACAATGGCTGATTTATTTGGATTTTCCCATGATGTCAGGCAAAGAGGCACTGAGTTTTAAGGTAGGCCTTGAAATACATCTACAGGTACACCTCCAATTGACTCAAATGATGTCTCAAATGATCAGAAGCTTCTGACATCATTTTCTGGAATTTTACAAGCTGTTTAAAGGCACAGTCAACTTAGTGTATGTAAAATTCTGACCCACTGGAATTGTGAAACAGTGAATTATAAGTGAAATAATCTGTCTGTAAACAATTGTTGGAAAAATGACTTGTGTCATGCACAAAGTAGATGTCAAAACCGACTTGGAAAAACTATAGTTTGTTAACAAGAAATTTGTGGATTGGTTGAAAAACGAGTTCTGATGACTCCAACCAAAGTGTATGTAAACTTCCCACTTCATCTGTAGTTAGCAGAGGCTCACGGTTGTTGCTGAACTTCTTGAGAAGAGATTGGTTTGTGTGTGTGTGTGTGTGTGTGTGTGTGTGTGTGTGTGTGTGTGTGTGTGTGTGTGTGTGTGTGTGTAATATTGCGTGTGAAATGTTCTCAGGAATATGAGGATATGAATCACATCCAGGGATTAAGGAGCAGCACGGCGGGGGGAGAAAACACGGCAAGCGTGAGACATTTTCTACCCCAGACCCAGCTGTTTCCAATCCTTCACTGCTCTTACAGTCCAGCCCCAAACGCCGGAGAGTGATGACCTGTGAGCAAGCAAGTGACAGAGTGACAATGTCGAGCCAGAAAGATGGGAAGGTGGAGGAAGAAGAGGAGGGGGAGGGGGTGACATAGCCACTTGGCTCGCCTCTTCCGTTATCGGTAGAGAGAGAAAGAAAGAGAGAGTGAGTGGGGGAGAGAGAGGTAGAGAGCAAGAGATTGAGAGGTTCTTTACGTTTGGCAGTTATAGGGGCTGGCTGGCCCTGATTCTGGGCCTATTTTCCACGTTCCCCCCAGCACTAACGACCTGTCTCTGGCTGCTCCGACAGGCGCGGCCAGCTGCTTTGGCCGTCCGCATACATCAGTGGCAGGCTAAAGTGGTTTCAGGGTTTTTTTCAGAGTGTGGGGAACGGGGGGATTGTACACTGTTAAAAACAGCTGTAACTGGACCCAGAGTAGATGAAGCCTGGACAACAGTAAAAGCAATTACATGTTGTATTGTCACCAAATCTAGTTCGGTCATGCAAACTCTCTAGCTTATAAAGGCGTATTAAGGCGACCACAGAAAGACTACGCAATTATCTTCACATTTACAGTGTGTATCAAAATGCTGCCCTTCTACTTAGCATGACTTTTAGCGTATCAGCACTAAAAACAAGAGACTGTCTGAAAGGCAAAGCAGATGCATCAGAGGCACAGTCATAGCAACACAGGATTCTATGTATAAAGGAAAATGTGTGTCTATTCACCCTTTTGCAGTAAGCTTGCATTGTTCTCCACAACCTCAAAAGCAGACACTGGCTGTGTTCAAAATGGCATCATATCCCCTACGGGCCCTGGTCAAAAGCAGTGCATTTCAAGCGCCATTTCAGATGCAGCCAATGACACATTTTTAACCCATCACGTGATGTCTGAGACGCGACCGCAGTCTCGCCGCTCAAAGTGCCTCAAGGAGAATACTCCATTTCACTGTGTGATGAGGCAGCAAGGTCAGACAGACAGACACAGACTTCCAACGGCCTTGCAGAAGACTAGACTTCTTTCCGTCAGACTAATGTTTACTCCTTCCTCCTCTTCATTTGAGACACCACTCTAATATGAACTTTGAACTACTGTCAGTGCTGATAGACTAGACCAGTGGTCACCAACCATTTTTTGAGTCAAGATCACGTTGAGTCAAAATACGAGCCCGAGATCTTACATTCAGATTTTCTTTTTTACTTGACTTAAAAAAACAGAACCTACGCCTCTGCAACATTAACCTATTAAAAACAGTACTTAAGCAATTAGGTTTGTTTAGAAGGTTATATGCCCAATACATTATCACCGCATATTGTGTTTGCTTGAATTGCCCTCTGTTCGGACCATTTAAAAAAAAATCTATATGATCACACCGGTAATAGATCCGTTTTTGGATTACTTGCGAGGCACAGCAGAGTGAGAAAACATTAAAATAATTGTATTTTCATTTTTATTTTACTAGGCTGATGGTGCCTGCATCTGATGGTCAGTCTCAGCGGAGGGAGAGAGCAGCAATCTGAGGGTATGCCCTCTCAACAGCCCTCCACTCTCTCCATCCTCTGCTGAAACTGACCGAAAAGGGACACCATGTTCAAGTCGATAGTGAAACTCGAGTAGCGCTGCATTATTCCTGCCTCATGCACATATGCATGTTGTTCCTCCTATGAACAGTGAAAGTGAAATATTCCTCGATATTAAAAAAGACCCAAGCCGCTATTAACAACAGTGCAAGCCTATCGATACAGTTTCCTAATCATTCATTACAGAAGCAGTGCTGGTTGTATCACCAGTAGACGTAGGAAGAAGGTGCATTTTCTGGCGTATAAAAGTGTTGAATAAAAACTGTTGACAGTGCTGAGTAAGACATTTTTGGTCACCCTAGTCATGTTTTTAAACCTTTTAAATATCACAGTATCAATGTTTCTTTAACTTTCCTTTACGCATGCTACGTTACTGCAGACACGGTAACCTAAGCCATCCGATTGGCCAGCGTCAGGCCTATAGTGCACTTGATTTGCTCTCGGGGCCTGCCGGAACACTTCGCCTAACCGGCAGCTGAATCAAGTGCACCTACCATCAACAGAGTGAGCCGAATAAATACAAATATGAACGCAAGGCTTTATTGTTGTTGTTTTTTTACAGAAATGTTTGGCGATCGACTAGGAATGCCTTGGAGATCGACCTGTTGGACTAGACGTGGTAGACATTCATATATAGAGTATTGTAATGAAAAAGCAGGGAGCAGGTCTCGAACCCTCGACCTTTGAGCCCGAGGTCCGGCGCGCTAGCGACTGTGCCGCAAAAGCATGCTCGTGCAACAGGGTCGATTTCCGTGCTTATAAACCCAGGGTCGTTACAGTATGAATCTAACAACCTCCAAAGAATATGTCTGATGCATGAAAAACATTCATTCTCATTCTTAATGAAAATCAACCCAAAATCACTCATTCCTTTCATGTACAGTGTTAACCTCTTGAAGCTAGGGGGCACTATTTTTATTTTTGGAAAAATAACGTTTCCAAAGGGAACTGCCTATTTCTCAGGACCAGATGCTAGAATATGCATATAATTGACAGCTTAGGATAGAAAACACGCTAAAGTTTACAAAACTGTACTTCCAAGATTTTAAATAACACTAATATGTGAGAACAATTTATAAGGTTGGTAGCAATATGGAAAATCGTTGTGGAAATCTGTTGCAGCTCACGTCGACTACAAAATCCGCAATGCTCTCTCTATAGGCTGGCTGCTGGCTAGCTAGCTAGCAAACGTAGCTACGCACAATATTAACAAAGACAATATCAGCATGTAAGTAGCTAGTTAGCAGTAAAATCACCTAAACAAACTGCACTAAGGAATCTACAATCTCACCATGTTCAACCTGCAGATCGATGTGCCTCACAGAGTGGAGTCTAACATTCGCAACGGCAGATATACTTTTGAGGAGATGAGAAACGCTGCTCATGCTACGTCAATTGGCCGTGCGGTGCTTTCTGGGCGATTCTGGAACAAGGAGCACTCTCATTCAATGAGTGAATGGGAGTCTATTGGGCACTAGCTCAAAATCCAACATTAGCACGAATTTCGTCAACAAGAAATACATTTTACAAATATTTTCCAAGATGTGAGATAATTATTTAGCTATTTGTAGTTTCGTATGTCTTTGGAATTGTGACATTACATACTTATGAGGAAAATTAGGCACCTTTCTTGCTATATACACTGACTTCGAAGAAAGGATTGCGTGACGATTAGCTTAGCAACCGTGTGATGCAGTATGACAAAGTGAATGCGACAGTTTGCTGGGTCGGGCGTAATATGTTCCTTCATTCATTGGATTCCTATCCCCTTTCTATAATATCTCTGGCAATGGCACCATGCAATGCACCCCTCCATTAAATTACACATTTCTCCAGGTAGGAATATCACAAACATAAGATCAATGGCTCATTCGAGAGAAGACATCCTACAAAGTTATGACATAGGCCAGTACTGAAATCTGACATGTATGATAGACGTTTTGCGATCTAAAAGTCGTATTGCCACTTCCAGTGTAGTGAGAGCAACTTTATCACGGTGCTACGTCATACCGGCCAGATTTCTGCCTGCTTGAATGCCAATAACTTAGATACACTTGAAAACATGAAATGACCCAGGGAATTGATAGAACATCAGTCAGTGATGCACAAAAACAATATAATGTTAAAAATTGTTGAACCTTTCCTTTAAGGATCTGCCCCCTTTTTAAAATTTTCGCCTAAAATTACATACCCAAATCTAACTGCCTGTAGCTCAGGCCGTGAAGCAAGGATATACATATTCTTGGTACCATTTGAAAGGAAACACGTTGTAGTCTGTGGAAATTTGATAGGAAAGTAGGAGAATATAACACAATAGATCTGGTAAAAGATAATAAAAATTTAAAAAAAACAACCGTTCCTTTGTATTGTTTTTTGTACCATCGTCTTTGAAATGCAAGGGAAAGGCCATAATATATTATTCCAGCCCAGGTGCAATTTAGATATGTGCAAAGTTTTAGACTGATCCAATGAACCATTGAATTTCTGTTCAAAATGTTGTATCAAGACTGCCCAAATGTGCCTAATTTGTTTATTAATAACTTTTCATGTTCATAACGGTGCCCTCTCCTCAAACAATAGCATGGTATTATTTCACTGTATTAGCTACTGTAAATTTGACAGTGCAGTTAGATGAACAAGAATTTAAGCTTTCTGCCAATATCAGATATGTCTATGTCCTGGGAAACCTAGAATTAAACATGTGGTGCTTATTGTGTCGGAAAGAGCTGCAGAAAGGGCTGCGAATCTGTTGTGACCTCTCCCTGTGAGCCCATAATGCCTCAACGGCCTCAGTTCCAATAGGAGCACAACAGTCCTCGACACTATGGGTTACCAAGAACAGCATGAAACTGTTGAGACACAGAACCCCCCCCCCCACACACACACACACACACACAAACACACACACACACACGAAACAATGACTTCACCTTATGAGAGGGAGAAAGAGAGAGACAGAAACACAGACATAGAGGAGAGAGAGAAAAGAGGTAGGCCAAGAGAGAGAAGGGAAGAGAGAGAGAAGGGAAGAGAGAGACAGAAGGGAACAGAGAGTGAGAAAGAGAAAGGGAGGGAGAGAGAGAGAGAGAGAGAAAGCGAGAGAGAGAGAGAGAAAGCGAGAGAGAGAGAGAGAGAGAGAGAGAGAGAGAGAGAGAGAGAGAGAGAGAGAGAGAGAGAGAGAGTTAGAAGGGAAGAGAAAGAGAGGGAAGGGAAGAGCGAGAGAGAAAGAGAGAGAAAAGGGAAGAGAGAGAGAGAGAGAAGAGAGAAAGAGAGTGAAGGGAAGAGAGGGAAGGGAAGAGCGAGAGAGAGAAAGAGAGAGAGAGACAGAAAAGGGAAGAGAGAGAGAAGGGAAGAGAGAGAGAAGGGAACAGAGAGCGAGAAAGAGAAAGGAAGAGAGAGAGAGAGAGAGTTAGAAGGGAAGAGAAAGAGAGAGAAGGGAAGAGAGAGAGAGAGTGAGAGAAAGGGGAAGAGAGAGAGACAGAAAGAGAGAGAGAGAGTGAAGGGAAGAGAGGGAAGGGAAGAGCGAGAGAGAGAGAGAAAAAGAGAGAGAGAAAAGGGGACAGAGAGAGACCGAGAGAAAGAGAGAAAGAGAGTGAAGGGAAGAGAGGGAAGAGAGGGAAGGGCAGAGCGAGAGAGGGAGAAGGGAAAAGAAGGAAAGAGAGAAGGGAAAGAAAAGGAAAGTGAGAGAAGGGAAGAGAGAGAGAATGGAAGAGAGAGTTCTTCAGTGGGAACACATGGATGTACTTTTAATAATATCCTTCTTCACTGCTCCTTGGGGGGAATGTTCTGCACGTGCAACATTAAGCATTCTGTTGAAATATAAGGACAGGTTACTCTGATCCTGTGTTGAAGGATATTTCAATTTTTCTGACACTTTATTTAAGGTTGGCAACAGGACTTGCGATGTTACCGAACAAATACCTAATTCAAGTTACTCTCTAACAACCTTCAGACTGTAAACTGAGCAACCTCACATTAGTCAATCATTTGACTAAAGAACTTGGCCATAAAGTGAACTTTTAACACACTGTGATGGCAATGGGTATATCATACAGTGGAAAGTCCTACAACATCAAATTGAATAAATTGTAATACAATGATAATCCAACGGAATTATTTTGTCTCTTTATCACTCATTATCAAAAACAAATTCAACTCAAACCCCTAATGCTCCTAATTGCCATACACTAACAGTGATGTCTTCAACAAAAGGCGGCCATTTTCAATTAATAAAAGACGCAAAGCACAAGCCAATGTTAAAAACAGGACACCAACCACTTAAGCTCATCTCATTGTCTACGATGTCACGTTTTCACAAGGCAAGTCCCGTTGCAGCCTGGGTAAATTGGCGTCTCTTTCTCGGGCGTGACGACAAAGCAACTAAATCGATTGCAGGTCTTGAGACACGGTCCACGTTGGTCAGACTTTAATTCTGCTCCTCCCACTCCAAAAGGCCATTACAGATGAAACGATTGTTTGTGTGTTGTGTGTGTTTGTCAAATGAATTCTGTTCCTTCGACTCTAGGGGTCATTACAGATCAAATGATTGTACGTGTGTTTTGTGTGTCGATGCATGTTTGAGAGAAAGTCTCTAAGGAAAATATTTTAAACAAACCATCAAAAGAAATGACACTCATGGTACACGTGTTTGTGTTGTGTGAAAACTATACATGTTTCTATGGGATTGGGTCACACCCACACCACACTGACTATGACTCTCTCTTTGGTCAGTCTGAGTCTGTTGCAATACTGACTTCTTACAGGGAGAATGGTAAAAGGCCTGTTTTTTGCTAGCAATAGCCTGACCAGCTAATTTACTAAAAGCTCAGAGGTCTGTACAATGCAGTTAATTATACGCTACAAAACAATCAACGGCTTTTGTTTAGACTTGCAAATGGTCTGTGCTGCCATCAACATCCTAGCAAGATAGAGGACATGATGGACCAGCCATCTCACAAATTCTCTACGCTTCCGAGTGGCGCAGTGGTCTAAGGGACTGCATCTCAGTGTTTAAGGCGTCACTACAGCCACACTGGTTTGATTCCAGGCTGTATCATAACTGTCTGTGATTGGGAGTCCCATAGGGCGGCGCACAATTGGCCCAGCGTCGTCCGGGTTTGGCCGGTGTAGGTCGTCATTGTAAATAAGAATTTGTTCTTAACTGACTTGCCTAGTTAAATAAAGGTTAAAATATTTATATATCCTAAAATATAAGGGTGTGTGTCCAAATAATATCTATTTTATTTTGAAGTGTGTACTCGTTTACAACTTCACACAAATTTAAAAGCAGTGGATTGGTGGCTAGTGGGAGGTCTTTTTTAAATTAGGGGGGTGAAATCATATTTTCAAAATGATAGTCTGACAAAGCATTGGGGGATCTGGGATTGAATTCAAAAACCCACCTGCAGAGTGACATTAATTCGCCGTAAAAAGTTGGGATTTTTCAATTTATACTGATTCTGCGACTAGGTCTAATTAACTCCAACATGTGGTCATTAAAATTATTTGGTAATCCCCTTTTTTTGTCTTTATTTCCCGACATAAATTTGTATCTTCGCGCTCGCTCTATTTCAGTTCCATTTCCTATGTCCTCCTCTCTCTGCCTTTATTTATCTCTTGGTCTGTCTCTCTCTCTCTCTCACCCTGACACGCACACGCATTCACACACACTGCAGATCCTCCTTCAGTATAAATCCCCAGTCTGAGGAGATGCAGACGGCTGCATTCCCGACTCTCTTTTTTTGTCTGGAGTTTGGTCCTCCTTCTCATTCGGGGTGTGAAATAAGTCCTTTAGTGTTTTTTAATAACCCCAGGGATAAGCTGGATGCTCGTGGACCTCTGATGCCGGCATGTTAGTGTGGGGAGGACAGGTGTGTGTGTGTGTGTGTGTGTGTGTGTGTGTGTGTGTGTGTGTCTGTGTGTAGAGAAGGGATGTTTAAGTTTCGCCAAGGGCACCGACATCGGTAATTCTTACTCTGTTGTAGTAAATACCTTTAAATCAAGAAGAAAAAATAAACATTGGGTAAAGCTAGAAGGAGGACTCCCTCTGGCTCTCAGTCAGTGATATGCAGCTCATGTCATCTATTCCTGTCATTCCTCCTAACCTCCTCCTCTTTTTTTGCTCTCTCTTCCTGGTCTCTTTCTCTCTCCCTCTGTGTCTTTATCTACACCTGTGATTCAGTGAACAGCGCTTGAATGACGAGTAACCTTGTCTGAGACCAGAAGTCCTTAGCTCAGCAGGCTAACATAGCCTATGATAGCAAAATCAGGAGCCTTGCTTACCTGCAATGTACCACCATCGGCCCTGCGTCTGGGGGGTTACAGGCTTTGACCCGTCTTAGGAAGGCCAGGAACGGAGTGGGGTGCTCGGGTACCCCGTGGTCCGGCCAGGCTGTGAACTGGAACTGCCTCACCTCTCTTTTCTCACTGGAGCCATTCTGATAGACAGAGGAAAAGTATGTCAATAATACTTCAATGCCTTTAGTGGACAGGAGGTGTGGTCTAGTTTAAAAAATATATCTTTATAACATCTCAAAGACGCTGCATCAATGATGTCAGGGGAAGAGAGTACAGCTACTGGCCCGTGGCTATGGTTCTCAGTTTAACTCAGTTTAATAGACTTTACTCTTGGAAATGGTTGGACTGTGTTAGTTCTCTGAGTTCTTGGTACAGACCGGAATTTGGTGTCTGACTTCCAGGTGAAATAAAGATAACGGTTAAATTAATAATAAGAAATCAAACGTACTTTATAAAGTGCAAATGTCCTGACGCAGTATGTGGCCAGCTCCACCGTGTCCAACAGTGTCACCTGGATGAGGCCGTAGGTCTCCGTCCCTCTAGTGGGCCAGTACTGGTCACATTTCACCTGAAATTGAGAGAAAATAAGTGGTTTGGTCAAACCTTTGAACCACTCTGTCTCTAGCCAGGTTCCAACAAATAGAGGCATGATGCAACTACTTTGTTTGAAGTATGTCAAATAAACGATATCTTCTATATTTTCAGTGTACAAAAAGTTAAACTTAGAGAGTCTGTGCCCACATCCCTAACAACAGTATGAAAAAGTTCTGATCTGATGTGATCTGATCCTCAATGCTCCATTTCTGTCCTCTAACTCTCTGAACGACTGTCTTGAGATAGAACTATACCTAATAGACGTAACTGACGCATGATCATCCAGCTTCAGGAAGGAAAGTCGAGGCGAGGCAAAGAGAGCGGAGCGAGGCTGCTGAGTCTTTCCTACGCTGCCGTGCTGACTTGTGTGATTTCACAATGGAGGAGAACAGGCCCAGCTAAGACGTTCCACTCAAGCCCGACTGTGCTATTTATTAGCCTGACAGGTTCTATAATTACAATCTTAACTGCAGTTTTCCAATCACATTACAGGCAAACGTTTATTATGGTTATAGCATTTTTGTTGTCCAGCAAACAGGCAATAAAACACAACCTCCATTACAGTATTGTCGTTTCGCTGCAAAAGGGAAGCGTGGTGAACTCGAAGAGTCTTCATGCAGATGCCTTACCTCATACACTATACTACCCTCATCTTACATACAGTGGAAGGTAATATACTGCTGCTGAAACTCAACTGAGAATAGATTCTTCTTATTATCAGTGTATAATCAACAGAAAAGATGTCTCGAAACAGTCTTACGTGGTGCAGTAAGGATACACAATTTCAATAATCTAAAGATTATTAAAAAATATATATATATACATTTCCACAACTTTAGGAAAGTATTTGGAATGAGAACAACCAAGTAAAACATTCACTACATAACCAAAAGTATGTGGACACCTACCCGTCGAACATTTCATTCCAAAATCATTGGCATTAATATTGGGTTGGTCCCCCCTTTGCTGCTATAACAGCCTCCACTCTTCTAAGAAGGCTTTCCACTAGATGTTGGAACATTTCTGCGGGGACTTGCTTCCATTCACCCACAAGACCATTAGTGAGGTCGGGGACTGATGTTGGGCGATTAGGCCTGTCATTGTATGCTGTATTGTTAAGATTTCCCTTCACTGGAACTGAGGGGACTAGCCTGAACCATAAAAAACAACCCCAGACAATTATTCCTCCTCCACCAAACTTTACAGTTGGCACTATGCATAGGGCAGGTAGTGTTCTCCTGACATCTACCAAACCCAGATTATTCCGCTGGACTGCCAGATGGTGAAGTGCGATTCATCACTCCAGAGAACGCGTTTCCACTGCTCCAGACTCCAATGGCGGCGAGCTTTACACCACTCCAGACGATGCTTGGCATTGCGCATGGTGATCTTAGGCTTGTGTGTGGCTGCTCAGCCATGGAAACCCATTTCATGAAGCTCCTGATGGTTGCATTCTGGCGGTTGCATTCTGTCAGCTTGTGTGGCCTACCACTTCGCGGCTGAGCCGTTGTTGCTCCTAGACGTTTCCACTTCACAATAACAGCACTTACAGTTGACTAGGGCCGCTCTAGCAGGGCAAAACAATTGACGAACTGACTTGTTGGAAAGGTGGCATCCTATGACAGTGCCACGTTGCAAGTCACTGAACTCTTCAGTAAGACCATTCTACTGCCAATGCTTGTCTATGGTGATTGCATGGCTGTGTGATTCATTTTATACACCTGTCAGCAATGGGTGTGGCTGACATAGACAAATCCACTCATTTGAAGGGCTGTCCACATACTTTTGTATATATAGTGTATGAGAGCATCTGCTTCGAGTCAATGTCCATCCTTGGGTTACGAGCAATATACCGAGAGAGCTTCAGATGTTTCGAGCCAATCATCCAAAGGATGTTAGCTACACAATGAAGCTTATTAAATAATCAAAATGCTGTCAAACAAGCTGCTAAATCTTGACAGAGTTCTATAAGGCAGCTTTTGTATGTATTCATAACAGATAACTAGAACCAGACATCAAAACATGCACTCGGGTCTACAATATAGGCTAGCGAATAGTGAAAGCAATCCACTCACAACATCTATTCATTGAGTTCTACCAGGTAATACAGTGACATGTCAGGTAGAATACATTGAATTGTTCTCCTCTTGAGAGATCAAAGTCTCTTGAGAGACCATTTAAACAAGTTAATACAGATCTTTAGAGAAGGAATTGTGTGTAAGTAGCGACCCTGCAACTTGTGGAGACCATGCAGTCTGTTTCTTTGTGATTTCAAAACATACATAAGAGACCTTGCAGTGTCAGAGACTAGTGTGTCTTTTCACCTTGAAAGAGTGAAAAGTGCTGTGTGCTTGGTTCTTGTGCCGAGTGACTGACATTTTAGCATTAGCGACATATTCCGCTATAGCTTAAAAGGGCAATCTGCCGTTCAAACCTTCATTACAGTATTGTCGTTTAGCAGTTCAGACAATAACTAAGCGGTCACCCCACAACTATTTTGGTAAATAGCTGAGGGATGGGGCTGTAACCACACATGTAACCACTCTCAAATTCACAGACAGAGCACTGACCATCCATAAAAAAATTATAGTTTTAACCATGTTTTTTTAGGCTCTACAGTGTTTGTTTACAATTACATTGTTATCAAAGGAAGGAGCAAAACCAGCTCATATTTTGTGTTCTGACGGGGTAGAACTATTGAACTAAGCTTATGAGGCAACAATCAAAGGGTATGTATTATTAATTTCAAAGTTGGAAAAAAAAATGGATGTGGCAACTGCAGATTGTCCCTTTAAAGCAGTGCTGCTGGCTAGCCTAGTGGCCATGCGACTAACTACACTAACGGTTTAGCAGCACTAATACTAAAAAGGACAAATGGAAAACTCATGTTGTGGCAAATAAAGGAGTGAGTAACATCCATTGGCAACAGAATAGAAATATGAGGGAATCTGAAGGGACATGACACAAAATACACAAAGAAATAGGAACACAGAATGAAAGGAAGAATGGGCAGGTGAAAGAAAATGTTAAGGCAGAGAATTTGCATCACAGAAGAAAATGGAGGAGCCATGAGGAGTCATGAGTTAAGGTATAATGTTGCCGTTTCAATAAAGCTTGGAAGTAAGCTAATGGAAAACAGGCACATTGAATTGTACCTATTTTGCATCTGACAAGTATATCTGGAATCTCTAATTACATTCCGGTATACTTGCTTTACAGACCATGTACACTGATATTAAAATGTAGATGCTTGAGGTAGAACATATAACAATGGCATAGTTACACATTTCAGTGCCTGACTTTTTCTTGTTTACAAATCCAATAATATGACACGTGTCCCATATATGGACATTCAGATAATTACTAAATGTTGTTTCTTCGACTATGACTAATGTCAGGGTTGAATAACGTGGATCTGTGCAATAGACCTAGACCTCTGCTAAAGACACATTCTACTCAGAGCATGATAATGAAATGAACAATAACGGATCCCATAGGGCTGATCCCAGATCTGTGCTTACCCTCGATCTCTCCTCCAGCTTGGTCATCATGACGATGTTGGCACTCCGCTGTTCCCAGATCATCCTCCAGAAGTCGCCAAACGTCTCAGGCAGCGAGCCCTGCGTGGCGATGTACGCATTCTGCTTCCTGTAGCCGTCAATGTAGTTGGAGTTGATGTAATCACTTCCAGGGATACCTTGGAAAGAGGAGGGAAAGGGATTAGAATGGATGATGATGATGATGATGATGGGGTGTGTGTGTGTGTGTGTGTGTGTGTGTGTGTGTGTGTGTGTGTGTGTGTGTGTGTGTGTGTGTGTGTGTGTGCGGTCTGTGTGTGGAGAGTGATTAACCTTGGTTGTACCAGGGAAAACGCAATGAGTGACACAAAACAGTGGCTTTAGCTTCAGAGGGATCAATAATGTTAGTCCATCCACTAGCAGGTACTGTGAAAGGTGAAGTCCCACTATGGTAGTGCTTAGAGGTTTAGACCCCTGCTCGTCCGACTCAATACCTTCAGTTGTTTTGACAATAAACAAGACTTAATCCTGACTGAGTTCTTTCAAACAAAAAAGGACATAACTCCAGGGTTAGTTTTCTTACTCAGGCACTACCCAGGCAAACAGTCTATACTGTGTTTTTCGTTTAAGCTTTGCCATTGTGTGCCTTTTGTGTCATCTATCAACACAAAATGGCGGCCTACTTGTTGAATCACTGTGTCAATTGTTATCTTACTCTTGAATGTAACGATGATTCCAAAAAGAGCATTTCCGCTATCTACCGTGAACTTGAGAGATAGAGTTTGGCTTTGAAAAACGCCTTCTCCCCACCTCTCTCCTCAACCTCACAGAGAGAAAAACAAACAACAAAACCTCCTACTCTCCTCTTTTTTCACCGCTTGCTAAATGAAAGCGCCGTGGTCTTTTCCAATCCGGGAAGAGGAGAAGACAGTTAGTCAATGCTTCGGGACTGGCAGTTGAGGGCCCGGTGCACACATGGACGATGAAGATAAGTCTCATCTGCATGGGCGCCACGTTTCCACAGTCAACCCACCCACGCTCCAGCTCTCCTCCTTTCCCCTTTTCTCCCAGGTAACGTATTTAGTACAACCAGAAAAAAAGAAAGAATGTGAGCTCATTCAAACCCCAACATTTCTTACTCTTCTTTTCCTCCCTTCCTTTTCCCTCCTAAACCCTTTAGTACAGCCGTCGCCTGGCTGTATAGTTCCATGATGGACAAGGGATAAAGACAATTAAGCCCCCAGCTTTCAAACTGGAAGGGATGGGCAGGGAAAAAGAGACACTATCACAATTTAATGAAAACGAGTGTCTGGATGCATATTTGCTAAATGGTTTCTCGGAAGACAGCTGAAGTGTCACTCATGATTTGTGGAGAACGCAACCATCTGCTTGCAACACTTTCAATATCGTTATCAAGAAAGAAACACAACTAATAATATGGCGCAGATATTAAAACTTGGCAAATGATCGAAGAATCACATACAAAATTGGCAGCTTGTCTTAAAACTGTCTGAAAGTGCCATGTGTGTTGGCTTTCCATTTATTTTGGTATTAATCCACACTGAAGTAACTTTTGGAAAAAGTTATCTTTCAGAGTACTAGGTTGGCCTGTAACCCCAGGCAAGAGGTCATGAGTCCATAAATGATGTGAGCTAGACCTTTAAAAAGGTTAACATTCACAACGCCGCAGGGCCAGACGGATTACCAGGATGCATACTCAGAGCATGAACTGACCAGCTGGCAAGTGTTTTCACTGACATTTTCAACCTCCCTGACCCAGTCTGTAATACCTACATATTTCAAGCAGACCACCATAGTCCCTGTGCCCAAAAATTGCTCCTGAGTGGTACCGTGGTCTAAGACACTGCATTTCAGTGCTTCACTGCAGTATCTGGTTTGAATCCAGGCTGCATCACATCTGGCCACATCTGGCTGTATCATAGGGCGACGCACAATTGGCCCAGCTTCGTCCGGGTTTGGCCGGGATAGGTCGGCATTGTAAATAAGAATTTGTTCTTAACTGACTTGTCTAGTTAAATAAAGCTTAAATAAAAAAATAAAAAAATAAAAAATGCCAAGGTAACCTGTCTAAATGAGTATCACCTGTAGCACTCACATCTGTAGCCATGAAATGCTTTGAAAGGCTGGCCATGGCTCACATCAACCTCATCTTCATCACAGACATCCTGGACTCACTCCAACAGATCCACAGAGTACGCGATCTCTATTGCACTCCAGACTGCCCTTTCCCACTTGGACAAAAGGAACACGTTCGTAAGAATGCTGTTCACTGACTACAGCTCAGCGTTTAACACCATTGCGCCATCCAAGCTCACCACTAAGCTAAGGATCCTGGGATTAAACACCTCCCTCTGCAACTGGATCCTGGACTTCCTGAAGGGTTGCCCCATGGTGGTGAAGCTAGGCAACAACACATCTGCCATGCTGACCCTCAACACAGGGGCCCCTTAGGGGTGCGTGCATAGTCCCCTGCTGTACTCCCTGTTTACCCACGACTGTGTGGCTGCGCATGTCTCTCACACCATCATTAAGTTTGCAGGCGATATGACGGTGGTAGGAATGATCACCGACGACGATGAGACTGTCTACAGGGAGGTCAGAGATCTGGCAGTGTGGTGCCAGGATATAAACCTACGGTACATCACTGGGGGCCGAGCTCACTGCCATCCAGGACCTCTATACCAGGCGGAGTCAGAGAAAGGCCCTAAAAATGGGTAAAGACTCCAGCCACCCAAGTCACCAGTAAGCGGTCAGCGATTCACCAAGTCTGGAACCAACAGGACCCTGAACAGCTTCTACACTCAAGCTATAAACCGCTTCGACCCTCAAGATGAACAGCTTCTACCCTCAAGTTAGGAAAGCAAAGGCTGGCTTTTTCAAAAAGAAATTTGCATCCTGTAGCTCTAACTCCAAAAGGTTCTGGGACAGTGGAAAGTCCATGGAGAATAAGAGCACCTCCTCCCAGCTGCCCACTGCACTGAGGCTAGGAAACACTGTCACCACCGATAAATACACGATAATCGAGAATTTCAATAAGTATTTCTGTATGGCTGGCCATGCTTTCCTCCTGGCTACCCCAACCCCGGCCAACAGCTCCGCACCCCCAGCAGCTACTTGCCCAAGCCTCCCCAGCTTCTCCTTCACCCAAACCCAGATAGCAGATGTTCTGAAAGAGCTGCAAAACCTGGACCCGTACAAATCAGCTGGGGTAGGCAATCTGGACCCTCTCTTTCTAAAATTATCCGCCGCCATTGTTGCAACCCCTATTACCAGTCTGTCCAATCTCACTTTCGTATAGTCCGAGATACCTAAAGATTGGAAAGCTGCCGCGGTCATCCACCTCTTCAAAGGGGGTGACACTCTAGACCCAACTGTTACAGACCTATATCCATCCTGCCCTGCCTTTCTAAAGTCTTTGAAAGCCAAGTTAATAAACAGATCACTGATCATTTCGAATCCCACTGTACCATCTCCGCTGTGCAATCCGGTTTCTGAGCTGGTCACCGGTGCACCTTAGCCGCGCTCAAGGTACTAAACGATATCATAACCGTCATCAATAAAAGACTACTGTGGAGCCGTCTTCATCGACCTGGCCAAGGCTTTCGACTCTGTCAATCACCACATTCTTATCGGCAGACTCAACAGCTTTAGTTTCTCAAATGACTGCCTCGCCTGGTTCACCAACTACTTCTCAGAGTTCAGTGTGTCAAATCGGAGGGCCTGTTTTCCGGACCTCTGGCAGTCTCTATGGGGGTGCCACAAGGTTAAATTCTTAGGCCGACTATTTTCTCTGTGTATATATCAACGATGTCGCTCTTGCTGCGGGTGATTCCCTGATCCACCTCTACACAGACGACACCATTCTGTATACATCTGGCCCTTCTTTGGACACTGTGTTAACAAACCTCTAAATGAGCTTCAATGCCATACAACACTCCTTCCGTGGCCTCTAACTGCTCTTAAATGCTAGTAAAACTAAATGCATGCTTTTCAACTGATCGCTGCCCGCATTCGCCCACCCGACTAGCATCACTACTCTGGACGGTTCTGACTTAGAATATGTGGACAACTACAAATACCTAGGTGTCTGGTTAGACTGTAAACTCTCCTTCCAGACTCACATTAAGCATCTCCAATCCAAAATTAAATCTGGAATCGGCTTCCTATTTCGCAACAAAGCATCCTTCACTCATGCTGCCAAACATACCCTCATAAAACTGACCATCCTACAGATCCTCTACGTCGGCAATGTCATTTACATGATAGCCTCCAACACTCTACTCAGCAAACTGGATGCAGTCTATCACAGTGCCATCCGTTTGTCACCAAAGCCCCATATACTACCCACCACTGCGAACTGTATGCTCTCATCGGCTGGCCCTCGCTACATATTCGTCACCAGACCCACTGGCTCCAGGTCATCTATAAGTCTTTGCTAGGTAAAGCTCTGCCTTATCTCAGCTCACTGGTCATGATAACACCCACCTGTAGAACGCGCTCCAGCAGGTATATCTCCCTGGTCATCCCCAAAGCCAACACCTGCTTTGGCCGTTTTTCCTTCCAGTTCTCTGCTGCCAATGACGGGAACGAATTTCAAAAATCGCTGAAGTTGGAGACTTATATCTCCCTCACTAACTTCAAACATCAGATACCTGAGCAGCTAACCGATCGCTGCAGCTGTACACAGCCCATCTGTAAATAGCCCATCCTGTCACGTTCTGACCTTAGTTCCTTTATTATGTCTTTGTGTTAGTTTGGTCAGGGCGTGAGTTGGGTTGGGTAGTCTATGTTCTTTTTCCTATGTTGTATTTCTGTGTTTGGCCTGGTATGGTTCTCAATCAGAGGCAGCTGTCGATCGTTGTCTCTGATTGAGAATCAGACTTAGGTAGCCTGTTTTCCCCATTTTTGTTGTGGGTGATTATTTTCCGTGTCAGTGTTTGCTCCATACGGGACTGTGTCGGATTCCATTTATTCTCTTATTCTTTTGTTTTCTGTGTTCAGTTATATTTCATTAAAATTATATTATGGACACTTACCACGCTGCGCATTGGTCCGATCCTTCCTACTCCTCCTCAAAAGAGGAGGACGAAAACCTTTACACATCCAATCTACCTACCTCATCCCCATATTGTTTTTATTTACTTTTTTGCTCTTTTGCATACCAGTATTTCTACTTGCACATCATCATCTGCACATCTATCACTCCAGTGTTAATTTGCTAAATTGTAATTACTTTGCTACTATGGCCTATTTATTGCCTTACCTCCTCACACCATTCGCACACACTGTATATAGACTTTTTTTCTATTGTGTTACTGACTGTACATTTGGTTATTCCATGTCTAAGACTGTGTCGTTGTTTGTGTCGCACTGCTTTACTTTATCTTGGCCAGGTCGCAGTTGTAAATGAGAACTTGTTCTCAACTGGCCTACCTGGTTAAATAAAGGTGAAATAAAAAAAATAAAAAAAAAAAAAAAATTAGACTGGTCAACAGTAAGTTAAATAGTTAACCACAGTTAACCTGGAATATATGCGTTGACCCTTTTTGAACTAATCTCCTTTGACTCATCATATACGCTGCTTTTACTGTTTATTATCTATCCCGTTGCCTAGTCACTTTATCCGTATGTATATGTACATATCTACCACATTTACTTTGTACCCGTGCACATCGACTAGGTACTGGTACACATGTATATCATTTATTGTGTACTCATTGTGTATTTATTCCTCATGTTATTAGAAAATAATATAAATATACACTATTTCTAATTTCATTCTCTCTGCATTGTTAGAAAAGGCCAGTAAGTAAGCATTTCACTGTTGGTCTACACCTGTTATTTACGAAGCATGTGACAAATAACATTTGATGAGTTTGCTTCTCTCTGCTGCTACATCATCAACCTGCCTTCACAATTTCAACAATTGGAGAATAACCGGTATACCTGGACATTAAAAGCTCCTTGATCAAGCAACGGAAAACCGTGATTATGTTGTGATTTCCCACTTCTGGCTGCACTGACCTTTTGAGAAAGGGCTGGCCAGTGACTCAAGTCGGTCCACTTTGAACTGTGTCTCAACAGAGTTAAGAATAGAGTCCAGGGACAGCTTTGAAGCAGAGTACAGTGGAAAACTGACTATACAGATGTCTGCTTACATAATGTGTACTCATCTGGTGAGGAATGTCAAAATGAAAAGGAGACATTTTGATGGATGGTTTGGAGTTCAAAGTGGGAGGAAGACACAAAGGTTGGCTAACTAAATGAAAGCGTACAAATTACTTGAAGTGGTACTGAAGTGGTACTCATGTCTTACGGCATACAACAACAACAATATGATGTGGACATGATTAATGACTATGATAAGTCAACAGATGATGCTGAACATGTGTTGTGACTGTTTATGACATCCGTTATAACATTATCATGACATTGTTATGTGGGCCTGTAAGGACCGAGGGGTCAAGTTAAGTGTCACCCAATTCCCCTCTAGCATAGCCAATGCTAATAGTCTACCATACACTTTACCACACATCAGGGGATTACAAAAGCAGCCGAGGAAAACTTCCTCCATTCCAATCTCGACAGTCAGTCGCTTGCTTGGTGATCTACTTATACAGACAAGTCCCTCGCGCCAAAATAACTCAATCAAAGTAAACAAAGAAGTCCTGGTTGCCAAAGGCTTTGTTCTGAGCTCCGGGGGGGAAGTCCCACAAGCCTGTCTGGCGGAGTAGCGGTTTCCTCCCTCACAAAGGCTTCGATGTGGGCTTACAGATGTGTGTTTATGCCTAGTTAATGGGATCCATCAACACTCTCAGCTGCATGGGCTTTCTGGGAGACTGCAAAGAGACTTTATCTGGTTTCTTCCCATTAGCATCCACTTACTGGGAGAGCAGAAGTCAGAAGTTCCTTTTTTCTCATATTTTTTTTTGTCTATGGGAAAAATGTAATGGAAATGGTTAGGTGTGTGTGTGTGTGTGTGTGTGTGTGTGTGTGTGTGTGTGTGTGTGTGTGTGTGTGAGACAAGAGAGATGGATTAACTAGCTCTTAAAAATAAATCACTGTTAGCTGAAACAAACTGCCGATTGAAATATATCATACAGATATGCCTGAAAGAGTTCAGTTGAGGTCTTTTACAGGTTGAATAAAACATCATGGCTGATAGTCTGAAGACACTTGGGGAAGTGGAGGAAAAGCTTTGAGAGGGAAAAAACCCCCACTGATGATAACATACAATATTTATTAAGTAAATCCTCTTATATGAATGTTATTGAAATCTTAAATTGACCTGCAAAACGAGAGCAGTGTGTATATGATTTCATAGATAGCATAACTCAATGTATGCTAATACACATAGGGGACAGAAGACAGTGGTATGGAAGTGGACTTACTCTACAGTCATTTCAAGCCAAGCTGCTTACCGTCAATAGCTGATAGCAGGACTCTGGAGTGGTCATATGCTATCACGTTAGCATATCTGTTCTTTGGTTTGTTGACTTCCAGGTTGGAGTGTTCCCACGTGAACTGCTGCCCGGGGTCGATGGACTGTAAGTAGAGAGATATTTTATTCATGACTTTCCTTTATAACTTATCACTTGTGCTCACGACCACCATTTAGCTCCATCTCCCAGAGCAGTACTACAGATTCAAACTAGGATCAATAATAATAATAATAATAATAGAGGATTAGCAAAAACAAACATTTTATAGTACTGTGAAGATTCACAAGACACATTTAAAGGGATAGTTCACCCAAACTACAACATTTCATATTGGTTTCCTTGCCCTGTAAGTAGCAGATGGACAAGGTATGACAGCAATCCATGCTTTGGTTTGGTTTACCTGGCCACTGTCTCCAAATATATATTGTTTTGCATTTGTGGCACAAAACCAATGCAAGTCAATATCCCGAATATATGTCATTTTTGTAATTTGGGTGAACTATGCCTTCAAGCTTGACGGTATTTACACTCTTCAGGATTATCAGCTTGAAACTCTAGGCCCGTGTTCCACTGCCTTAACTGCAATTTTCCAAAGCGTCCAGGGTTATTTTGGCATGTAGCATGACAGACATTTTGTGTAAGCGACAAGCCCTGGTAAGTGTAGCCGTCCCAAAGCTGGCTGGAGCATTCTAACGCCATCATTCCATATTATGCGAACCTACATATCCAGTGACGCATGCTCACATGCATCCTGTACACTGGTTCTGAAATGGAGAAGAGGAGGGATAAACTGTACCATAAATACACTGTACAGTTTGCTTTCCCTGCCGCCGTGTCAGTGTATTTGGCCTCATCATCTAGCACAGGGTATTCCAAGCCCCCCCCCCCCCCCATTTTGGTTTTGGTTTTTGCCCTAGCACTATACAGCTGATTCAAATAACCAACTCATCATCACGCTTTGAAATATTTGAATCATCAGGGAAAAAACCAAAACGTGCACCCAGGGGGGACTCCAGGAGCGAGTCTGGGAAACCCTGGTCTAGCTGACAAGCAGTGGGTATACAAATACAGTACAGTATATAAGGCAACGATGCTAGATTACAAATCCTACTCATAAAGTAATAACGAAAATATATAACTTTAACTTAAAGCTAAGTGTACAGGAAGATTATTCAACTATTCAACTATAGATAAAATTGTACCTAACCTGAGCATGTGCGACCTTAATGAAGTTGAGTTCAATCGCATGACATTCTCAATTACTCTTTAAAAAAAATGGGTGCTTTCACTTGCTAAAGTGAATGGCACAATTAAAACATACTAATACATTCATAATGGGGTACAGCTATTTAATGTGAAATCAGATGAAGGTCATGGTTTTAACTGAGCCTCCTTTTTGTCAGTCTAAACTGAAGGATGGTTGGCGCTGTGTCCAAATGGCACCCTATTCCTTATATAGTGCACTACTATTGATTAGAGCCCTATGGGTCCTAAGGGGTATATAGTAGGGCACTATAAAAGGGAATAGGGTGCCATTTGGGATGCTCGCTTGGAATGATCAAAGGTCAAATAGGGGGTGCTTATATGTGTCCTGTTTCACTGCATGTACATGTGGGTTACCTGTACGAGAGTGAGTTTAGAAATTGAAATGTTTTTTGCATTTCCCACTCCCCCCTGAGACACCCTCGGAGAGCAGGATCACGGCCAGGGATCAGACAATATTGACGGATTATACATCATTGACGAAAGATGATCAATTTAGAGTTGAAAGTTATTCACAACAACAACAAACATTTTGCTTATTCAGAATTGTGAGGAAAAAGCATACTTCACAATATTATAGCATTGACTGACCACAAGTTATTTACTTTTGTAACAAAATGTATTCCTACTCTTCACTGTCTTTTGAAAATAGAATTTTGATAGGCATCTGGCCTGCCTGCAAGCAATGTTTGGGTTGACAAATTTCTAATTACAGTTGGCAGAGAAGCATACAATGGCTGAACATTGGTCTCAAAAGCCCGGAGAGAGAGTACGGTCTTCACGGCATGATTGAAGAGGAAAAAACATGGCGGAATGTGTTGACTTTCAAATATGCTTTTAGTCAAAGGTCATTCTCTCTCTCTCTATTGGCTAGGATATGATAAGAGTCCACTATTTCTAGATTAGGTTTTCCAAAAAGGCCATGTTTTCTCTCGACCATCCTTGGTCCATCTATCGGGTTAGTGTTTACGGTACACAGAAGAGCCGTACAGTTGAGTACAACCAAAAGAATCAGCAATCTAATCCTTTTATAGCTCTGTAAAGCCTGGATTGAAAACGATCCCTCAGCGTAAATAAATGGGCTATAAAATGTAATACCACTAGCCATTTGGGAGAAAACACCATGTTGTGAAAGATAGTGTTCCATTTCACATGTCAGAGGAAATATTGGGCTGTGTTCTTTAACGATCTGAGTCTCTAACTTTTAATGTTTCCAGTAAAGGAGTTATGAGCTGGATTATGCTTACTACTAGGAATAAAGGGTATTAGAAGCCAAAGGGCAGACAGAAGGCATAGAGAGGGAAAACTTTTCAAATATTATTTAAAAGCATCCTTCCTTCCTCAATAGTAATAACTGATCTGGCAGTGACATGACATAATTGGTGAAATTAAGCTGGTGGAAATGTTGTTTACACCAATCCAGTCAGGTTAGTGATTCCTTTTAAGAAATAAAATAAGTGACAAATAATTAAACAGCAGCAGTAAAATAACAACAGCGAGGCTATATACAGGGGGTACCGGTACAGAGTCAATGAGCGGGGGCACCGGTTAGTCGAGGTAATATGTACTGTACATGTAGGTAGAGTTATTAAAGTGGCTATGTATAGATAATAGCAGAGGGGGGGGGGGGGGCAATGCTAATAGACTGGGTAGCCATTTGAATAGCTGTTCAGGAGGCTTATGGCTTGGGGTTAGAAGCGGTTAAGAAGATTTTTGGACTTAGACTTGGAGCACTGGTACCGCTTGCCATGTAGTAGCAGAGAGAATAGTCTATGACTAGGGTGGCTGGAGTTTGACAATTTTTAGGGCCTTCCTCTAACACCGCCTGGGATAGAGGTCCTGGATGGCAGGAAGCTTGGCCCCAGTGATGTACTGGGCCGTACGCACTACCCTCTGTAGTGCCTTGCGGTCGGAGGCCGAGCAGTTGCCATAACAGGATGTGATGCAACCAGGATGTGATGCTCTCGATGGTGCAGCTGTAGAACCTTTTGCGGATCTGAGGACCTATGCCAAATATTTTCAGTCTCCGGAGAGTGAACAGGCTTTGTCATGCCCCCTTGACTTAGTGTTAAGAGCATGTGAACGTTGTGAGTAAGACCAAACCCCAGCTGTGTGACATTCATTATCTGAATAATTTACACTGTGGGACCAGAATGCAGTGTGAGCCAGTCAGGAAAAACTTTTGGCTAAGCTGACATATTTTCATCCAAATACAGTACCAGTCAAAAGTTTGGACACACCTACTCATTCAAGGGTTTTTCTTTATTTGTACTATTTTCTACATTGTAGAATAATAGTGAAGACATCAAAACTATGAAATCACACATCAAGTAGTAACCTAAAAAGTGTTAAACAACTCAAAATATACTTTATATTTGAGATTCTTCAAAGTAGTCACCTGGAATGCATTTCAATTAACAGGTGTACCTTGTTGAAAGTACATTTGTGGAATATCTTTCCTTCTTAATGCATTTGAACCAATCAAATGTGTTATGACAAGGTAGTTTTGGTATACAGAAGATAGACCTATTTGGTAAAACACCAAGTCCATATTATGGCAAGAACAGCTCAAATAAGCATAAGAGAAACGACAGTCCATCATTACTTTAAGACACATGAAAGTCAGTCAATGCGGAACATTTCAAGAACTTTGAAAGTTTCTTCAAGTGCAGTCGCAAAAAAACATCAAGCGCTATGATGAAACTGACTCTCATGAGGACCGCCACAGGAAAGGAAGACCCAGAGTTTCCTCTGCTGCAGAAGATAAGTTCATTAGAGTTAACTGCAACTCAGATTGCAGCCCAAATAAATGGTTCAAGTAACAGACACATCTCAACATCAACTGTTCAGAGGAGACTATGTGAATCAGGCCTTCATGGTCAAATTGCTGCAAAGAAACCACAACTGAAGGACACCAATAAGAATAAGAGACTTGCTTGGGCCAAGAAAAACAAGCAATGGACATTAGACCGGTTTAAATCTGTCCATGTGTCTGGAGTCCAAATTGAATATTTTTTAGTTCCAACCACCGTTTCTTTGTGAGACGCAGAGTAGGCGAACAGATCATCTCCGCATGTATGGTTCCCACTGTGAAGCATGGACGAGGAGGTGTGATGGTGCTTGCTGGTGACACTGTCTGTAATTTATTTAGAATTCAAGGCACATTTAAGCAGCATTCTGCAGCAATACGCCATCCCATCTGGTTTGCGCTTAGTGGGAGTATCATTTCTTTTTCAACTGGACAATGGCCCAACACACCTCCAGGCTGTGTAAGGGCTATTTGACCAAGAAGTAGAGTGATAAAGTGCTACATCAGATGACCTGGCCTCCACAATTCCCTGACCTCAATCCAATTGTGATGGTTTGGGATGAGTCCAACCGCAGAGTTAAGGAAAAGCAGCCAACAAGTGCTCAGCATATGTGGGAAGTCCTTCAAGACTGTTGGAAAAGCATTCCAGGTGAGAGAATACCAAGAGTGTACAAAGCTGTCATCAAGGCAAAAGGTGGCTACTTTGAAGAATCTCAAATATACAATTTATTTTGGTTTGTTTAACACTTTTGGTGTTTTTTACTACATGATTCCATATGTGTTATTTCATAGTTTTGATGTCTTCACTATTATTCTACAATGTTTTCATAAAGAAAAACCCTTGAATGAGTAGGTGTGTCCAAACATTTGACTGGTACTGTATGTTGAAACAGTAGGTCGCTACTTTGCTCATAATAAAGAACCCTGGTTTCCTTGTTCTCAGAAAATGTTTTTTTTTCCTTGTGAAAATACCTGTCTGAGAATTAAAATTCATGTACTTAAGCCGCAATAATGGTCGGGGGAGCTTGGCAGCCAGCCACATCGTGATCTCATGGTTCGGAGCAGTGGTGGTACAGCCCGCCAAGAGGGAGAGAGGGAGTGAAAGTGACAGGGAGAGAGAGTTGGAGGCAGAGATTGAGACAAAGGCAGAGACAAAGGCAGAGACAAAGGCAGAGACAGAGACAGAGGCAGAGACAAAGGCACAGAGAGAACAAGAGGGGAGGGAGAGATAGAGGTCGACTGCAGTTCCACCACACGCACTGCCCCTGAAAGGACCCTGGCGCTCGAGCACAATTCTGCAGCTTCAGTGACATTCAGGCGTACGCAAGTCCATCTATTTAGATTTACTCCCATTGTGTTTCGTACAGAATCCATCTAGCAATGACAAGCGGCGGTGGAAAAACGGGAGAGATTTATTGGGCTTTAAAGGTATTTAATTCCCCATTTGTGAAGTGGCTGCCGAGAGTGATGTGTGTGTGAGTGGTGGGAAAAACCTGGCGACAGTAACTTTACTTTTGGCCCCTGACATTCTGCTCCAATCAATCAAACCCACTAGGTTTCATTGTCTGATGAAATCACGGAAATAGGATTATGTTTTTGTGAACGCACTGAACCGAAGACAACTCCAGCCTCCACTTCCCTTATCCCTCCCCGGTCGAAGATGAGAGACTTTGGCGAATCCTGGCCGACGAGTCACCTCACCTTGTCTGCGGGCTAATGAGTTTACGGTGCGTTGGTGAGATACTGACCTTTTCCGAGCTGCGTCCATATTAAATGCCAAAATGATTACCGTTCAGAGATACGGCGGCGTGGGATGACGGTCCTTTCAATCAAGCCTGCTGTCACTGGATGAATGTTTCATTTTCACTTTGCATGGGGCAGATTGGAAGGATTGGGGATTTGGGTTTCCCAGGTGAGACCGGTGAACAGGTTCTCCACGGGAAGCCATCTTCATTTTTTCCCCCGTATGCCAGCTGCCATGTGAGGACTGGCTTTGTGTCAGGGCTGTGACATTTTTGTAATGACCGGATTAAAGGGTCCCGGAAAAATAACATTATATGGCGAGACTTGAGGCTTAAATAAACTCCATGACACATTACACAATGAGTGACAATGAGTGACACAATGAGTTTAGAGGGCAGCCAGCCTCTCTCTTGTACACATGAGCCTAAACTGTTGGGGTTCCATACGCTAACAAGCATGTAGATTATTGGAATCATGTTCATGTTTTCACATACACTGTAGCAGGGGTGCACAAGTCAGTCCCAAACAGGACATATAGCATAATCAAATGTCAAAAGCCTTTAATATACCAACCCTTTGTTCTGAATGACAGATGGCATCTTAGTTCATCGAAAAACAGTAATCTTTCTCCGATAACATCTCCAATCTGACCTAAATATGCAAACAGGTAGGACACAAACAGATAGGAAAGATACTGAAGCCTCATGTTTACCTCGTATTCTTGTGAAAACTTCAGGTTGTCGTTGGCTTTCAATCGCTCCAGATGATCGGCCAGGTCCAAAATGGGGATTGGTGGGTGGTTGGCCATGCCTATCAATCAAACGGACAAGAGGTCAGTCGCCAGGGTAAGGGGTTGCTACCACAGTTACAACTAGTGAATCATTAGAAAAGCAGCATGTGTGTAAGAGGTGGAAGTGATCGTTGTTAGGCCAGTTTTTCACTCAAAGCAGTGGCATGCTCATAGGAAGATATGACAGGAAAGGAAGCCAATGACAATAAATGAAGCACACTTCACTTCCTGTAACACTTCCTACTGTGAGAGAAGAATGTTATTTACGCCGAAGAGACCGGCGAGAGTTAACATGACGCAAGACACAAACAAATGCACAAACAAACCAAACGACAACGAAACTAATCAGAAAGTTAGGCCGAAATGTTGTCTGCTTTGATTGATGACTGGGGTGTCATTTTTTAACTCTGCCTCCTGCGATAGGTGACATGGCAATGAGTAACGTGTGGATTAGATGGGGGGGTGAGATTGACTACAAGCCTATGTAGAAAGGAGGAAGACAGCGGGATGGGAAAAAACCCAGTAACAAAACAAAACAGAGAAAAGAAGAATGTGACGAATGCATAAACAAGACCAACTAACTTGACAAATGGAAGTTACTGGGGTAACTAGGGTCACCTGAACCTGCGGAGGAAACGGCGGTATAAATAAAATGTTGCAGACGATCGTAGCAATGTGATGATTATTTTGTTTTAGGGCTAGAAACAGTTGGGGAAGGGGTCTGAAAGAAACTAAAGTTCTACATTGTATCATCTAAAATGTCCCATTGACCAGTTAGTACCACACACATTGACATGCTAGAATCTAGCCTACGCCACAATACGTAAATCAGGGGGAAAGAAATTAAAACTCAACAAAACAGAGCAGAAGTGGCAATTCGAAGACATTGAAGAACCGAGTCAAGAGATCACACAATCCTATAATGAAATCCATTCTGACCATCAGATATCATACAAAGCCTGCAGGCAGGAAGTTTCACCTTTTATAAAAACTTTAGTGGACTTTACTTTGACAAGGAAGAACTGACATTGTTAAATGTAAATAGTGTTCAGCGTTCGTGACGGCAGCGTCTGTACAAAGGGCTATCACCGTGTCCCAGATAGCTGAGGTTTCATAATAGCCGGGAAACAGGCGCCGTTTTGCCCACTCTCCTGTCTGAGACAGGTGTCTGTCAGTGGTCTTTTCATCTACACTGATAACACAAGTAGCCATTAGCTAAAGGAAAAAACGGGACCTATTTTCTCGTGTGCTCTCACTCGCGCTCTCACTCTCTCTCTCTCTCTGGAGGGTGTTTCTATCGGCCCCTACCGCTCAAGACTCATTTTCATCCGCAGGTTGACAATGGAACAATCGTTCGCCGAGTGGCGTCATGCACACATCAAGCGTCCTCAGAATGGAAATGTGCATTGAGGAGCAGCGACGTGCGAGAGGGATGAAAAAAGGGAGGGAGTGAGGGAGGGAAGAGAAACGAGGTATAATGTAGCACCAATCAGCGTTGGAGAGGAAGCTATAAAAGAGGGAGACAGAGATGTTTGGACCTCTCCAGCAAGTCGAGAGACACATTGAGTGGCTCTTTGGAAAATGAGAAGGGTGTGTGAGACTAATCAAGATGGTTGTAGAGGTTTCCGGAATAGTTCCAGAATGGGGAAAGTGTGGAGGTTTAGATCACTCTGAACTCGGATTCTCAAAGTGGAAACTGAGAGGGGGAAAAAAGGCCCCCTCTTGCCAAGTTTGTAATGGCCAGTAATGGATATAAGGTCATTGAGAGTAGGGGTTTCATAAATATTCATAGTCTTTAGAATTTATTCCTCTTTCATACGAGCTGACCTGAAAAATATGGCTTTAACATTCTAACATTCTTAGCAGTATCCAAACACCTGTCATACTGCTCCCACTACCAAGTTGAGCGTGTCTCTTCACTCAAAAAAGGTAGCTGGGAGAGAATACATCTCCTCTGGACAAATAGACTGTGACGGCCATCTTTTTCCTCTCGGTGACAAAAAGGGTCCCTTGACCAGGCAGCTCAGGCATGACGGATGTTCACCTCACCGCAGAAGGTCAAAAGGGAGGGGACGTTTGTGTTCACAGCTTGTCACTGGCCCGCTCTTCCCTCCACTGGCCTAATACAGGATGTAATATGGTATTATGACACTGTCATAGTATTGTAGTCTTCAACTCACCTCTAACTTTGACTTCCAACATGCTAAGCTGTCACTCTGAGGAGACTAGTGTTAGCTTGGCGAAGGCCGCACAGGCAGATGATGTTAACTGCCATAAAAGTGTTAGTCTTACACCTCCTTCTCCAGCATCTCCCTCTCTTTCATTTTTCACTCTGTGTTTTTTCTCTGCCACCTGTCCATTTTCCACACTTTGAACATTGACCCCACAGAATGTTCTAGTCACAAGAGCTCCGTGAGAAGTGTTGGTTTAGCATTTAGGAGATCACATTCACACACTCCCCCAATGATAACTAACCCCATTCACAATTTGATAAATTACATTCATTCTGTTCCTTCAAGTCAGGTAAAGATTAGTAACTACATTCATCTTATTTTGACTTTATTTTGACTTTAAAAAGTCATTGAGTGAATTGGATCTAAGAAGCCCTGCAGTGGTTGGTGTGATTGATGTTTGCTTTCACAGTGGGTGAGATGGAAGTGATGGGCGTGAGCCCTTACCAGGCGTTTGGAAATTCATGCGTCGAAGCTCCACAGGGTCGGTGGGGTTATGAGACAGCATATCCTTACTGTTGGGCAGACTGCCCTTTCTAGCTTCGGATTCTGCCCTTTTCCTGTGGGGAAAAAACATGTAAAACATCAATACTGTTATTTTTATTTTTTAAGTTCTATAATTTATTTGGTGCATTTTCCTTTCCTGTTGAAGACATTCCCTTAAATTAACACAATCAAATGTATGCATTTTACATATACAATATAATGTCTTAATGATGAATTACATCAGATGTTCCAGGATAGTTCAAGTCCTCCTTTAATCCGACAGATTGTGTTATCTTTAGTATACGTGGGGATGAATGCTACTCTTAGTGGGACATATATCATAATGTTCATAAATGCTTATCAGATTAACAATTCTAGAGGCATAAAGTTAAAGCATCTTTAATTCCTTCCGACAATACGAACGGAGTTGAAATAATTTCACATCATGCTTATGAGAAGAGATCGAGGTGCCATATGTATTCAGACCTAAGATTAACCTACACGGAAGATGGAGATTTCATCAATGAACTATAATCCATCCATTTACTTTTTACCCCTTGCAATTGTTATATCAAAGAGCTTTGACAAGGGGATCTGCCCAAAGACTCAATACATTTGATCTGTGTAACGAGAAGTGTACAGAGTACAAGGGGGACTATCACTCTACTACGAGTGACCTTTTAAATAGTTCATCATCATTTGACTTCTGACCTCCAACCTCTCCTAGTCAGGGCTAAGTGAAATCACTGGCCTGTGACCTTTGCATTATATGGGAAGCAATGAGGCTTGTGTAAACAGCCTTGGGGATCAATGGTGTAATGGTCAGGAACAACAACAAAAGACGAAATGGGTCGTGCGAGGTCGATACTGCCCTCTGAGGTCATCGTTGCATGCGTTTTAACACATGCAGACAGGACCATACAGAATGACTCAAGCCTCCATACGATTTGCTACATTTGGTGGAGAAGACAGGCAAAAAAAAGGCTGAAAATGATAGCATGGGTACATCTGAACACAGAGTCTATGTCTAACATTGTGAGAGTGTGGTAAATCTACCTTAACCAGAACCTACAATGTAATAGCCATCTAGCGATGCAAGGGCTCATTTGATAAAAACAAATGTAAAATGCAATGCAATGATTGGGGAGTAGTTGTGCGGGGAAAGCTGGGAAAATGCTGTTAAAGTGCTTTCCTGGCCAGTGAGTACATTTGGCTGTGACGTCATACTGTTGAAGAAATCTATCTATTTTTGATAGATATATATCATTTTGAGAATTAAGGAGAAAGTGAGGGGGAGCAGTCAAGGCATTGTAATGCATGCAGGTCTGTTCTAGACAAGCAAGTAAGTTGTCTCTTGCGGACGAATGGTGTTGGAATCTAAGAAACAGGGATTTCTAGCGGTTGTGTTCATCAAGAAATGACCCCGTCGTATTGAGACAGACAGGACAATCAGATGTGTTGGTGAGATGGCTCAGTATTCAGTGAATATCAAGATGAAAACGTTACAACGTGTCAACTCTAATGACAAGGTAGGTTCTCGTCAAATGGGAATAATATCAAATATATTGATGTTTTAATGTAATGTAGGGTGAGTAACAAAAGCAATGAAAGATCACTTAAAATCTTTAAGATGAACTGTCCTGGCTGATCAAATATACAGTGTCAATTCAAATTCAAGCATTTGGCACTTGGGTCTGAATTCAATCAATGCAAACAGCTGACTTTTGAACGAGCGTTGGATTTGCACAGCAGCGGAAAACCACTTTCTGCAATGATTGAACTTTGACCAACAAGATAGAATGTAGGAAATGTCGTCAAAGGGATACTAAAAGGGTTGAAGTGGGGGTTGTTGTGGTATTGTCAGCATATCACATCCTTTCACTCTTACCTGTCTGGTTTGCTGCTCCATTCGTAAGCAGGGAAAAGAAAGCATGACAGGACGTTAGCTGGCACGGCAACATGACCCGTCGCTATGACGACTGAATAATATTGACAACAGTATCATGCCCCATAGGCTGAAGTTGAAGTATCGCGTTCATATTTTATACTGTAATTTACCATTTCCTGTTAAATACTAACTACAAAAAATAACAATGTTGATTGGCGTGCAAGATTAGCATTGCTTCGCTACGGACACCACGCCCCATTGGTTATTTGTTGTTTCAAATACTATAATTTCATCACAGGTGCAATCCAAAGATATATCTATTTTTTTTTTTGGGGGGGGGGGGGGTGTCCTTTCAGGTGGTTGATTGTCACTCAAGCATGGAAGGTCTCTGTGTGTCTGTTTCTATGCTGAAGAATAACTGCATCAAGGAAACAACACATGACAATACAAATAATGTGCCGGCATGGAGTATTGAAGAAAATCCATAGAAAAACCTAGATAATATAATTTGAGTTTATATGGCCTTTCCCCTTAACCGTTGTAAAAAAAAAAGCCACCTATATTCGTGATCTGTTTTGGGGTCTGGAACACAGGGAACCATGACTTTCAGCTCAGATTAACATAACAATGTTTATGATCTGTATCCAAGTGGGGATGTAGGTGTGCATCTTCCTGTGACTGATTTATACAGTTCATCAGCGATGCTGTGTTCCTATGATCTTGTCCTTTCCCCTGCCTCAACACACACGGTAATGTTGTCATTTTCTCTTCACACAGGGCACCAATTCTAATCACATTGATCTTGACAAGTGATATATCTCCTGGTTATGGACCGGAAAGTCCCGACACGCAGGTGACATTGACTTGGTCATTGTTGTGTAAATCTGCCTGGGCACAAACAGAAACCAGAGAAGCCCCCCCCCCCCCCCCCCCCCCCCCCCCCCCTCTACGTTAATCCGATGCCCGAAAGTTAGTTCAATACTCTTCTCGGGTGCCTCTGATATTGCCCGTCCAACATGGAAGCCCTGGGACAACCAAATAGTCACACACACCTAACAATTTAAGGTAAATAGCCATAAGACTCAATGATGTTGGATTGGTATTGGTATTTTTAATGTTGGATTGATGTTGGTATGTTTAATGAATACCTATGCATTCAGGAATACTTTGCATGTTCTTGCGTGGTGTTGAGTGGACAAAATACCTATTGATAGACTGATTATAAGCACAGATTCACCAAAGTCTTCTCTCAAGACTGATTCTCTCAGTAATGCGTTAATATGCTCTACAGTGTCATTCAATGTGGATGCTATGGAGACTGCTCCACGTGGCCCAAAGCAGTATTCACTCAAGGTTGAAAATAGACAAGGGAGAAGCTAGGATAGAGAGATGTGTCCTTGTGAAGCACCAGGGCAACAAGGGGTCAACCAAGCAAGCCAGGAGCGCGGTTCTCTTGTGTGTGTGTGTGTGGGAGGGGGGGGGGCTGTTCTAAAGCAGCATTCGCATGCACTGACACGTAGCAGATACTCTGAGCACTCCCCTTCCAGGACAAGAGATGCTCAGATTTTTTCTGTGTGTGTGTGTGTGTGTGTGTGAGTGTGTGTGTGTACAGTGCCTTGCAGAAATATTCATCCCCCTTGGCGTTTTTTCTATTTTGTTGCATTACAACCTGTAATTCAATTTGTAATTTGTCCAGTTAATGTAATGGACAAATTGTTTAAAAAAATTCAAATATTTGTTGTTGTTTTTTTACGGAAAAGTGGTGCATGCAATATGTATTCAACCCCTTTGCTATGAAGCCCCTAAATAAGATCTGGTGCCACCAATTACCAATTAAGTCACATAATTAATTAAATAAAGTCCACCTGTGTGCAATCTAAGTGTCATGTTGTGAAAGGCCCCAGAGTCTGCAACACCACTAAGCAAGGCGCATCACAAAGCAAGCGGCACCATGAACACCAAGGAGCTCTCCAAACAGGTCAGGGACAAAGTTGTGGAGAAGTACAGATCAGGGTTGGGTTATAAAAAAATATCAGAAACTTTGAACATCTCATGAGGTACCATTAAATCCATAATTTAGAAATTGAAAGTATATGGCACCACAACAAACCTGCCAAAAGAAGGCCGTCCACCAAAACTCACAGACCAGGCAAGGAGGGCATTAATCAGTGAGGCAACAAAGAGACCAAAGATAACCCTGAAGGAGCTGCAAAGCTCCACAGCGGAGATTGGAGTATCTGTCCATAGACCCACTTTAAGCCGTACACTCCACAGAGCTGGGTTTTACGGAAGAATGGCCAGAAAAAAAGCCATTGCTTGAAGAAAAAAATGAGCAAACACATTTGGTGTTTGCCTAAAGGCATGTGGGAGACTCCCCAAACATATGGAAGAAGGTAGTCTGGTCAGATGAGACTAAAATTGAGCTTTTTGGCCATCAAGGAAAACGCTATTTCTGGCGCAAACCCAACACCTCTCATAACCCGAGAACGCCATGGTGGGAGCATCATGCTGTGGGGATGTTTTTCCATCGGCAGGGACTGGTCAAAATTGAAGGAATGATGGATGGCGCTAAATACAGGGAAATTCTTGAGGGAAACCTGTTTCAGTCTTCCAGAGAGTTGAGACTGGGACGGAGGTCCTTCCAGCAGGACAATGACCCTAAGCATACTGCTAAAGCAACACTCGAGTGGTTAAAAGGGAAACATTTACATGTCTTGGAATGGCCTAGTCAAAGCCCAGACCTCAATCCAATTGAGGGAGGGAGTTTTTCCTAGCCAACG
Source organism: Oncorhynchus clarkii lewisi (assembly GCF_045791955.1). NCBI lineage: Eukaryota > Metazoa > Chordata > Actinopteri > Salmoniformes > Salmonidae > Oncorhynchus > Oncorhynchus clarkii. Next base: position 37,466,332 of record NC_092167.1, on the reverse strand, counting down.
TGCTTCAACACCTGCATTGCTTGCTGTTTGGGGTTTTAGGCTGGGTTTCTGTACAGCACTTTGATATATCAGCTGATGTACGAAGGGCTATATACATACATTTGATTTGGTTTGATTTGAAGCTTAGAGACATACCCCAAGAGACTGGTAGCTGTATTGCTGCAAAGGGTGGCGGGGGGTTGAAGGGGGAGGGGGGGGGGGGGGGGTTGAACAGTTACGCACGTTCAAGTTTTCTGTCTTATTTCTTGTTTGTTTCACAATAAAAAAAATTGTGCTAGGCATGTTGTATAAATCAAATGATACAAACCCCCTAAAAATCTATTTAAATTCCAGGTTGTAAGGCAACAAAATAGGAAAAATGCCAAGGCGGGTGAATACGTTCGCAAGCCACCGTATGTGTTTGATTGAGAGTGCTTGTGTACATGTAAATGTGTGTGTGCTTGTGTATATGTGTGTGCCTGTTCGTGTGATTGAGCGTGTATCTTTTCTGAAAGGTAGACTGTGTGTGATAGTGTATTTGAATGTACTTAATATGTCTCTATCTCTCTCACCTTCTTGTGTATGTGTGTGTGTGTGTGTCTCTTTCTCCAGTCCTTACCTCTTGTACAGGAGGATGGCGATGACGATGCAGATGATGAAGACAACAGCGAGCACTGGGCCCACCACCCAGATAAGTCCCTCCTCCTCGTCGATGATTGGCTGGGGGTCAAGGTCAGCTGACACAAGAGGGTCAGAGTAGGGACTTGTGGCATACATGGTCTGGGAAGGAGAGGAAGGGGATTGGTATTACTCATAGTGGGATCATTTATTTAAATAAATAAAAAACATTTAATAGGCTAGTAATTACATGTAAGTAGAATAGAGTAGAGTAGAGGGGACGAACTTGGGAAATTATTTTAGCACCACAATGTAGTTACCCAAGTTGTGCAGAATAGGATAGGAAAAACTTTTGGCTGACTCCATTCCACTATTCCTCTGCCTACTGTGACTTTGAAAACACATTTTGTGATCCCAGTTCAGACTTGGTTCCTTATCGTTCCTCAACATAAAATGATCTCCTCCTCTACAGTGTCGAGAAAAACAACCTGCACTCTCTCACATCTCTATCCTCACAGAAGAACTCCGATCAATAGAACTCAGCCCTTCTGTGAGGCCACTGAAAGTTTCCAAGTTCAAAAGTTTCCAACTTTCATCTTAGAACACGTAGATTCGGTCAGTCTGACTTTCACAAAGACATTGGGACAACTTGTATGTGACGCCTACGCCACCATTAGCCTATTCAAAGTAATTGTGTCAATGCTAATTTACGAATTCACCTCTCCAAACGATATGGGTATGTTGAAATACTGTATCTCTAATATCTCTAATTTCTGCCCTGATTGAGTTCCGTCACGTCATTCTGAGGGGAACGAAATAAAGACTGTGGCTTTGGGGCAAAGAAAAAGCCAATCAGTGCTGTGGTGGACAAATTGGAGATTCCCTCCCATTTTGTCAGCCCACCCGCCTGCCGTTATCATCCTCCTTTACCTGTAGGAGTCAGGACTGGCGGAGTCCAAGACAGACTGCCGTAAAACCTCCCAGCTCATCAAATCCATCATTCTTCCGCGTTTAGTCAACTAATCATGCCCCTTTCTCCTTTGACACACACACACACACACACACACACACACACACACACACACACACACACACACACACACACACACACACACACACACACACACACACACAAGCTGCAGTGGAGGAGATAAAGGCATTCGCCCGTAGGCGCGCAATTAAAGAGGAGTCCCGTTATAGAGATATTCCTGCGATTGGCAGGAGCCTCTGTGGAATTTCCCCTCTGCAGTAGCGGACTCCGTTCTTTGCCTTGGCCCTTTTTCAGAGACCGGAGCTCAAAAGGACTCGACGTAACGCATCCATCCAAGGGAGGTGCCCCCTGCCAAGACACAGTGGATTTGGGTCTTTGACGTTTAACATGCAACTTTAAGCATGAAGGCGAAAGATCCCTGGCAAAGGAAATCGCCAGAGGGCCGTCTGTAGTGCCTGTTTGAACTAATTCCTTTATGGAGTGGGGTGTCTAAGAGAAGAGAAACAAAGGAAGAGAGAGAGAGAGAGAGAGAGAGAGAGAGAGAGAGAGAGAGCGAGAGAGAGAGAGAAAAGGTTTCTAAGAAAAAAAGTATAAAAAAGGCATATACTTACATTTTCAGAGATATCGAGGACAGCAAGCACAAAGAAGATGTACTCTTGGCCGTTGGCGAGCTGCTTGTTTTCAAAGTCACCATAGATCTTGGTGTCTCCCAGAGTGAAGTCGGTGGGAAGGTCTTTGAAGTAGGCAGCGATGTAGGCTTTGGGCTCAGCTTGCCTCCGGAAGCGAAGGCCTCGGCTTGTTCGGTTAATCTCTTTCAGCAGCTAAAAGTGAAGAGTAGAAATGATGCAGACAGTCGATAAAAAGGAACAAAGAGTTGTTTTACAGTCGCACAAACGTGGACACAAACACACACACACACACACACAGATCAAATCTGTGTTACATCCCTCCTGATTACAAAAGCTCAAACTACTGATTGCAACGGAAGAGGAAATATTACCATTTGGATTTCATTTGTCTTACACGGCAAGGATTTTCGACATGTGTGGATTTACCTAAATGAGATTCTAGAACAATCATATGTACTGTCAAACATTTCAAAAGGATTTTAAGTCATCAAAAATCAGATTTTTTAAAGAAAGGAGACAACGTTTTGATGTTCCAGTGGCTCTGCCGTTTCTGTGTGTGTGTGTGTGTTTGTGCGTGTACACGTGTGTGTATGTGCATGCATGTGTGTGTATTGTGTTCCTGACTGGCTCAGGGTGAAATCCTTGGCACTGAAGTCACAACACATTTTTATCTTTGGCTCCATTGGCGATATAAGAGGACGAGGGTTAAAGTGCTTAAGCATTGCATAACCTTTGAAGAAAAGAGAGGCAAATATGTTGTAAACTGACTAAATTTGCAGTACTTGTGGATAGGTAAGGATATTTTACGTTGATATATTCCTCAGATACCAGAACCATCACAATTGCATGATGGCTTATAGTCACTGGAATGCACTGATTTTAATTGTATATTAGCAAATACCCTGTGGCATGCAAAATAACAGGGGTTAATATAGGTGGGGTTACTCATTGAAAGTGCTAAGAGCACCAAATGTCATATGTTTTTGATTTAACCGACCTGCAAGACCAGGTGTGTTGAATTTAGGCAATCACTTAACTGATAAATTAGCTCAGTTGGTCTGGTGTGGTGCCTAGTTGGAACAAAATCCTCCAGGAACAGTTTTGCCTACCCCTGGCCTCAAGGTATCACTTAAACAACAATGCAATGGTGTTCTGTTCCTTGCTTAGCATGGGTAATTACATACACACACACACACCACCACTCCCATTATGTAAGTGGCCAGGAGCCTTACGCAACATCCAAATCAAAATACAGGGGTGAGTCCCCAAGGCGACTGCATTGTATCATAACAGAAAAATGCTGCTTCAGCATATTCGAACCAGTCTAACACCCTCTCAGCCCCCCTCTCAGCCCCCCGTCTCCCCTAACGTCTCAAATTGCATTGTTACACTGCACTAATAGGACGACCTGTCATTATTTACCTACTAGCAACACCAGGAAACCTGGACAGAATGTGAATGAGGTCACACTTTTACAATGGGAGTGTGATTGCTTCCGCACAAAAAAGGCAGAACTTGTCTTGCTCTTATGGGAAAGTGTAATGGTATGCAGTTCTACGCTCAAGTGTTATTGCTATAGGCTACAAGATAACGCTGATTCATACCCAATGAAAACTGACATAAATAAGTGATAAAGGAAATGTATGTAAGGGTTTTATGTCTGCTTGACTTCCCGAAATGAACACAACGTATCAACGTAAACCAAGCCAGCTACTCGGTCAGAACTCTACCTCCATATATCTCTCTCCCTCTGGAGTGTGTGTGCGCCTGTCAAGTGTCTGCACTGGCTTTGTCACAAGGGCCGGTGGCACTGTCCGATAATGTCTTCAATCATCTCCCATGTCAACACGGCTAAATCCAGCCGCCCTTGGGAAAAGTTGTGAAAAGGTGAGAGCCTGATATTGACAAACAAATCAATTCTGACGGGAGGGGGCGACTTTTGGGTAATCGTTCAAGGCGTGACACATCAGCCAAAATCGGCAGATGAGACTCAGCGAGACAACAGCATGGCTACCCAGAATATTGCATTGCCCCCCCCCTCCCTTTTACACTGCTGGTACTCTTTTGTTATTATCTATGCATAGTCATTTTTATAACTCTACCTACATGTACATATTTCCTCAACTAACCGGTGCCCCCGCACATTGACTCTGTACCGGTACCCCCCTGTGTATAGTCTCACTATTGTTATTTTACTGCTGCTCTTTAATTACTTGTTACTTTTATTTTTTTTTATTCTTACTCATATTTTTTAAAACTGCATTGTTGTTTAGGGGCTCGTAAGTAAGCATTTCACTGTTGTATTCGGCGCACGTGACAAGTAAATGATTTTATGCATATGAATCTATACTTGAGCCATCTCATATCTAATTACACCAAAAGTCTAGCAATGCAAAAGGTGCTAAAACCATTCTGTTCACAATAATGTTGGGATTCGATCAATTGCAGATACTGGATTACTGAATTGTGCTTTCAAAGAGCATTTTAATTATACAGCAGTATGTCCTGGATCAAATCAAATCGTATTAGTCACATGCGCCGAATACAACAGGTGTAGAACTTATAGTGAAATGCTTACTTACAAGCCCCTAACCAACAATGCAGTTTAAAAAAATATGCATAAGAATAAGAAATAAAAGTAACAAGTAATTAAAGAGCAGCAGTAAAATAACAATAGCGAGACTATATACAGGGGCGTACCAGTAGAGTCAATGTGACGGGGGCACCGGTTAGTTGAGTTAATATGTACATGTAGGTAGAGTTATTAAAGTGACTATGCATAGATGGTAACAGCGAGTAGCAGGGGTGTAAAGGGGGGGGGCTGGAGTCTTTGACAATTTTTAGGGCCTTCCTCTGACACCGCCTAGTATAGAGGTCCTGGATGGCGGGAAGCTTGGCCCCAGTGATGTACTGGGCTGTTCGCACTACCCTGTAGTGCCTTGCGGTCGGAGGCCGAGCAGTTGGCATACCAGGCAGTGAGGCTCTCGATGGTGCAGCTGCTTTTGAGGATCTGAGGACGCATGCCATATCTTTTCGGTCTCCTGAGGGGGAAAAGGTTTTGCCGTTCCCTCTTCATGACTGTCTTGGTGTGCTTGGACCATGTTAGTTTGCGCTCAACCTGCTCCACTGCAGCCCCTTCGATGAGAAGGAGGCATGCTCGGTCCTCTTTTTCCTGTAGTCCACAATCATCTCCTTTGTCTTGATCACGTTGAGGGAGAGGTTGTTGTCCTGGTACCACATGGCCAGGTCTTTGACCTCCTCCCTATAGGCTGTCTCGTCATTATCGGTGATCAGGCCTACCACTGTTGTGTCATCGGCAAAATTAATGATGGTGTTGGAGTCGTGCCTGGCTGTGCAGTCATGAGTGAACAGGGAGTACAGGAGGGGACTGAGCACGCAGCCCTGAGTGGCCCCTGTGTTGAGGATCAGCGTGGCGAATGTGTTGTTACCTACCCTTACCATCTGGGGGCGGCTCGTCAGGAAGTACAGGATCCAGTTGCAGAGGGAAGTGTTTAGTCCCAGGGTTCTTAGCTTATTGATGAGCTTTGAGGGCACTGTGGTGTTGAACGCTGAGCTGTCCAAAGACATTTCTGGAAGCGCTATCTGGAGACCCACTTACTGCAATTCATTGAATGCCATCCATAGTATTTTATGAGTGCTAGGAATGTTTCACATGTGTTAGGCAGGTGAGTGTGTGGTGTGGGAGGGCCATTAACATAGCTGAGAGACGGTCTATATGCGTTTGACGCATCACAAAGAGCATGCACACTTTACGATTTGTCGGCAAAATCCTTACGTAAGCTTTCTCCACTAATGTACCTGAGCACACACAGTGCATGAAAGCTTCTCAAATACCTAGACCGGCTAAATATAAATGTTGTCAAGTACTTTTGTGCATAACCAATGTGATACCTTTCCCTGGAATAAGGACAGACACAGAGGCCTGATGCAGCTCTTCAAGGTAATTTCAGTTGAGAGGGAGAGAGTGGGTGGGAAGGGGGTTGAGTTGCAGTGCACTTGATGACTACTCCATGTTCTACCTCATTTCCATATGAATAATGCTCTCTGCAGCTATTTGCATCAATCAACCAGCCCTGTCCCCAGGTTTCCCCACCCCCATCCTCTCCTATCTGCAGAGTTAAGAGCCGAGTTCTTCCTACCACCTTTCTTTTTAGTAAGACTTGAGAGAGAGATGAGACCTAGGCAGTCTCTACTGGATTTGGGTTGAAGTTAATTCCATTGTAATTCACTCAGTACTGAGTCGTCATTGTGAATAAGAATTTGTTCTTAACTGACTTGCCTAGTTAAAAAAAAAAAAATAATATAGAGAATCCACAACAGGAATCGAATGGTAATGACTAATAAGGACTTTTTGGAATCTGTATTCATTTCTTGGATTATTTTGTGGTACCTACCTCTTCTAGGTTCATCTCATCTGGACTGTCCCAGGGTTTGTGGAACTTTCCTGTGCGCTGTTTCTTCAGAGGCACCACCACTATGTAGTATCCCCTAGAAAATGAGAGGGGAAAGAAAGAAAACAACACAAGCTCTTCAAGGTCATTGTCAGTTCACTCGACAATACGTTTACAATGCACCATTTTTACATGGTCACATGCTGAGTCTAGACAAAACAAACCAAGATCAAAGCATTCCGCTTCAGACACAACAATGTTTAGTCTCCATGGGGACCATAACACGTCTTTTTGTTGAGGAGCTTCCTACTAATCCTGTAGGTGTAATAGGGTAGGAGGCGTTGAGGACAACAGACAAAGGCAACAAATGATTGCGACATTAGCGAGTTACGCTAGACCGTTATCATTCCATTAAGAGTTGGTTTTCTTCCATGTTTGTCTTTTAATTGAAGCATGATCAGAAAAGTCGGGCACACTGTCACACCTCGCTGAAGACTCTGTGGGCTAATTAGCAGCCCTTCGCGAGGGAGAGAAGAGGAGCTGGAATTAGAGGGATTTTCATTCCCCCATCGGGCGGCAAGGGAGATAATAGCCTCTGCCAGACTTTTTTGAGGGCTTCTCCTGGCTGGGCATAGTGCTAGCTAGCTTTAGCCAGGAAGGCAGTGTGGCAGGCTAATGGGAAGCTAATTAGCTTAAGCTCTGGCACGGGGGAGAGTGGGCCCGAGCGCATCCAGCAAGATCAAAATCCAAAATGGGTTTGAAATGCCAGTCTACAATTGGATCTGCATGTTGGCCTTTTGACAACCCAGAGCTTATTTGGAAAGTCAGGGAGAGACATTACAAGACTTAATACTGGGGAGTGGGATAAATTGGATGGGGGAATGTATGGTGTCATCCTCTCTGTGTTGAGGAAGAGAGAACAAGAGGAACAGGCTTGATACAATGCAGTGAATGTAAAATACAGAGTACAATTCTAAAGAAAGCAATGAAGTTCAGTGCTGATGTTCTGACCTTTCAAACCCTGTCAAACAAACAAAGTGGTGAGAAATCTGTGAAAAATCTTGTCCCTTTCAGTTATTAGGTGCAACTATACAGATAACGTAACAGCAATGTGAGTGACATTGAGCAATACGGAGAAATAAGCTTTAATGGTATCATGCTGATATAATTGAACCAAAAGATGAGCTGAAGGTAAATAAATGGATTAGGTCAGCCACCGAGACACATTAATTAAGTGCAATCAAATTAGGCTAAATAGCCAGCTCTGTAAGTACAAGTCTGCAATTAGCGATAGCATTAGTTTTAATCCCCGCCACTCACCTGACTTTCTCTGAAGTCTGGACTGAGGGTAGCTCTACAGTGACTTTGCCATCCAAGTTGGTCTTGCCAATCAGGTAGGGCTTGGTGCGCAGGATGTCAGGGGCGGTCATGGTGGAGACGCGGTGCTGGAGACCGCCAGCGCTGTTGCCCCGGTTGGTTAGCAGGAAGGAGTACTGTGTCTCGGGCTGCAGACCCGTGATCAGCTTCTGAGTGAGCTTGCCGTCCACCTCCACGCTCTGGCCGTCATCATAAAGGATCTGGATGTGCAATGGAAGGAAAGGGTGTGTGAATGTTGAGGATATGCACTAATTCGACACTTGAGGTCTGTTTAGTCAGGGACATGTCTGAACTGAACTGCTCAATACGGTAGCTGGTTAACATATTTATATGTAAGTGATAATCAACGAAGGGCTATGCATTCTATGTAAAATAATGAATGACGTGGAAGGTGTGTTCCACGACCTGCTAGCGGAGTTGAACTAATCTTCCACGGAGTTTAAATATTTTCCAGAGAACACATACAGCCCCGAGTTGATTGTCCCTTTTATACCATGGCTATAATTGAAAACATTTGTCGCTAGACATGTGTTCATTTGCAGGTAGAAATCGGTTCAAATTCCACTGAAGTAGCTAGCAAGTTTACTAGAGACACTATATATAGAAAAGTATGTGGACACCCCTTAAAATGAGTGGATTTGGTTATTTCAGCCACACCCGTTGCTGACAGGTATATAAAATTGAGCACACAGCTACGCTATCTTTGGCAGTAGAATGACCTTACTGAAGAGCCCAGTGACTTTCAACGTGGCACCGTCATAGAATGCCACCTTTCCAACAAGTCAGTTCATCAAGTTTCAGCCCTGCTAAAGCTGCCTCGGTCAACTGTAAGTGCTGTTATTTTGAAGTGGAAATGTTTAGGAGCAACAATGGCTCAACCATGAAGTGGTAGGCCACACAAGCTCACAGAACGGGCCGAGTGCTGAAGCACATAGAGCTCAAAAATCATCTGTCCTCGGTTGCAACACTCACTACCGAGTTCCAAACCGCCTCTGGAAGCACAAGAAGTTAGCAGAAGAACTGCATAGTGCCAACAGCACCAATGCATAGTGCCATCTGTAAAGTTTGGTGGAGGAGGAATAATGGTCTGGGGCTGTTTTTCAACCCCATCGAACACCTTTGGGAAGATGTGGAACGCCGACTGCGAGCCAGGCCATGATTTTTAAATGAGATGTTCGACGAGCAGGTATCCACATACTTTTGATCATGTAGTGAAGCTACAGTAGTTGCCTTGCTAACCAAACAAACAGACTTGCTAGTTTAGCTAACCAAACCAATCAGTCCGAACTTGCTGTTATGAAAATCGAATTCAACAATGCCAATAATGGTTTTAATTCAACTTTTGCTTTCAGGAAATAATGCACACTCTAGAAGGCCCTTTAAGCCAACCAGAAACAAGTAATATTTTCTGTATTGCTGTCCTCAAACATTGTTTACTAAAATACGAAAAGCTCTTACTGTGAAGGGCTGAGCTGCATTATAGTTGTCTGGGATCTCCCAGGTGAGGAGCACAGCTGTCTTCATGGCAGCTTTCACATGAAAATTTTTTGCAAACACTGCTGAAAGAAAGGGGGAGCAGATGATTTAGACACGAAACAAACAACCCTCTCTAATGGATTCCGGAGCAACAAACCTCTTACCTGAACATGTTTCCCGTTACAACCAGTCTGAAACCAGCACGAGAGTGGTCTTAGCAGGGCTACAGTACTCCCATCTTACCTTAGCTTACTTTTATCTTACCTTTTAATTAACAGCAGCTCTTTAACCTAATGGCTCACCGTTGGCTTGGCTGACAAGACATAGGACACATATACTTACTCCACCTGTTCATATATTTCTTTCTTATGGGGAGGGAGTGCTATGTATACATACAGATGATTTTAAAACAATCCTGAGATCGGATGAATCTGTTTGTTCTTCTGCCACTATGGCTTGAAGAGGTTGTTGCTGTTTGTGGTGGCTGTGGGGTGAAGTTGGATTTGTGGGCGGGAGGTTGAATTGCGGTGGGGTCCTACCTTGATCCAAGGGCTGTGTCCTGAACTGGACACTGGGGCTATAGGGGCCGGAGCCTTTGCTGGTGAAGGCACACATTTTGATATCGTAAGTGGTGTCTGCCTTGAGGCTGTCAAGGGTGATGGTGGACTCCGGGGCGGTGATGAAGAGTTCCGAGGGGCTCCGAGGGCTGTTGATGTCCTTGTACTGCAGGGCATACTTCACGATAACGCCGTTGCGCTCCGCCAGTAACAGTGGATTCCAGCTCACCTGAATGGTGGTAGTAGTGCCGCCCTCGGCTACAATGCTTTGTGGGAAGCCGCTAGGCATATCTTCAGGTGTGCTGATTTCTTTGACCGTCTCCTCGCCGAAGCCCACCTTGTTACGGGTGGACAAGCGGAAGGTGTATGATGCCCCCTTGTGGATCTCTTTGGTGGTGTAGTGGTTCTCACGCTCTGGGAACTCAATGATGGTCAGAGGGTCGACATCTTTGCGGCCGAAGCGGAGGCGGTAGCCGTGCAGGGGGCCGTGGGTTAAAGCCGGGGGGTGCCATTGGAGGAGGGCAGTGCCCATATTGGTGGGGCTGACCATGAGTCGTGGTTTTTCAGGTACTAAGAGAAGAGCAGTGACAAAACACAATTTTCAATACAAATACCATGCAAAGAAACCCTTCAAACTGCTATAGCATTTTAAAAGGAATATCCAACGGACATTACGACAATTATGAGAGGATGATGACATCCCAAAACAACCCAAGCCATAATGCATGACAGCAAAATCTGATCTCCTTTCCTACTCAGCGTAAAGGGTTGTCATTGCCTGATGCTGTTATGACTTCATGAGTAGGCTTACCCCACCAAGGGAGCAGTAGATAGCTAACACCCTGTTTGCATAAATGCTACTGCTGTTTGCTTTGATACCTAACCAATATGGCATACCTGTGAAGCCTTTACTGAGTGAAGGCTCCTATCCCCCCCACCCTACACACACACACACACACACACACACACACACACACACACACACACACACACACACACACACACACACACACACACACACACACACACACACACACACACACACACACACACTAGCCATTTGTATCTGTACGCCGGTGGAGGCAGGTGGAAGGCTTTACAGACAAGATTAGACGACAGCGCAATTATATGTCAAAAACACACAGCAAAGTATTTCTGAATTGCCATTTGGATTGTGTCATGCCTCTCTCTCAAAAGAAACCAATGAGAACAGAACAGACTGTCGGGCTGCCATTAATTCGGAAGTATTTTTCTTCCCCTATTTCCCCACCTGATTTTTCCATTAGTTCCTTAACCCCTGTGAGCATTCCAATGTCAAAGCGGCGGCTGAGCGGAATTACAATTGTTGTCATAATTGAGGTGGCAATTAGCCGCATTCACACTTTAATAGCCATGGGGGGGAAAGGTCGATTAGCATTTTTTTTTTGCTTCCTTTCACTGGGTGCAATTTTCACAGCTCTCTACAGCACAAATGCATTTTGGGATGATCACAGGGTACATTAGCAGAGGGGCAGGGGGAGATTTGTCAGTGATGACAGTTCCCTTACCTGCGCCAGTGGTGGTGATCAGCTTGGCCTTGCTGCGAGCTCCGTCTCCCTTTGTCGTGTAGGCTGCCACAGCAACTGAGTACATAGTCTCAGCCTGCAGCTCTGTGATGACCATTTCCTGTGGATTAGAATAATAGGGATTTTTTTAGAACTCTTGCTAGGGATTGTGCTGCAATTTGGGCATTTTTGCAGGGTGGGGGTAATATTTTTGTGCATGCATTTATGTTGTAATTAATTCAGAGGACATTATCCCACAGATATCAGCTCACTAATTAGTGAATGACTGGCAATGAACATGGTTGGTACAAATCTGTTCTGCCACTATATAGTCCACCATCCTTTGCTCAATGCATATGATCCTTCGCTCCATGCAAACAATCTGGACTGGTGGACGTGTCAGCATAGGTCACTCCATGCATTGAAAAGGCAAGGGTGTAAGTAGTGCAGTACCACTGGTAACATACAGTGTATGAAACTAGGTCCCCCTTTCGAAAATCTTGTTTATTATAATCAACACCGCTAAGCATTCATGAATAGCCTTGTAATGTTGGCTATGGATTTCTGTTAGTAAGCCATTCCATATCATTTTACAAGTAGAAAACAAGCAGTTAGAGTATGTTTTTCTCTTTTTGTCTTAGCTTGATTCAGAACAGTTAGGAGGTAATGTGAGGTTCAATACAGCCAAAACCATGCGAAGGTCAGAAACAGAGGAGACACAGAGCATGCAGAGGATCGAAGGGGGGAACGGGATTAACTCTGTATTAGGTCTCTGTATCTACTCACATGTTCAGTTGAATCATCATATTCCCACTGATTAAGATGTGAGAGAGAGGAAAGAAGAGAGAAAACAAAACAAAGGCAAAGTACAGAGTCAGCGGTCACTAGTGAGATAGTAGAGTACAGGGAGCAGTAGAGGAGAAGCCACAGACAAGACACATATACTAACGGATGATTTTACCCCTAAGAGATTTAATTCACTGACCACCAATAAGTTATTGAATATGTCAGTTCCATTGCATTTAAGGATGTGTGATTCATCGCATTTCAATTAATGCCCTATACAGTTCATTCGGAAACTATTCAGACCCCTTCCCTTTTTCCACATTTTGTTACGTTACAGATTTATTCTGAAATTGATTAAATTATTATTATAATTTTTTTTACACACAATACCCCATAATGACAAAGCAAAAGTAGGTTTAGGTTTAATTTAGACCCTTTGCTATGAGACTCCGAAATTGAGCTCAGGTGCATCCCGTTTCCATTGATCATCCTTGAGATGTTTCTACAACTTGATTGGAGTCCACCTGTGGTAAATTGAATTGGTTGGACATGATTTAGAAAGGCACACACCTGTCTATATCAGGTCCCACAGTCAAAGGAATTGTCCGTAGAGCCCCGAGACAGGATTGTGTCGAGGCAAAGATCTAGGGAAGGGTATCAAAAACTGTCTGCAGCATTGAAGGTCCCCAAGAACACAGTGGCCTCCATCATTCTTAAATGGAAGAAGTTTGGAACCGCCAAGTCTCTTCCTAGAGCTGGCCTGTCACGGTTGTTGTAATGGACAGACCAAGGGGCAGCGTGTGTAGAGTTCCACATCTTTATTACAGTGAAACTTCAAACAAAAAACAATAAACCAACAACGAAAATGTGACATCAGTGGTGCTACAAGCACAAACACAAACAGAATATCACACAAAGCAGGTGGGAGAAAGGGCTTCCTAAATATGGGAACCATACAACCCAGCCACAAAGAAAATCAATGACTAGAACACCCCCCCTAGTCACGCTCTGACCTAAACACCATAGAGAACCGAGGGCTCTCTATGGTCAGGGCGTGACACGGCTGCCTGGCCAAACTGAGCAATCGGGGGAGAAGGGCCAAGAACCTGATGGTTACTCTGACAGAGCTCTGAATGCCACGTGTCACGTCTGGAGGAAACCTGGCACCATCCCTACGGTGAAGTACAGTGGTGGCAGCATCATGCTGTGGGGATGTTTTTTAGCGGCAGGGACTGGGAGACTAGTCAGGATTGAGGCAAAGATGAATGGAGCAAAGTACAGATAGATCCTTGATGAAAACCTGCTCCAGAGCACTCAGGGCCTCGGACTGGGGTGAAGGTTCACCTTACAACAGGACAACAACCCTAAGCACACAGCCAAGACAACGCAGGAGTGGCTCCGGGACAAGTCTCTGAATGTCCTTGAGCTGCCCATCCAGAACCCAGACTTGAACTGATCGAACATCTCTGGAGAGACCTGAAAATAGCTGTGCAGCAACGCTCCCCATACAACCTGACAGAGCTTGAGAGGATATGCCGAGAAGAATGGGAGAAACTCCCCAAATGCAGGTTTGTCGCATCATACCCAAGAAGACCCAAGGCTGTAATTGCTGCCAAAGGTGCATCAACAAAGTACTGAATAAATGCTATGAATACTTTTGTACAGTGCCTTGCAAAAGTTTTCACCCCCCTTGATGTTTTTCCTATTTCATTGCATTACAACCTGTAATTTAAATGAATTTTTATTTGGATTTCATGTAATGGACATTCACAAAATAGTCCAAATTTGTGAAGTGAATGAAAAAAATACTTGTTTAAAAAAAAAATTATATAAATAAAACGGAAAAGTGATTTGTGAATATGTATTCACCCCCTTTGCTATAAAGCCCCTAAATAAGATATGGTGCAACCAATTACCTTCAGAAGTCACATAATGAATTAAATAAAGTCCACCTGTGTGTAATCTAAGTGTCACATGATTTGTCACATGATCTCAGTATATATACACCTGTTCTGAAAGCCCCCAGAGTCTGCAACACCACTAAGCAAGGGGCACCACCAAGCATGCAGCACCATGAACACCAAGGAGCTCTCCAAACAGGTCAGGGACAAAGGTGTGGAGAAGTACAGATCAGGGTTGGGTTATAAAAAAATATCAGAAACTTTGAACATCCCACACTCCACAGAGCTGGGCTTTACAGAAGAGTGGCCAGAAAAAAAGCCATGGCTTAAAGAAAAAAATAAGCAAACACGTTTGGTGTTCGCCAAAAGGCATGTGGAAGACTCCCTAAACATATGGAAGAAGGGATTCTGGTCAGATGATACTAAAATTGAGCTTTTTGGCCATCAAGGAAAACGCTATGTCTGGCAGAAACCCAACACCTCTCATCACCCCGAGAATACCATCCCCACAGTGAAGCGTGGTGACAGCATCATGCTGTGGGGATGTTTTTCATCGGCATGGACTGGGAAACTGGTCAAAATTTAATGAATCATGGATGGCGCTAAATACAGGGAAATTCTTGAGGGAAACCTGTTTCAGTCTTCCAGAGATTTGAGACTGGGATGGAGGTTCACCTTCCAGCAAGACAATTACATACTGCTAAAGCAACACTCGAGTGGATTAAGGGGAAACATTTACATGTCTTGGAATGGCCTAGTCAAAGCCCAGACCTCAATCCAATTGAGAATCTGTGGTATGACTTAAAGATTGCTGTACAATAGCAGGAACCCATCCAACTTGAAGGAGCTGGAGCAGTTTTGCCTTGAAGAATGGGAAAAATCCTAGTGGTTTCATTATAGAGCTTATAGAGACATATCCCAAGAGACTTGCAGCTGTAATTGCTGCAAAAGGTGGCTCTACAAAGTATTGACTTTGGGGGGTGAAACTTTTTCTGTTTTTTAGTTTGTTTCACAAAAAAAAATATTTTGCATCTTCAAAGTGGTAAGTATGTTGTGTAGATCAAATGATACAAACCCCCAAAAATCTATTTTAATTCCAGGTAGTAAGGTAACAAAATAGGAAAAATGCCAAGGGGTGAATACTTTCACAAGGCATTGTAAAGGTGATATCTGTTTTTTTTACATGACATTTGCAAACATTTCTAATAAACAGTTTTTGCTTTGTCATTAAGGGATAATGTGTTCAGTTGATGTGGGGGAAAAAACAATTTAATCAATTTTAAAATAAGGCTGTAACGTAACAAATTGTGGAAAAAGTCAAGTGGTCTGAATACTTTCCGAATGCACTATAGTTCCTGTGATTGTCTCTACTAGATAATGAGAGTAACATATGGTGAGTCCCATACTGCGTAGGTCTATTCCTATAAATGCACACCAATGTATGAATGTGTATCTATCATATATTTACTCAATGGGTGACTCAGTTTCAAAGATCCTGAGAAAAACTAATTGGTGTCATCAGGTTTAAACCATATCATAAAAACGTGTGGTTTTAACCACACTTTATACGGCTTAGTACTGTATCCTAGTATTTTCACTCTGGCAGGTGTGACTCTTATGCTCTGTCCTTGTGTCAGAGAACTTCTCAAGGTGAGAGAACCTGAGAGTTTTGGGCGGAAGGCGGAGGAGGAGGGTGCTTACCTGCGCATCGTCAATCAAGATGTCCTTGATGGCTGGCTGTCCCATGGGCTCCCCATTAACCATCCTGACATAGTGCACCTGGTACCCTCGGATCTGCCCGTGCTGCTTGGTGGGCATCGGCGAGCGCCAGATTACTTTTATTGACGTAGAGTTGACAGTCTCCACCTCGACTTTACGAGGCGGGCCGCTGGGAACTGGAGGAACACCATGGGATAAAAGAAAGGAGGTCAAGATTATAGAGAACCCCTTCTCCCCTTTTAATTTCTGGCCAACTCCAAAGAGCAAAATGCTGGGGTGAAAAAATCTACAAAAGGGGAGCATACGGCAACAAGCACTGTATGATATCAATATTTCAACAATGGCAAGGGAAAAGAAAAACAACCCCAAAAACAGGTCTGACAATTGACCTAATCTGGAAACATTCAAAAATGGGAGTAGTGGATTAAAAACATGGAATAAAAATGTGTTTGTTAAAATTGAAAAGAGGAGCCAAAGGGGATGCTTTAAAAGCTTGAAGCACCCTGCAAGAATTTTGGCTATGAAGCATGAAGAAAAAGTTAAATAAAATATATACTTTTAAAAATGTGTTGTTTTTTTGGCCAATTAAAAAAATAACCTTCCCTTTCCACTGTCCATAAATTCACATTTAGTCAAATTCATAAAAAAAATCTCACGTTTTTTTCTCATACAAAAAAAGACAGTTTGGGACTGGAAGTCAAAGGCCTGAAGTGCTTCAATGCAGGAGAAAATGCCATACCATATGTTGAAATTGAGTATTAGGGGATAAAGGCAGAAAAATACTGACAAAAAGTTAAATGAGCTTTACAAAAAAGTTAGGGCAGTCTGTTCAGTAAAAAAAAAGTTGCACAGAAGTGGTCCAAGTTAGTAAAAGTGGGCTCATAATGAGAGTTAGGAGTGTTGCCAACTTTGATAGAAGCAGGAGGAAGAAGAAGAGAGGGATGCTAAGTCAGAGGGACTGTTAATGCTGTTAGACAGTATCTGAAGGGGGTTAGAGGTTAGAGGGCAGACTGGATTTGCAACGGGGGCAGCGGTTTCAGAAAAACATACCATCCTCCTCGGTGCGGATGAGTTGTGGTAAGCTTTCAGGTCCTTCACCCACATCTGTGTGAGCAGTCACTGTCACACGGTATTCCGTCCATTTTTCCAAGTGTTCCAAGAGGTACTGGGAGCTTTCTGGAGGGATGTCGGATATTTTTCGGGTGGTGGTGTCCTCCCCTTCAGTGGCGGCGTATTGGACGGCATACTTAACTATGATCCCATTCTGTAAGTCCGTAGGAGGAGGCCGCCAACTTACCAGGATATTGGTGGAGCTGGGGCTAGAGCACTTGATATCCTGAGGTGGAGCTGAGGGCTCTGATTGGAGGAGTGGATAGGAAGAGGAGCAGGGTTTTGTTTGATTGGATCAACCATTTTAGTTGGGGTTTTGTTTGATTTTGTTTGTTTCGAGGAGGGGTTTCACAGGTAGGTTGAAGTTTTTTGGGGTTGGGATGATGGTGGTGGAAACGAACAAACAATAAAGAAAAGGGAAAGGGAAAATAAATATGACATGAGGACGAAGCACAAGCACTGAAACAATGTTTGCACAGAAGTGGTATCAAAAGTCAATGAGGTTTCACAATCAAGATGAGACAAAAGGCAAGACAAAAGACTAACACTTTTTCAAACAAGGTCAACTCAATGAATAAAAACACATACAATGAGGATGTATGGATGGGGTTGTCGTGAGATAATAGGACACCTTCACAATATGTAACCTACCTTTGTAAATGAAAAATGTGACATTCTTTCCTAAAAACTATTATCACTCTAGGGATTCATAACCAAGACTAAGCCTAAATTTCATATAAACTTATCAAATGACTGCTCAGTAAAAGTTCTCTTGATCACATAAAATCCTAATAAATTCCAACCAAATATCATACATTTGCCAAGCAGTTACCACAAATCCAAAAACATAAAGGTTGATGCTTAAACTCTAGCAAGGTGTAAAAAGTTGTATTGGTCACCAACCTTTCCGAAGCCTGTTGGTTTGTGGTAAAAGCCTGATCGTACAAAAGAGAACTTCCCAAGGTGATATGACTGACTTTTGAAAGTCTCAACACATTGGCATGCAGACATCTTTTCTTGATACCTCCCATCGCGTTAGGACTTTTTGAACTTAATACCTACCTGTTCTCTGCCTTTTTTTCTTGCACAGACCTCCGGTGTATTTTAAATATATTAAAAATAATATTTCAAATCAGTTTTTGAAATGAAATGTTCTATTTTCTAATAGTCAATACACTACTTGTTTGCACCTAGCTTTCAATTTGGTGCCCTGATCAATTTTGTCATTTCAATAAACCTGAGGTCTTATTGTGTGGAAAAACAGTAATTCTCTATCTTCAGTGATACTACTTGCTTTTGAGCTTTCTATGGAATTTGTAGTCCATCCAATTGTTTGTAAAAAAAAATAGTTAAGGGGTTGGCATTACCAATTATGCTACTGAGGAAAGGGAAACCCCTCTGACCTCCAGATAAAATGGGCAGAATTTTATTTCCATAGAAATCTCAGTCTCAATACGCAAATACTCTGACGTGGCTTACATGCAAAATCAAGAGACAAGGCTTCCAATAGCGGGATAACATGCACTTTTGTTAATCAAAAACAACAGACAGTCAGATAAATAGGAAATATATTTTTTATGAATAATTCAAAGCTCTATTTTTGGTTGGGATGTTTTGCACATCAAAGATGTTGAAGAGGAGTAGATTCTGTATATAGTTTGACCTTGTCTGTTGACTTCACAGGAGAGCCCTAGTGAACTCTGTCCATGTAGCCATTTCAAAGTTAATAGGTGCATTGTCAGGTAGACAACAAAACACACTGTTTCAGCTCCAATCATTGCAGAACTAACCCATTTTCAAGGTCATCCACCGCTTTCAATGACATTTATTTTTATAAAGAGTTATCAATCTCTTTCGATTACATTTATTTTTTATCATGTCATTGACCTGTTTTTGGCAAAAGGTATTGGAATTAGCGGATGTAATTCTAAATTGGCCAAGGTAGATGCGTTTGAAAATGTAAGAATGTATTTTCACTCCAAGGAGTTTCCACATCCAGTGGTAAACTGTCTGGCCAGAGCTGAGATATGGAAGAGGACCTACGTGTTTGAGGGGTTTCTGCGGAGATCTCATTGGTGTAGGCCCCGATACCGTGCTTACTGCGCGCGGCTAGCTGGAAAGTATAAGTAGTGAAGGGCTTCAAGTCCTTCAGAAGGTACGTGGTGGTAGGCTCAAAGCTGATGCGTTTCTGTTGAGAAAATGGTATGTCATCAGTTCAGGACTTCAAAAAAACGTGTACCATTGGACGTAAGATATATTTGGGCCAGTATAGCTGATTTTTGAATATGAAAAACCATTTACCTCCTCCTTGTCATCCCCCTTCTTGTACAGAAGTTCATATCCCATGATTTGATTGTCTTGTCCGGTCTGTGCTGGGGCTATCCACGATAGTAGTATGCTTGTTTCAGATTTGGCTTCCCCTTTGAAGTCGGTCGGTTGAGAAGGGACTGGGAAAGCAATACAAATACACATTTGGCCCACTAAACTAATGATACTCATTGCAACGCCCACCATACCGCTGCTAAATGTATTTCACGAGTGCTGCTGCGGCTATTTTTTACTACTAATAACATTAGCAGTAACTTGTTATTAATACATTATTACTATTACCTGTGATTGCAACTACCTGTTATTATTATGCAATTACTGTTATTTCCCTAAACAGACACAATTTCATCATATTGGATTAGAAAATAATTTAAGGAAAACAAGTTTAAATATATATGATTGGCAGTCTAAATTATGCTCAAGAACTATTCAAGTTCTCAAGTCTGATTTTATACTTAAGCAATAATACATGCGAGGCCATGTGTTATGAATTTTTTATCATGGCTGGGACGTGGTCATAGCCACAGGGCGAAACAGGGTGGGATAGACCACCACAGCCATGAAAATGTCATAACACATGGACTCGAGTGTATTATTGCTTTTATAAAATGGGTTACCAGCATTAAAAAAATCTAGATGAATTCCTAAACCATCAGTTTTTCAACTAAGTGCTATTTTAGGCATTCTCTGATCGTTAGTTCTATTCGTATTGAATGCCATGTAAAGCAAAACTACCCAAGCGCTGGATGATAGTTCCAGAACTTTGCAGGTTGCTATGACAAACAAAAATGAAATGTTTGCTATGGAGGCTCATTCCCCACTTGCTAACTAGCCAACTACACAGCTAACACAATCACTTCATACTGAAGCTGGAAAGATAGCTAACTAGCTGCATTTAATTTCGTTTTACCTGTCTCTCTATTTACTTTCCTTTGTATATATCAATAAAAATGATGCGGATTCATGATTTTGAGTGGCTGAGAAAAGCTGCCTGCCTGAATTTCAATATTACAACAATGTTGCAAATGTCGTAGATAATGTCTAGATACTTTTTACAGTGATCAAGTTTATAAGTTGCATGTCTGGGCAAATGAGACAGTGGATCTGTAAAAGTAGTAGTAGCAGTAGTACATTGCTAGGTAACGACTTAAACAATGGCACATTTTATGAATGTACTGGACATGTGTATATTGTGTAGTATATCACAGGCAGGATAGGCTCTAACAATAGGAATTCCAAACCACTTGTTGTATAATTAAGCAATAATGTCCAAGGGGGTGTGGTATACGGCCAATATACCACAGCTAAGGGCAGTTATTATAGCCCTTAGCCGTGGTATATTGGCAATATACCACAAACTCCCGAGGTGCCTTATTGCTTTTATAAACTGGTTACCAACGTAATTAGAGCAGTAAAAATACATGTTTTGTCATACCCGTGGTATATGGTCTGATATACCACGGCTGGCAAACAATCAGCATTCAGGCCTTGAACCACCTAGTTTATAATGTTTAATAAACTATGATTTTTGTCATTCAGAATGCCAAATGAAAATTGTTTGGCACTCAAGAGCAAGTGCGTGCCAAAAAGAGATTTCAAATGTGTTTACTGCTGTGGTCAGAAACAAGGATACTTTTATCTGAATAAAAAGACTGAGTGAGTGATGTGCTTTCCCAATTAGCCTGTTGATATTCTCTCCCTTGTAGAGTTAGATGATTTGTTTGTTTACTCATAACTCACAGATTGCGGATCTTCAGTTCCTACAAGATTTATAGCCCAACTCATATACAGTTAACATAATTGTCAATTTAAAGGCTTTTGTCCACAAAAACACACATAGGCCACACACAATCTTACCTCCCGTCTTGGCTATGATCTGGAGATCTGCAGAGAGAGGTCCATCACCCACGGACGTGTAGGCCAGGACCTTAATGTAATAGGTCTTGTTGGGGATGAGGCCCTGAATGGTGAGGAAGTTTGATCCACGCACTATCTGCTTCTCCCATGTGTTGACTTGCTGCGCAGAGTCCATGGTGTAGTAGACACGGTAGCCCATAATTTGCCCGTTGGCCTCCTCTGGTTCGTCCCAGTGGATAATAGCCGTGGTGGAGCTGAGCATACGACCCCTGACCTGCCTGGGCGCCGTGCTGGGTGCTTGCTCAGCCGTCTTGGCCTCGATGTCCTCGCTGGGCGGCCCACGCCCGATGTTGTTCACCGCCAGCACCCGGAACTCATAGTCCGAGTAAGGACTGAGGCCGCCCACGCTGTAGCGAGTGGTGGCCACGCCGTCGATCTCCTTGTATGTGTCTTCTGAGAACTTGGACTTGTGCTGGATGATGTAGTAGGAGACAGGCTCAGGGTTGCCTGAGTCCCACGTCAGCGTGATGCTCGTGGCCGTGCGCTCCGTTACCACGGGAATGCCGGGAGGCTTGGGCAATGCTGGAAAAACAAACAGATAACATATATATATATATATGTAAGGGATAATCAACGAGGGGCTATACGTTCTATGTATTTCAATCCAAGATGGCGTAGCAGTCAGACGTCTTTGTCCTTCATCTTGCCGTGTCCCATGTATAATTCTTTATCTATCTATCTTTTTCTTCACATATCTTTTAAAACTATTTTTCTAAACCTCAACTTCAAAATACTCTCCTGCAACTCGCCTCACCCAATGTCGTGTGGATCTGTTTTATTCTAAAGTATTTTTATTTACCTCCGAACCAGAATCCCCCAGCTAGTAGTCAGCTACCCACCGATAGTGTTCATCTGCTAACCGTTAGCTCAGAGAGCTCTCGCCAGTTTGTACAATGCGATTCAAACCAGAGCATACCGGACCTATTTTCTCTCCATATCCCCGGATTACTACCACAAGCGCTAAACCTTTTCACCTGGATCATCGCAGTTAGCTAGCTGCAATCCGAGTGACTACTCCTGGCTAATGTCACTGTCCCAAAGCAAGTACCAATTAACGGGGCGGCAGGGTAGCCTAGTGGTTAGAGCGTTGGACTAGGAACCGGAAGGTTGCAAGTTCAAACCCCCAAGCTGACAAGGTACAAATCTGTCGTTCTGCCCCTGAACAGGCTGTTCCTAGGCCGTCATTGAAAATAAGAATTTGTTCTTAACTGACTTGCCTAGTTAAATAAAGCTTAAATAAAAAAAATAAAAAAAAATAACCCGGAGCTAGCTCATGCTAGGCTCACCTCCCGGCTAGCTGAAAAGGCCCATCAGCCACTCCTGGGTTACAATACCCGGACCCCTTCTACTGCCGGTACGGGGCATGGAACGCTGACGATCCTTTACGACTGGATTACCGACATAATCTGCTTGAGGGTGTACTCAACTGGCTCCTACGTCGCGACGTCCCCTAAATGCCCATCTGCTAGCCTGCTAGCCGCGGCCCGCTAGCTGTCTAGAGCATATCGGACTGTTAGCTAATAGGCCCATCGGCCAATTTCTCGGGCCAGTTGCCAATTGGCCTGGGCCCCTTTTACCCGAAGCCCTGCTTATCCATCACGACTGGACTACAGCCCGAGGTTTCTTTTCCAATAGGCCCCTCCGTCGCAACGTCCCCTGAATGCCCATCTGCTAGCCTGCTAGCCGCGGCCCGCTAGCTGGCCACTATACCTATTTTGACAATTTGACTTGGACCCGTCTGCTACTCAGAACCCTACTAATCCATCATGACTGGTCTATCGACGTTACCGCACGAGGAGTCTAAAACAGACTTTCCTCCGTCGCGACTTCCCTCTAAGGCCCTTCTGCTAGCTTGCTATCCCCTGCCTGCTAACAGTCTGAATCGCCATGTCTCCAGCCAGCCCAACCACTCACTGGACCCCTATGATCACTTGGCTACGCATGCCTCTCCGTAATATCAATATGCCTTGTCCATTACTGTCCTGGTGAGTGATTATTGTCTTATTTCACTGTAGAGCGTCTAGACCTGCTAAATATGCCTTAACCAACCATTTAGTTCCACCTCCCACATATGCAGTGACATCACCTGGTTTAAACGTCTCTAGAGACAATATCTCTCTCATCATTACTCAATGCCTAGGCTTACCTCCAATGTACTCACATCCTATCATACCTTTGTCTGTACATTATGCCTTGAATCTATTCTATTGCGCCCAGAAACCTGCTTTTACTCTCTGTTCCGAAAATACTAGACAACCAGTTCTTATAGCCTTTAGCCGTACCCTTATCCTACTTCTCCTCTGGTGATGTAGAGGTTAATCCAGGCCCTGCAGTGCCTAGCTCCACTCCTATTCCCAGGTGCTCTCATTTGTTGACTTCTGTAACCATAAAAGCCTTGGTTTCATGCATGTTAACATTAGAAGCCTCCTCCCTAAGTTTGTTTTATTCAATGCTTTAGCCAACCCAGATGTCCTAGCCATGTCTGAATCCTGGCTTTGGAAGACCACCAAAAACCCTGACATTTACATCCCTATCTATAACATTTTCTGACAAGATAGAACTGCCAAAGGGAGCAGTGTTGCAATCTACTGCAGAGATAGCCTGCAGTGTTCTGTCTTACCATCCAGGTCTGTACCCAAACAATTCGAGCTTCTACTTCTAAAAATCCACCTTTCCAGAAACAAGTCTCTCACTGTTGCCGTTTGTTATTGACCACCCTCTGCCCCCAGCTGTGCCCTGGACACCATATGTGAATTGATTGCCCCCCATCGATCTTCAGAGCTCGTGCTGCTAGGTGACCTAAACTGGGACATGCTTAACACCCCGGTCATCCTACAGTCCAAGCTTGATGCCACCAGGTACTACCCCAAATCTGTAAACACGGGTACCGTCACAGATATCATCCTAACCAACTTTCCCTCCAAATACACCTCCAAATACACCTCTGTGATCTCAGCGATCACTGCCTCACTGCCTGCATCCGTAATGGGTCTGCGGTCAAACGACCACCCCTCATCACTGTCAAACGCTCCCTAAAACACTTCTG
Organism: Oncorhynchus clarkii lewisi; assembly: GCF_045791955.1. Lineage (NCBI taxonomy): Eukaryota > Metazoa > Chordata > Actinopteri > Salmoniformes > Salmonidae > Oncorhynchus > Oncorhynchus clarkii. The sequence continues at coordinate 37,441,942 of NC_092167.1, read as the reverse complement.
CGAGCAGGCCTTTCTAATCGACCTGGCCCGGGTATCCTGGAAGGATATTGACCTCATCCTGTCAGTAGAGGATTCCTGGTTATTCTTTAGAAGTGCCTTCCTCACCATCTTAAATAAGCATGCCCCATTAAAAAAATGTGAACCAGGAACAGATATGGCCGGTGGTTCTCTCCAGACCTGACTGCCCTTGACCAGCACAAAAACATCCTGTGGCGTTCTGCATTAGCATCGAATAGCCCCTGTGATATGCAACTTTTCAGGGAAGTTAGGAACCAATATACACAGGCAGTTAGGAAAGCTAAGTCTAGCTTTTTCAAGCAGAAATTTGCATCCTGTAGCACAAACTCAAAAAAGTTCTGGGACACTGTAAAGTCCATGGATAATAAGAGCACCTCCTCCCAGCTGCCCACTACACTGAGGTTAGGAAACACTGTCACCAATGATAAATCCACGATAAGAGAGAATGAGCATTTTTCTACGGCTGGCCATGCTTTTCACCTGGCTACCCCTACCCCGGTCAACAGCCCTGAAACCCCCACAGCATCTCACTCAAGCCTCCCCATTACTCCTTCACCCAAATCCACATAGCTGATGTTCTGAAAGAGCTGCAAAATCTGGACCCCTACAAATCAGCCGGGCTAGACAATTTGGACTCTCTCTTTCTAAAATTATCTGCCGAAATTGTTGCAACCCCTTTTACTAGCCTGTTAAACCTCTCTTTTGTATCTGCCGCGGTCATCCCCCTGTTACAGACCTATATCTATCCTACCCTGCCTTTCTAAGGTCTTCGAAAGCCAAGTTCACGAACAGATTACCGACCATTTAGAATCCCACCGTACCTTCTCCACTATGCAATCTGGTTTCAGAGCTGGTCATGGGTGTACCTCAGCCACGCTCAAGGTCCTAAACGATATCATAACCGCCATCGATAAGAGACATTACTGTGCAGCTGTATTCATCGACCTGGCCAAGGCTTTCGACTCTGTCAATCACCACATTCTTATTGGCAGACTCAACAGTCTTGGTTTCTCAAATGATTGCCTCGCCTAGTTCAACTACTTCTCTGATAGAGTTCAGTGTGTCAAATCAGAGGGCCTGTTGTCCGGACCTCTGGCAGTCTCTATGGGGGTGCCACAGGGTTCAATCCTCGGGCCGACTCTCTTCTCTGTATACATCAATGATGTCGCTGTTGCTGCTGGTGATTCTCTCATCCACCTCTATGCAGACGACACCATTCTGTATACCTCTGGCCCCTCTTTGGACACTCTGTTAACAAACCTCCAGACGAGCTTCAATGCCATACAATTCTTCCTTCTGTGGCCTCCAACTGCTCTTAAATACAAGTAAAACTAAATGCAACCGATCACTGCCCGCACCTGCCTGCCAGTCCATCCAGCATCACTACTCTGGACGGTTCTGACTTAGAATATGTGGACAACTACAAATACCTAGGTGTCTGGTTAGACTGTAAACTCTCCTTCCAGACTCACATTAAGCATCTCCAATCCAAAATTAAATTTAGAATCGGCTCCCTATTTCGCAACAAAGCATCCTTCACTCATGCTGCCAAACATACCCTCATAAAACTGACCATCCTACCGATCCTCGACTTCGGCGAATTCATTTACAAAATAGCTTCAAACACTCTACTCCGCAGATTTGATGCAGTCTATCACAGTGCCATCCGTTTTGTCACCAAAGCCCCATTTACTACCCACCACTGTGACCTGTACGCGCTCATTGGCTGGCCCTCGCTTTACTCGTCGCCAAACCCACTGGCTCCAGGTCATCTACAAGTCTCTGCTAGGTAAAGCCCCACCTTATCTCAGCTCACTTGTCACCATAGCAGCACCCACTCGTAGCACGCGCTCCAGCAGATATATCTCACTGGTCACCCCCAAAGCCAATTCCTCTTTTGGCCACCTTTCCTTCCAGTTCTCTGCTGCCAATGACTGGAACGAACTGCAAAAATCACTGAAGCTGTAGGCTCATCTCCCTCATTAGCTTTAAGCACCAGCTGTCAGAGTAGCTCACAGATCACTGCACCTGAACATAGCCCATCTGTAAATAGCCCATCCAACTACCTCATCCCCATACTGTATTTATTTATTTATCTTGCTTCTTTGCACCCCAGTATCTCTGCTTGCACATTCATCTTCTGCACATCTACCATTCCAGTGTTTAATTGCTATTTTGTAATTACTTCGCCACCAAGGCCTATTTTTTTCCTTACCTCCCTTATCCTACCTCATTTGCACACACTGTATTATTGACTGTATGTTTGTTTATTCCATGTGTAACTCTGTGTTTTTGTATGTGTCGAACTGCTTTGCTTTATCTTGGCCAGGTCGCAGTTGTAAATGAGAACTTGTTCTCAACCAGCCTACCTGGTTAAATAAAGGTGAAATAAAAATAAATATAAAATAAGGAATTATGTTTTATACCATGGCTATAATAAAACACATTTGCCACTAGAAATGGGTTCATTTGCCGGTAGAAATGGGTTCAACATCCACTGACGTAGCTACCAAGTTCACTAGATAGCAGTGGTAATGAAACAAACAGACTTGCTAGTTTAGCTAACTATACCATCAGTCCTAGATTGCTATTGTGAAAATCATGGTTAACAATAACAATACTGTTATCTATTTGACTTTTGCTTTCAAAAGCAACTCAAACAAAACATGTAAAAATGAACTATAGCCATTGAATTCAACCGTGCATGTATACTGTGCTTTATAGGGAAATAATGCAAGCCAATCAGAAAGGAGTATTCAACAAGGCCATGGTATAATTAAGTGATAATGCCAGAGAAGCCGGTGTTTGAAGGATATATTGGCACGGGTGTTGTTAGCCCCAGACGAAGTGAGGCTGTTCTGAGAGCAGAAGGGCAACTCAATATTAGGAAGGTGTCCTTAATGTTTCGTACACTCAGTGCATACATTTTTTACCTTGCATTAGTATGCCACATCAGTGCATTATAACCATATTTGAACTCTTGTTAAACAGGTAAAAGGCCAAAAGCCCTGGAAGCTTCTGTTAACCAGAGAATTCCAATGTGTATCTCTTAAATAATGTAGTGGGTTAATTTATTGCTTTAATACCTACACCAGTGACACGAGTCGAAAGATATGAGGGCGATGGACTCTCTTTATATGCCATCTCAATTGTAAAATTGGGGGAAGTTCCTGGCAGCCTTGGTTATATTGTGACTAATATCCCTCTGTTATGTCTGGGAGAAACAAAGCCGCATGTGTGTGCGTGTACTTCTGTGTGTTGGTGTGTGTACACGATGACGACAATCTGGAATCTCTCTCTCCCTGGTATGCATTGGAGGAGATGCTTACACTCTGATAAGTACCCTGCCTACTGAGAAGATCAAACAATACCCACTATGTTGCAAGCACGCACGCACGCACACACACCCACACACACACACACGAACACACAACCAACAGGGATATAGAGCTATAGGTTGTGAGATAAGCCTTTCACTGATTCTCAATCTAGCATCTAATCCACGGAGGCTGGCGTCAACACATCCCAGGCTTTAGGAACCCTCTTCCTGAGACCAACAATACGTGACAGAAAGAAGTAAACGTGCATTACCTTTCACTGTGATCTGCGCTACTGCCTCGATGACCCCCAGAGTGGACATGGCCACGCAGGTATAGTTGTTCGACTGGCGGACGTCAGTGAGCTCCAAAACGTTTCGTCCAATGGGCATGTCGTCCTCGGGCGTCAGGTCTTCGGCACCCAGCATCCATTTGACGTAGGGCATAGGGGAGCCCACCGCCACACAGGTGATGTTGACACTGCCTCCAGGCATGATCTCGTTGTCCGTGGGCGGGATGGAGAACCGCGGGGGTACCCGGCGCACTGCAAAAGACAAAAGGCAATGGTAACAACTCGTACAAACCGCACAAGGCCAAGGTTTCCCATCAACGGCCGAGAAAAAAAGAGACTCATAAGTTTACAGCATACAGACGGATAACAAAATATTTGTTATATATATATATAAGTTATATATATATATAACTTGCCCGAAATGTAACTTTTATATCTAACGTAATATATTTAACACGGTCCAGGCCTCAAAGATGGGACTAGCTACGGACTAATGATTACACAAACACCATGCACAAATGATACCATCCATACAGACATAAAGAGAACAGCACAGAGGAACTGGAGCGTCGACAGCATGGCAGAGTGAAGTGTACAAGAGAACAACTTCAATGCTGCGTTCTTCCAGTTGATGTGAAGTAAATGTGCCGCGTCACATTCTCACATCACACATACTACGTCCCGTGGTGGGAACACATCCAACTACGGTACATGGAATAGAGTGCAACTCTGCTTCTCAGATCAAAAAAGTGGATACACATTCCAAAATAACCATGTTCGAGTATAAACAACAAGAAAAAACATATCCAAATTTGATATTGAAAAGAAAATGAAAAGAAACAGCATCCATTATGAGGTAAAAGGTTGGAGCTTGTCATGGTGGCTTGGACTCTCTGTCATGCACACAAGCACATAGCTGGCTTAGAGAGGCAACCATGTTTGGTGAATGGGAAGGAGAGAGGAGGATTGAGAGGGAAAAAAAAATAGTAACAAAAAAAGACAGATATCAAACATGGGGAGGACGGTTAGAGTTAGGCTGGCAGGAGGGAGGTAAAGGTTTAGGCTGGCAGCGTTGGGTTTCTGGGAAATTAACACCACTGGCTATTATTAAGCTAGAGTTGCTAGGGCAGGACGAATTTACAGTGTCACTGGACAGATTAGGGGAAGTGCAACAGTATGACAGGACAGGACAGGACAGATAGGCAGAGGCAACTCAACACAAACCACACCGATTTCTGAGGTTTAACCAAGTTAGTTAACCACATACGATTCAAACACACCATATAGGGTAAGCATATTTAAGGGACAGGGGCTGGGGCAGATACAGAGGGGGAATGGGTTTGGATTTTAAAACATGTCTAGTGAGTAATTTGATTAAAGGAATGAAGTCAGTGTTACTGCTTATATTACTCAGAATGAATATAAGTCCCAATATGCCGATCTCCTTTGATACGCAGATGCGTAATGGTGGCAGAATTTGGGGGATGCCGTTTGCTCTTCCATGCACCTTGGAAAGATGAATCACTCAGGTGCTTTGGCGGTGAACCTCGGTCATACTAATAAAGGGTGAAACACTCCCATCGTCCCAATCACTTTTAATTCAAATTTAACAATATCTTCTCAAATATGGGGCACAAAAATGCCTTGACTAATGTAATGGCAAGAGCCATTGGGTTTTCCCGCAGTATGTGGTCATTAATATACATTAACGTGATGTGATATTAAACTGAGCGCTAGCTAAAATAACATTGTTTGCTAATAGCATTGTTTGCTAAAGCTAAAAGCCTGCATCTACATGTAGAATTAGCTAATGTGTTCAACCGCCATCACATTTAATACAGCACATTCTGCTAAGCAGATTGTGCCTTTCCAGAGAGAAGGAATCTCAGAAACTACTACTTGCATTATTAAATACAAGTTTTCACTCGCTTCATATTTAATTAATATCCAATTGGATCCTGCTCCCCCATGACATAATGTTATCATACTAATTTGAATATCATTACATTTGTCAAGTCTTACAGCTAATGCTCCAAATACATCATTCTTTCATGAAAGCCTCTGTAGGAAAAATCCTTTGCAGAGGCAGCGTACATCTCACAAGGCTAACAGCTGAGCGCTAAACCTCGCCACTGATTATAACAAAGGGGAATTTAGCTTATAGCTTTTAAAACATGTCTTTCTCTGAGACTATGATGAAGAGCAACAGAGGGAAAATGTGCATCCAGTCTTAGCTAGGCAGGCCGCAGAGCGTGGCAGCGCTTCATTCCAGGAGCCTGCAGTGATTTAGGACACCCTTCCAGCTCCGGTGCTGCGGCTCATGTTGCCCCTGAGCTTTTTTGTGCCGCCTGCCATTGTCACGCCGTTGGCCTGAGTAACCAAGCAGGAACACTGACAAGCTAAGGACACCGATGGGCAAGGGGCAGGGGTGGGGCTGAGAGCGGGGGGGGGATCTCTAGCTTGAGCATAAACAGGTCACCATGCAAATACTCCCCGAAGATGCAAATATTATTCCACACCCTCCCACCGCCCCAAAGATGCACATTTCCTCCCACGACATGCACCACTTTTTGGACAGTCAAGCATCGTAGCCAAGACCAAGGGCATTCTTCATGGAAAAGGTGAACTGAGAAACTCAGCAGAAACAACAGTAGTAATACAAGGCTATCGGTAATATAAATGATAATGAACCAAGAAGAGAACAAAATGAGAGAGAAAAATGTATTTGATTTGTATTCTTGAGAATTGTGTTTTTGGACGGTTGCAATAAATTAGTTTCTTTAGTTTCAGTTTTGTATAAAAGTAAAAACACACCAACCTTCTCGCAGCTCTGAGGGATGTAGGGGGTTTGATGCAGAACACAATGAAATGAGGAAAGGAGAAGGAAACAAGGGAGACACAGAGAGAGTAAAAAGGCCATGTTCAAGGTGTTGAAACTGCTACTTAAAATGTGAAGGACTTCCTGTCACATGGGGACAGGGAGTCCGCTGCATTGCCCTCACACCCTGGTTTAGAGGCAGAGGTCCTGTAGCACCAATTAAATATGTTAAGCATTTTGAGGGCTGAAATCATTTTCTATGTTTAGCATATCATATAATCCTGTCCCAGTCATGTGGTTGGCTTATATCGAGGATTAACATGCTATAGGTAGGTTGGGTTTTACATACAAATGTTCTGCATGTTGAAAAGGTGAGCAATACAAAAAGTAATAATATGATATCCAGAAAGATATCTCTGTGCATTTATTTGGTCAATATCCACTTTAAGTTTGTTCCAAAATCAATTAGTTCATTATTCAGTATTCTAGGTATTGTCATTGATTGTGTTTTAAATTGATGATCCGTGATGACACTGCAAACCACAAGGCTCGGACAGAATCATAGATCTTAGTTTTTTTAAAAGAAGAATACCTACAGCTGCCAGTGAAAATATTCATACAAAATTGATGAAAAACTACTCTATTTAATATGAAAAAAATTATATCCATTACGTTTAACAACTGATCTATATGAAAAGCTAACAATGGACAGGGCATCACATAAAACCTTAATTTTATCAGTAGAGAATTTATTTTAAAAAAACACACAATAACATTTATTCCACTGGCCTTCAACTATGTAATGTGACTTTCACATAGACAGTTTGTGACAATTGGAATAAAGATTTGTAATAGCACAAGAAGGTGATATGAAAGCCAGAATACATAGTGTTACCTATCAATGTATTATCACTTATAAGAACATGAGCAAATACGTGTCTGTTCTGATGCTATCAACACTAGCATAGACATTAAAGATGTTGCAATTTTTCAACCCGCCGTTAAAATGAAAGATTTAATGATAACTACATACAATTATTATTTAATATAATCTCAGCACTTTTAATACTGTATTGACAAAGAGAGATGAGTTAAAGGTGTCCTTCCAATGTTGCTCAAAAGAGAAGAGAAACAGAAAGATCAGAGAGGATCCGCTACTATGAATAGAGGGGATTGGTGGAGGGATTGTCCACCCATTTCCCCTCAAGGTACATTTAGGAGTAAAAGTCAATTAGTAGGTAAACACACCAAGCAGTGAAGTCATTGGAGTTAGACTTAGGAAACAGAACAGAAAAACACAAAACAGAACACACAGGTTCAAATCAGTGCAGGTAGGTCTAATAGAACAAAACAGCCATACTTACAAGTACCTCACTGGACATGGACCTCTGGACTGGATCAGTAACTCCAGCACCCAAAATTACCCAGTTTCATCACCAGTTGTACTATAATATACTGTACCATAATATACCACTTAAATGTTTTTCTTCCAAAGATGAATACCGTTGTTGTTTGATCATTGCTTTCCTACCTCTAACATATAGATTGGCGGGGGCAGAATAGCGGGTTCCATCGTTGTTAGTGGCGACGCACTCATACTTCCCCTGGTCGGACTCTTCGCTCTGCTCAATCTGGAGGGCCCCTGCGTGGGAATAGAAGATATGTGCCGGACACCATTGGTTAAGTGTCTGCCATTTTGAATTGAGTTGACAAACATAAAAAAACGTGCTTGTTGTAAAACTGCTCAGGGGCCAACATGTCATTGGGCCCCCCTCACTCCTAGACTTGCTCTTTTAGTCTGCTCAAGGGCCAACATGTCATTGGGGCCCCCGCACTCCTAGATTTGCACTTTTAGACTGCTCAGGGGCCAACATGTCATTGGGGCCCCCTCACTCCTAGACTTGCTCTTTTTTTTTAATCGATGAGGGTACAGAGTAAAATCGGCTACCATTGTAACTAGCGTAGAGGGATTTTTGGTATCTGTAGGGATCATTTGCACAGAGGATAGTTCACTTTTACATTGACCAACACAACCATATTTGTTGAGCAAATAGGTATTCTTCTTGTAACTTGACAGATTTTCCCCTAACATTCCCCTGGTCTGATGTATTAAATGTGTGACATCTTTATTCCGTTTATTCTGTCATTATTAAACAAAATACACTTGAATTATAGTAATCATGGATAGTTGCAGTCGAATTGCTACATTATCAGACCTACAGAAATCTTAGGGGGAAAAAATGACATTTAACAACCATGGAAAAATATTTAATATTTAACATTTACCTTATTATTGACTTCAGTGGATACAAACAAACCTACATACATGTTGCAGGGTCTAAAAAGGCACTCAACTTTAAGGCCAGTGTTAACATATGTCATAGAATAGCTCGACTTTGAGGGATAGGGGCAAGCCCTGCAATGTACAACATTTCACTGGACTGTCAATATGGGGATGAGTGAAACTGCTTCAAGGAAGCATGGATCAAACAAAAGAGGTTTACAGTATACAAAAGTAGCATAACAAGGGAGGACAATTAAAACATTAAAACAATAAATTTGGGTATGAATTTTAGCATATTTAATCACAGATCCAATATCAATCAAATGATTTAGGACTTCATCCAGTCAAAGTTGGTTAGAAAAATGCAGCACTTACAAAAAACGGGGGGGGAAAAATGCCGCTGAGATATGTTAAAAAAATACTCATTATAATATCGTATTACAAATATATCACCCTCTGTCACAAAATGTTTGACATGCAGATGTTTTCCAAAGAGCAAGAAATGTATGTCGGCACAACTTACAACCTTTTGACAACCCTTAGCTGAAAAATAAAATGCAATTGTATTAGAAGACAAAATTCAAAATGGTGGCCTTGAGCCGACAAGAAGGCAACCAACCACTGACTGCGTTAGCTTGTGAAAGCTACAAAAGACACCCATAAAAATCCACCAATGGGATCCGCAGTGTGGTGTCATATGACCAGGGGGAAAATGGCTTATGCATCAATCACTCTCCAACTCCCAAATGGCAAAAATGGACCTGCAAGGTCCTCGCCTGACTCAACTGTTTGCCTTCCCCAAAACCTTGAAGAATAAAAAAAACGTCAAAAAGTAAAATAGCCTTCAAACCCAAGAAAAGTAAGAAAAATAGGTGAAAGAGAAAAAAGCACCGGGAGAAACTTTATCAAAAAAGTAGTTGTTTGGGCTTTTTATATATTTTTTTACAGAAGGTACAGGAGAGGAAAGCAAATAGAAGAAATTAAAAAAAATAGACTTGCAAAGACAGAAAGAGTTCTTTGGGAGAAAAAAGCAGAGGAAAGGCAATGTTGTCTTCAGCATGCCTGCGTGATTCCACAGCATCTGTGCATCATTTAAGTGCTGAACAAGAGCAGCTAAGGGGGAAAAATGTTTGGTTGTTTTAGTTGGACAAAAAGAGGGACACATGAGTCGCTATGGCCAAAAATTAAACAAAAAATGAAATAAAAATTTGAGTTCGAAAAAAATAAGTTGTCATTGGATATGCTTCTTTGAGCCAGAGCAAGCATATCACAACTGAGTTTTTTTGAAAAAGGCTCTTCAAATCAAAATTCAAAGGAGGAAGTAAAGCATAGACAAAAAATGGAGATTGGATGAAGTCAACGGAACAGGACAAATAAAAAGGAAAGTCGATAATGAGAACTAAATGGGATTCGGAGTCGGGAAACAGGACAAAAATGGAGGCGGACGGGCGGATGGATGGGACGACAGCAAGAATGAAGTTGCTTTGTTCATTCTGTGAACGTCAGTTCAGCACTCTTACCTCTTATTGGTGTACCACCTGGGTGGATAATATGAATGCAAATAAGATTAGAAAGAAGAAGCATTAGTACGAGAAGATAGAGTCTGGGGGCTTTGGAAGAAGAATCAAATTAGACTTATCAGAGTACGTAAATAATGAGTACTAGAGGAAAGAGAAAGAAGAAAGAGAGAGAGATAGAAAGAGAACTCTACTCTATTGGTTAAAAAAAGACAGGATTCATCATAGGAAGGTATCATAGGTCAGAGAAGGTCAGAGAACTTGTGCAGAGGTGTGCCTCAGGGGAGCAGCCATTTTGGAAGTGGCATGGCTTCTGAAGACCATCTACTTTGGAAGGCTTGGAGGAGTTGGAATATGAGAGGGAAGAGACTCGTTTAAGAGACTTGGAACCCTTTAGCTTGACCTCATAGTAATCGTTAAACATCTGCTTAAATCTCTATAATGCTAGTAGGCTTTACATGATTGAGTGAGTGGGTAAGTGGGTGAGTGGGTGAGTGATTGAGTGATTGAGTGAGAGGATACGATACCGTGAGGCTAGATAGGTAGGTTATATTACAAAGGTGGTGGATATGGCATATATTGGGCTTAAGCTGGGTGAAATGTGTGTGCTCTTGAAAACGTGCCTGTATGGCTTATAGGAAAACTTTGTGGGGGGGGGGGGGTATATGTGTGTCCACTAGGGTTATCTTTGTGTCTACACTAACTGTTAGTAAAATGCATGCCATGCATTTTATTAATAGTTATAACATGAAGAAAAATTAGTGGGGAGTGAAGTGTGCTTCAGAACTAAGCACTTACCAAAGGATTCTGTAGATTTAAATACGGAGAGAAGAAAGACAGCATAAAAATATGATTATATTCCTTAGGTTTAGTTACATCGTTTTTTTGTCAGAGTTAAATCTTTATCAACTCTACGTCACAGGAGAATGAAAGTCGCACATAAAAAAAGTGTTAATTTACACAGTTTCTGTTGACAACAGGCAAAGGAGGGTTAACAAGACAATTTAACAAAAGACAGCTGTGGAATCTGGGAAGACAGGTGGTCAAACATAGAAGACTAAGTGTACCAGAAGTAGTGAGAAATCTTAAACAGCTTGCTATTAGCAAATATTGCTAGCCAAACTACGAGTTAAGTAACGATAAGCATATATAATTTCTAATGCTATGTCAATATCAAAAGGAAACTTGGAATATTCAGGGGATCAGGATGTGGAAATATTGGGAATAAGCCACAAGCATAGGGAAGCGAAAGTTGGAGTCTACGCGGAAAAGCATTGAGTATATCCAGAGAGAGTCAAGGGACTGGGAAAGATAGACACAAGTCTCACACACTACTGTGGCTGCTTATGGCTGGAAAACATTCCGGAAGGAAAAGTTGCCTTCGTCAAAGTTAGGTTAGCTTTTCTTTTCTGATTTAGTACAACTGTTAGTTTGAAAGGACATTTTGTTGTTAAATCACAACCAAAAGGACAAAGAATTAGAAAGGAAAGTGTCTAAATGTCTGCCTGTTCACTCCGTTCGTCAATTTTCTCTTGCTGTCTTAGAAAGCAATTCAATTGCTAAAAACCATGGGTGCTCCTTTGCAAGTTCTGAATGAAGCCCAACGTTGAATATTAATCGTTTAAGTGAAATCAAGTGATAAAAACTGAGGAAATCAAAAGAAGAGAATGGATCCGTCAAACACTGCACCGGGGCAGTCAAAGGGAAACAACTAAACCAAAAGAAAAGAAACTCGTCAGAAGAACAGTCACAGCAGTGAGCAATGAGAGAGTCAGACTGAAGCGGCAACAAACATGGAGATAACCGACAGAGCCATGACAAAACCGGAAGCAGGGGTGGGAGGAACAGACGAGACACACCAGGACACACACAGTTGAGGAGGAGGAAGCAGCAGTAGAAACAATGCCATTACCTACTAAATCAAAGCCAAAGAAGAAGAAGAAGAAGAGGAGGAGGAGAACGAGAGACCAGAAACGGAAGGGAGTGGGGTGCAAATATAAAATAGTACTCCCGGTTTATATCCGGGGGCGGCAGTGACACCCTACCTGATCTGAGCTGCTTGATGCGTCCATTGTTGTTGGTGGTGTTGACGGGCAGGAAATCTTTGAACCAGGAGATATCTGGGTCAGGGTTGCCGCTGGCGGCACAGAGCATGGTGGCCGTGCGAGTTCGCTCTACCACTTTCAACTGGGGGCCCATGTCAATGGTGGGGAAACCAGCAGGCAGTTGGTCCTCTGTGAAAACCAAGAGGAAACCATAGCTGTGAGCTCATTGAGTGCAAGTGAGAGGAGTGGGAGGGGGAGAGAGCCAGAGGAAGAGGGCAGACATAATCACAATCAATAGGAGATTAGAATCAACAATAATGTGTGTGTGTGAGTGGGAGAGAGAGAGAGAGCGAGAGATAGCGAGCGAGCAAGGAAAAGTGACATTGAGATGTGTAAGCGTGCACTGCGTTCATACTATTGTCAAGTTCTAAACAGTTATTCAGTGACATAATACTATTTTCTGATTCCATCCAAGTTATACTTTGCATAAACCTTCAAATAATACAAATAACATGAAAATTGAGATTGAACATTTACATAACCACTAGTCACAATTTCAGCAAGGCTCTGCATTCTAAAAATGTGACACAAAACACAACAGATTTTTCAAACAGTTGACACTTGGGGTGTGTTTTGAGTATTTGTACTGCTTCTCAGCGTGTGTACAACTGCATATTGGATGGATCTCTGCCACATAAACCTGTCTCTTCCTCTGCCTGCGCTACAAAGTGCTGCTATCAGAAAGGGGGACTGCTCCTCTCGCTGTTCTTCGAGATGCAAGACAAGATAACTAATGCAGCGCCCTCTCCTGAGCAAAAAAAAATCTGTTTAACAAAACAAAGACAATCAAAGGCCTACATCAGCTTTTCTGGCCCTTGAGGCTCTTAGCAGGAAGCTGACTCACTTTCACAGCGAGAGAAGGCTTTTACAGAGAGCGCTGGGGCACATATCCCATCCAAAATGGCTATTGCTTTACCTTGGTTAAGTTAACACTAAAGCGCTAATATGACACACAGAATCAATGCGGTTGGCATACCAGTGAGGCTGAGGCACATCTTAAAGCTTCACTCTTCCCAACATGATATGGCTAATTAGCTCATTTTTCCTTCCCTCTCGCAAAAGCCACCTACTCTGACTCACTCTCTTCATCAAAGTTTTATGAGACACACATCAGGCTGGAAACAGCTTTGAGCAGCCGCTGCCTCTGTGCAGTTGACAACAGTCGTGGCTCCCTTCCAACAATACTTTTGGTTATCTGGTACGAGAGGATACCGTGGCGGGTTCATCCTTTTTAAGAATTGGACTTCATTACAAATTAGGAACTTAGTTTTGAGCTTCAAAACTTTCCCTCTTCAAGTTAATGTCCCAACCTGAACCAAGGTGTTAACTTTAACGAGTGAATAATGGGGATGAGGGCATAATCACAGAAATAGAATGCCATTCTATTTATATTCATATAGGTTTGACAGTCAACTTCTAAAAAATGAACTTGGAGAATGTCTTTGGGGTGGCTAAAACGAATTGCCAAGTCTTTGCGATTCAGAGTAATTAAGGGAAGGGGAAAGGGGTTTTAATAAGACAATACTATTTTAAGTGTAATTAGCAATACATCATGAGACAAACACACAGTTTAGCATACATCCTCAATCCAAGGTGTTAAGTGTCCTAAGTGTCTTATTCTCGACCATTAGCCATTAAAGAAATTAGGTATGCCTGGGGGTTGGTCCATCTAAAAGTTTGCTGGCATCATGTTTCCTCATCCTACATAAAGAGACTCACTCTCACACAACCGTGAATATGTGATCCTACCTCATTTTAGTTCCATTGAGGCGTATTGAGCTACCTGTTGGGGCGACGCTACTGGCTAATGTGCACTCTATTAACATCTTGAGTTACAATCCATCACATCGCAAACAAATGGAAATCTCAACCCTCTCAACTGATCACAAGGCAACTAATGAGAGAGAGAGAGAGAGAGAGAGAGAGTGAGAGCGAGAGAGAGGGGAAAGAGTCACAGAGTGTGTTGAGGAAATACACAACTTACACTTTTATTTAGTAAGGCGTCTTCAGGCTATACAAAAATAAGTCACCACAAAACATGCTCTCTCATTGTATGGTAATTAACCATCAATAAAGGCATGGATTTGCTATCGGATAAGGCTTGAACTTGTGTCAATGTTGGATACTCATGCAGGCCCATCAATTTTAATACTGATAGTCCAAGTCTAAAATAGGGACAATGAAATGATATTGTTGAACTAAACCAGTGAGTCAAATGATTTACTTTGATTGTTAAAAGGAATGACAAAAAAAAGTTAAAATAACTTAGATTTCGAGAGCCTCACAAACATGTTTCTCACAAATATGTTTAACTTCTAAACTATTTCGAAGAACACCTCCTTTCATGACTTAGGGGTATGCAGTTCAGTTAAGAAAGCTGGTCAAGAAGAATGCTTTAAAAGCTTTGCAGATTAATACATCAAATGTGACATTAAATCAACTGGTTACAGCCGTTGCCCACACGGCACAAAATAACAGGAAATGTTTTTGGATTCCAAGTAAAAAGAAGACACGGAAAAGAGACAAGGACGGTACATTTCTCTTTCATAGAATGCACCTCTGTGTTAAAGTACCATTAACGAAACAGCCTAATGAAAGAGGTGTTCGTTTGAGGGGAGGGAGAGGAGGATGAGGTGGAGGAGAGGAATTCATTGAGCAAGGTATCTCCCTCTCCCGAGCTTTCCACAGGCCGTTCGAAGGTCGAATGGAAAATCAGTCGATTTCTAAAGCTACCTGCTTGAACACAATAACCAGGAGCATGCCTCGGAGGACGCATGTTGAATATCATAATGAGATGTCACAATCCGTGCAGCCTAAAAATCATTGTCGGAGAAAAGTACAATGTATGGTTGAGGGGGCAAATATGTGTTCAGGAGATCATAATTGTGTCGTTCTCTGATCAATCAAAATTGCTCTTGTGCTGGGCAAAGCAATACCCTTGTTAATTTTACTCTGTAGACAAAGCTAGTTGAAAGAGAACGCCGTAGGACAATGCCTACATGTTCAAATATATCCACTGTGTGGTCTTTGTCAGAATTCCATTGTTTGATACAAAATCAGCTTGAGTTTGAGAGATCTAAGGTAGTGCAGTCGTGCTCCTCCGGAGCAGCCAAGAAATCATGACATCAGAGGTATCTTCAGATACTGCCCGACCATAACTTTAAAACTACCCCTGTGATCTAAAAATACCAAAAAGGCCCCTTTTGGCCTTCCTCTGCCACTCCCAGTATACAATGTTACATCATAGAATGAACCGTGTGGCTCAGTTGTTTGAGCACGGAGCTTGCAAAGCCAGGGTTGTGGATTTTGATTCCCATGGGGGGCCAGAATGAAAAAGTATGAAAATGTATACACTCACTACAGGATAAACGTAAATAATTAGCATTGTGCTAATAAATGAGGAAATTAAACACCTTTCCTCCACTTATGGTGTGATTAACAACTCAAATTGGGCCGAGCTGCGGCAGTATTTTCTTCAGGAGGCCAAGAGAGCCAAATAAAACGAGAATAATCGCTAGTTAATTTATGCAACATGATGTTTGTTGTACGCCTTTTTGAAAAACGGTGGAGTTATTGACAAAGTGTTAAAAAGGAATTAATTCATTAATCTAACGGGGCAAAGCGGCTAGCAATTTTACTATGTGCTATGTTTGCAGTTCTGCTAATAGGCAGGGCTTGGGTTTTCGACTTGTGGTTGCATAAATTATCAACACGGGCTAATTCATTACCGCTCAGGGAACTGTTGGCTGTTTCCTGTGATAGAATTGGAAATTGGAAAACGTTGAATTGGTGTGTGCGTGTGCGTGTGTGTGTGTGTGTGTGTGTGTGTGTGTGTGTGTGTATATGTGTGTCGGTGTTCAGCATGCATGACATCTCCATTATCTGTGCATTGATGTAAAATGCAGCATAAAGAGACCTCTGTGAGGGTTTATTTTCACCTCACAGGAGAAAAAAACCCTGAAAGCTCAAGGACAGTTTAAGATGAGGGCAGTTTCATAACTTTGCTCAAGACCGTACTGTATTCAACAATGGATCTACACACTAAATGAGATGGAGGGGAGTAATGCTGAAGTCACCTTCTAAAGAACTGCTGAGAGCTGGTGCTTGATATAAAAGCACTTGCAATGACAATTTGCACACATTAACCAGTCAGGCCATCAGGTGCCAAGTATGCGAGGATAGAAAAAAAATACATTGGCTCAAATAGTACCTCAGTGAGCATGTTTTGGCTTAAGACCCTAGGTCATTGGACATAATCTCAGGCTATTAGCAAATTATGTCTATCGATCAGTCATACGTCTCCGTACTGTCTCCCTAACAACATGTTGCTTTCTCCTTGATGATAAGGGAAGCCATACACGTATATTTAAAAGTCACTCATTTGGAAAGGCTTCAAAATTCTAACCAGCCCTCTAATTTGTCTCGACTGCCACCACCAAACCCCTCTCCCCTAACCCCAAAGAACGCACCCAAAACGCCCCGGTGCGACACTCCCTTTGCACAGTGGTGTAATTACAACTGACAAACATAAGTAATATTCTCTTTGGGAGGACCGCTAATTAAATCTGGCTAATTGAGTCTCGGCAGACCAGGCTAACATTTGGGATGTGATTAGTTACTGTTTACCAGACCAACTTAGCCCAGTTTGTGTAACGGTGGATGGAGTGAGAGAAGGAAGAGTGAAGAAGCAGGGGGTACCATGTTTACAGAACGTTGTGAGCCTAGTACGGTTATCTCATCGAGGTGAACCAAGGGGCTGGATGTCTACTTCTGCCATGCTATATTTGCTACATTTTAACATCAGATTTACACAGCTATTAGAAACCACTTCTTTGACGGACAGCTTCATGTTGACACTCCACACACTTGACCTGGGTAGAGGAAGTCAGGAAGTGTGCACTTGCAGTGTGCCATTATTTGCAAATTAACCACTCTCACATGATCCTGCCTAGAACATTGAGTTGTGAGTGGAATATTTAATAAATCTGGCAGTCAACGCTTCTAATACAGCGAGGTCGCGGTAGTGGTTTCTATAATTCACACTTCATTCAATTTCAAAATGACCTAATAAGTACAGAGGGATTTAAGGGGAGGAAATAAATAAGCCTTTTCTGTTGTGCGGTGGACCCCCCCCCCCCCCCAAAATGAATCCATAAAGACATAAACCTTTCCGGTCCCATTCCGTCATTAATTCCATGCCTGCCGCACAAGGATTGGATTCAGTCAGCCCCCCCTCTTGGCGGAACTCGACTTTTCACCCCAGGCTTTAGGTTATTCTTCTGGGAAAATCCCTACAGGCTAAAATAAGATATATTTGTTGGACCTTTTTGAGCGGATACAATCTACTTAAAGAGGCTGTCACAGGTCAGTAGTGAAAGAGCGTGCTGAGAATCATTGTTGTTTGGGAATCACTCCTGCCTGAAGATGGCGGATTATTGTAATGCTGGAAAGTCAGTTGGGGGAACTGTTCAAGTATGACACCCATCCGTCTTATATTTCTCACTCCTTTTAGCTTTATTGTACAGCATGTCCAGTTTAGAATTTGATATTATTATTATTTTTGGTCTTGAGATAAGGTTTTTCGGGCAGCACAAAAAGGCACAGTACATTTCCCATTTCCTTTTGAGTGTGACGATAGAAACTATTTGCTTCCACCCCTAAATCACACAGCAGCCACGGCCTTTTCTCCTCAGTATAGTGTGCAATGTTCAGTTAAGGCACACTAATTAGAAATGTAGCTGCGATCAAAGCACCAAATAAATAAAGCAACAGCCTGGAAGATGAAGAATTTCCCGGGTTAGGAATGTTAACCAACCATCTCTTTTGCTTCTCCAACACTCCTCCAATGACAATCATTTAGTTGGGCCTGGCTTGCGGAGTCCATGGCATGCATTGCTGATTGGGCATTAAATGGAAATTAGTTCTAATTAAGTCTTGGTTGCTTTATGGACTTGGATAATAGTGACCTACAAGTGCAGGCATGCAAAGCACACAGAATAGAGAGAGCGGGAACGAGAAGGAACGAGAGAATGAAAGACAGAGTGCAGTGGCCTCGGGAGAGGATAAAATGGAAATGGTGCCAGAGTCCAGGATAAATCATCTAACAAATCATCTCTCAGGGCATAGATGAGGGAGCGAAATCTGCAGGCCAAGAAAACCTGCCAGAAAAGGCGATCTAAGGATGACTGGCACCGTAACGCACTCAGGACTTGACCATTACCCCAGGACACTGGCAGATGTCCAACTGTGCAGGATGTGTGGGCAAATGGCTTTTGACAAAGAGCACAGACCGTGCAACACTAACGTTATTGAGTTCATCCGTGCCAGCCCTTCTATTTCAATACTGTGTGTGACCCAGAGGGTTACGTGGCAGTGTAACATGCCTAGGATTTGGTATTCTATTATGCTGATAACAAACCGTCTTTTGTGACAGGAGAACACGTTTTCTTTAGTTTTGCCATGGACTATATTTTTTTAAGGGGCTTTTGGTTGAGACACAAACTTTTGAAGAAATATAAGCAATGTTGAGTAGTTGAGTAGGACAGCTTCTTGTACTACGACAGCATTCGCTCAAATTTTTCCCCGCAAAGTTCAATACAACCAGTTAGTACACCCGCTAAAGGGCGAACCTGAATCCTCTTCAACAAAATGTTCCTCTCTCTGCAGCCGTTCAACTAATGTATTTAATTATGTTGGCATTCGAGAGGGAACTGTTAATTATGCTTTTGTTTTCTCTCAAAATTACTCGACCAAATGTAAGAGCTCTTCAGTAACAAAGGCAGCCAGTAATTTCTCTTTGTGCCAAATCTATGACGCCATTTGCTCTCCTTTTCGCTATCTCTCATTCTCTGTTTTCCCCAACATCTCTCACCCTCCCCGCTGTTGTTTTCCCCTGCTCCACTTACAAGGTGCACTTCTCACCGCAGTAAAAAGGTGATATTTTACAGTCTAGCAAATCAACGATGACAGGCCTCTCAATCTACCCACATTTGCTTTATCAGCTATGTACAGCTGGATTGAAATATTCCAAAATGTGACAGTTCCACCTCAAAGAGAGTATTTTTTATAGACAGAATATTATCTGGCTGTGTTTCTCCACATATCCATCCATCATTTCCTCCATAAACCCTCTACAGAGGTGAGGGTCCCTTATATGTATTTTTTTACAAGAACATTGCACTGCGATATCATTCTCTCGATCTTGTGCCCTCGGACCAGTGGGCGCAATGTTTCACTGTCATTTAATTAGCTTATTCCTTTTGCTTTTTAACATGGAGTTTCGCTTGTGCCCGTCACCCACGTACTCCTCTTCCATTTGAAACAGAAACAAGGTTTCAGGTTAAGGCACGTCTCTGAAATCAGATTTCCCTTATAAAAACTTACCCTTCCAGGGTTATTTTGGCCACAAGAAATTTGCTTTAATAGAATTCATATCCTACAATGACATGAATAGATTTTTTAAATTACATTTGTATTTATATGTCAAGCAGAACAGGTGGGGAAAGCACATCAGGAATACAGGGCCTAGGAAATGAAAGAGATTGACACAATATAAAACAGTCCTAACTGCTGACGTTTTGGTTTCACTGCCTTCTCTCTCTGGCACTGTATTGAACAGGAAAGCTGTCACCTAAATGATGCTTTTAACACATCACAACCGATAAAAGGTGTGCTGACGGTGTGCTCTCCATGTGGACTATGATAGCTGTTCTGTGTGTGTGTGTGTGTGTGTGTGTGTGTGTGTGTGTGTGTGTGTGTGTGTGTGGTGTGTGTGTGTGTATGTGTGTGTGTGTATTAGAGAGATTAGGCTTGAGCTCTTGACCGTAAATGGTTATTGACCACCAGGAGTTTGCGATACTGATTTGTCGACTTGTCTTTACTGAGCTACTCAAACACAACATATCCATTCAAGACACACTGCTGTACATACAGGGCTCATTTAAGACTTATCATACTGGAACTTGACACCCCCCCCCCCTTATGGGATTCCGTTGGATTGCTTGTCAGATTATAAACGTCTCAGTGTCGAATACTTGGAATACTTAAGATGCAAGTGAAAGTGATGACCGTTCACCATCAATGGACAAAAGTATCTCACGGAGGGGAAGGTGTAGCAAACCACGCAGAGCAATACAAGTCAAGACTGCCACCGAAAGCAAGGTTGTCAAGGTTTGGAGGGAGTGTTAAATATAATCCAAGAATGTTAACAATGTAAGACAGCAAACATCAAAAACAGTAAAATAGAAGACCACAAAATATAGTATATGTAGTATATGACATTCACTCAAAGATATGAGCATGAGCATAATCTGGGTGTATCGCATCATATGAATCTTATTAGGTCATCTCGATCAACCTAAAAGCCTCTTCCATTTTATACAATATCGGATTCTCGGTTTAGATCTTCACTCGCACATAATCACCTAGTTCTGACTAGCTACATCCTCAAATAGGCTTCCTTCCATCAAAAGTCATTAGATAACAGTCAAAGTACAAATATGTACAAGTATGGCAGACAAAATCCTCATAACCAGCACTTAATAGAGAGACAGCATGCAGGGATGGATTTCCCAAATATATCATTCAGGTTTGTACTTGGCAGACAAGCACAAAGCTCAGAGTCCACCGCAGACCCGACTGCTAGAAACTAACACAACCAGAAACTAACACAGCCAAGGACTTTACTTTGTTGTAAGTTGCCTCTCAAGATAGGCATTGGTGAAACAACCTGTTATGTAAAAAGGCATTTGATCTGATCTGATCTGTGTAAATACTACGCTAGTGGCTCTAAAGCAACAACAAAAAAAAACAGAGAATAGTAAAATCTACCCGCAGGACTTGTCAGTCCTCCCTAATTCCTTGTGAATTTAGAAAGCAAATGAATAGTTCAAATTTGTAGCGAAAAACCCCTGACCCAGTTACCTCTGTGTAAACAGACCGGTACTCAAAACCCAGCTTTCTGTCAATAATCTACTGAGTGTGTTTGGTCATGCTTTTGTTCGAGGTGGAAATATGTTCAGCCATTTCCTTGCCATGTGGGATACAGACGACTGTGTTCAGTTGACACTGGGTAAATAGTATTACGTATTTGGTACCGTGAGCCAGGTACAGCTGGTGTTGATAGTCGTGTAATCTCGAGCTACCTCTCTCTCCTAAAAAAGTACTTTAAAGTTTATTAAATACCGTGGCTTACCAAGACATTTAGTAGAAAGAAAACTAATCTTGAGCTAGGAATCGACTTAAGATTCAGTATTTTGGGAACGGAGGAGACTGATTAGTTGCCGTACTTCCGAGGACACCAACACTCGCATCTATTCTTGCATGATAGTGACGGAAGGAGAGAGGGGGGTGGGACAGAATAAGCATGTCAGCCACCAGGCAGACAGAGTGAGTACCGTGCACTAGGCCTATCTATCGGCAATCAAAAGCTCCCTCCCGTAATGGAATGGGATGGAGGGGGGGGATTAAGGATCCCAATTTTGTTTAAACGTTTTAACGTTTAAATGTTCATACCCTTAAGTTTTTACCATGCCTCCCAAACAGAGTGGCTTCAACTGTATCCAGCAAAACAAAGGGATGCAACTAATTTACAGAGCACATTAAGTTAATTTGCGGAAAATGCAGGGACCAAGTGTGAAAATGAGTCACTTTCAACAGCTGCTGAAATGTGTTTTTCACCTCCATCGCCTGAGGGGTCAAATAGAATTTGAGTTGTGAAATTGTGTCCGGTCTGTTCATTAACGATCGTAATGTATCAGCTTTGACAAGAAGCAAGGTATCCCATTACAAATATGCATGGGAATTTCTCTAGGAGTAAGAGGAAGGAGAGAGGAAGGAAAGCACAAGAGGAAGAGATGGAGAGAGGGAGGGAGGAAGAGAGAGAGACGAGGTTAGAAGGCAGGGGAGGAGAAAGCTCTCCAACCTCAGGTGTCCATTCTGTCTCAGTGAAAAATAGCATCCTCTCCTCACTCGCTCTCTCCACTGATTGTTTCATGTGTAAATCCCCTTTTAGATTCTATAACTAATTCAATGTTTCTTATTTGCTATTAAAACACCCTCAGCTAATGCGTAAGATTATGGGGACTCCATTGCTGAGTCAATCAATTAATCATCGGCTGCCCTATTTTCTATTTTTCAAAACCTCCTTCACAGACGAACACGCCCACTCATTCTTCATTCAGGAAGACACTGAAAATGTACAGGAGTCAATGTATAGAGAGGAGCCTTAAAACCGATTAGCTAACAGTAAACTGGAGCCTCTTTTAAAAAACGGTTTTCCCCCATAAATGTATGCAAAATGCTCAGTCTTGTCAATACCAGGATAAATGAATGCTCTTTTTACATGACAGGTTCATTACGAGGACAAATGGCCTCTCACAGAAATCGCACTGTACCGAGCTGAACACTGCTCCTGACAAACCAAACATCCCTTCCATTGCAGCCTGACAGATAGGGGAAGGGTGGTATTTCTTAGGCCAGCCCCTCTAAACTGACCCCACCCACTGTTCCTCCATGCCTGCAGTCCATGTAGCCCCAGTCGCCAATCTGTTACAGCCATCGATGTCTAGAAGACTAGCAAATCACATCAACTGACCTGAGTGCAACAGAAATGTATATGATACCACTGTGAGGCTCACATTGGTGCCTGTGCATACTCTCTGAGCTGCGACATTTATAAACATGATGGATTAGCCATGATATCCCTCCATTTCCACATAAGCAAAGGGAGCAGAGCGAGGGAGGGGGAAAGAGAGGGGTAGGTAGAGAGGTAGGGAGTGAGAGTGTGTTGGATGCCCCAGGGGTCAGGCTGAAATGGACGGATAAAGAGAATGATGAAAAGGAGAGATGGAGCAGGATGGGAACTGGAGCCTTCTCTCCACAGGCACTGGGGCCTTCTCTCCACAGGCCTGGCCAGGCAGGCAGGCAGTCAGGAACAAAGCTCTGTCTACGCTCAAATGCTCGCCTAGCTTTGTAGACAGCAAGTCAGTTCAGGCAGATGTACTACCTTTGAGTGGTGGAGATCACTTAAAGGGAGCATGTACGGAGGGAGGGAGGGGAGGTAGGGAGGAAAGGAGGGAGGTAGCTGAAAAGAGAGGAGTAGATAGAGAAAGAGGTAGTCGCTTCCTCCATCTACCACTTTTTCTTTAAACACCTCTCTCTTTTCATAATTTTTATCCTTTGACTCCTTCCTCCTATCTTTACATGAGTTTGTCTTTTTATTTCCGATAGGCATCTGTACCTCACTCTCTCTCTCTCTCTCTCTCTCTCTCAGCATATTCCATTTGCTGTCTCGTACCCTGAGCGACAAATCCGTTTCCCTTAAAAAACGGAACCTCATTTGTTTAGGGGGGGGGTGTCTTCTACGTCAACTTATCTGCCATCAGCAATTTGTTCTGTTATGATTACTAATATCAAGAAGAGGAGCATAGGAAAAAAAAGCTACTTCAGAAAAGCTTCGAGCTATTTTCCAAGCACAATGCAGAGATGAAGTCTCTTTCTTTTTTTCTTCATCACCCGGGAGGCGTACGCTCGGGAGCTCTGGTTTTAACAGTCCCTCAACTTACATTCTCTCCTTTGAGCACATTAAGCATTCATAAATAAAGAAGCCGTGGCTAGGAATACATAAACAGTGCAGTAGTGCTGTTTATTTCATAAAGATGCTCTGTGATGATGCCCTTAACACTTAATGCCATGAGGACTTTTAGTCATTTCATTCTCTTCATGTTTTAATGTGGCTATTATTGTGCGTCTAACCTGTTCCAAATCACTTGGGGTATGTATTATACACAGTTGAAGTTGGAAGTTTACATACACTTAGGTTGGAGTCATTAAACCAAGTTTTTCAACCACTCCACAAATATTTGTTAACCAACTATAGTTTTGGCAACTATCTACTTTGTGCATGACATAAGTCATTTTTCCAACAGTTGTTTACAGACAGATTATTTCACTTACAATTCACTGTATCACAATTTGACTGTGCCTTTAAACAGCTTGTAAAATTCCAGAAAATGATGTCATGGCTTAAGAAGCTTCTGATAGGCTAATTGACATAATTTGAGTCAATTGGAGGTGTACTTGTGGATGTTCACTGCTCAAAAAAATAAAGGGAACACTTAAACAACACAATGTAACTCCAAGTCAATCACACTTCTGTGAAATCAAACTGTCCACTTAGGAACCAACACTGATTGACAATAAATATCACATGCTGTTGTGCAAATGGAATAGACAACAGGTGGAAATGATAGGCAATTAGCAAGACACCCCCAATAAAGGAGTGGTTCTGCGGGTGGTTACCACAGACCACTTCTCAGTTCCTATGCTTCCTGGCTGATGTTTTGGCCACTTTTGAATGCTGGCGGTGCTTTCACTCTAGTGGTAGCATGAGACGGAGTCTACAACCCACACAAGTGGCTCAGGTAGTGCAGCTCATCCAGGATGGCACATCAATGCGAGCTGTGGCAAGAAGGTTTGCTGTGTCTGTCAGCGTAGTGTCCAGAGCATGGAGGCGCTACCAGGAGACAGGCCAGTACATCAGGAGACGTGGAGGAGGCCGTAGGAGGGCAGCAACCCAGCAGCAGGACTGCTACCTCCGCCTTTGTGCAAGGAGGAGCAGGAGGAGCACTACCAGAGCCCTGCAAAATGACCTCCAGCAGGCCACAAATGTGCTTGTGTCTGCTCAAACGGTCAGAAACAGACTCCATGAGGGCCCGACGTCCACAGGTGGGGGTTGTGCTTACAGCCCAATACCGTGCAGGATGTTTGGCATTTGCCAGAGAACACCAAGATTGGCAAATTCGCCACTGGCACCCTGTGCTCTTCACAGATGAAAGCAGGTTCACACTGAGCACATGTGACAGATGTGATTTTGTTGTCAGCACATTAAACTATGTAAAGAAAAAAGTATTTAATAAGAATATTTCATTCATTCAGATCTAGGATGTGTTATTTTAGTGTTCCCTTTATTTTTTGGAGCAGTGTACTTCAAGGCCTACCTTCAAACTCAGCGCCTCTTTGCTTGACATCATGGGAAAATCTAAAGAAATCAGCCAAGACCTCAGAAAGACCTCCACAAGTCTGGTTCATCCTTGGGAGCAATTTCCAAATGCCTGAAGGTACCACGTTCATCTGTACAAACAATAGTACGCAAGTATAAACACCATGGGACCACGCAGCCGTCATACCGCTCAGGAAGAGGAGGCGTTCTGTCTCCTAGAGATGAACGTACTTTGGTACAAAAAGTACAAATCAATCCCAGAACAACAGCAAATGGCCTTGAGAAGATGCTGGAGGAAACAGGTACAAAAGTATCTATATATTTACACCAGCTCTGTCAGGAAGAATGGGACAAAATTCACCCAACTTATTGTGGGAAGCTTGTGGAAGGCTACCCGAGGCATTTGACCCAAGTTAAACAATTTAAAGGCAATGCTACCAAATTCTAATTGAGTGTATGTAAACTTCTGACCCACAGGGAATGTGATGAAAGAAATAAAAGCTGAAATAAATAATTCTCTCTTCTATTATTCTGACATTTCACATTCTTAAAATAAAGTGGTGATCCTAACTGACCTAAAACAGGGAATTTTTACTAGGATTAATGTCAGGAATTATGAAAAACTGAGTTTAAATGTACTTGGCTAAGGTGTATGTGAACTTCCGAATTCAACTGTTTGTTTTGCTTTGAAGAGCTGTTTTTTAATTGTATTTATGTGCTTCCCATCATGTACAGGTAAATGCCAAAATAAAGGAAACACTTTATTTAACGCTTTAATAAGAGACACAGTATATAGAAAGCATGTGCTTCAACACAGGTGTGGTTCCTGAGTTAATTAAGCAAATAACATCCCGTCATGCTTAGGGTCATGTATAAAAATGCCCAGTTGCCCATTGTTTTGGTTACACACACACACACACACACACACACACACACACACACACACACACACACACACACACACACACACACACACACACACACACACACACACACACACACACAAAGAAAGACAGTATTTCTCTATCTCTTTGTCCCTTTCCCCCTCTCTCACTTCCCAATAGGGTGAGAATGGAAGCATCCAAGACACATGAGATAAGGAATACAGTCCTGAGATAAGAAATACAATCGCATCCACTAATCATTAACTAACAAATAACACCCACATATTAGCCTGTTTAGCTCCACAACATATCTATAGGAGGCCAGGGGAGTGGGAGGCCAGCGGAGTGTCGGAGACCAGGTGAGCCTCCCAGCCAGGCAGGAAAACAAGCAAGAAGGTAGGCCCATATCCTATTGGTTCATTAACCTTCATGTACCTTGCATTAAGAAACAGCAAGGTCAGTTTGGTCAAACGGGCATTCCTAATGACCTGGCGGCAGGTAGCCTAGAAGTTAAGAGCATTGGACCAGTAACTGAAAGGTCGGTGATTTGAATCCCCGAGCCGAATAGGTATAAAAATCTGCCGATGTGCCCATGAGCAAGGCACTTAACCCTAACTGCTCTCGATAGGAGCTTCTGGAACATAATAACACATTTTTATTCTATCCATAATTATGAATAAAAAAATAATAATTACGAGCCTAGTTGGTTTAGCCATGGAAAAAGTGAGGAACCTTCCCACTAGCCATGATTGGCTGAGATAATTAATGGGATGGACATTCTGGGAGATGAGTTTGAATTGTTCTGCCATGTAGCACGCTTCTGTCAATAACGTGAGCTGTTCAGTATGTGTTTGACAGTCTTTTCTACTGCACCGTTTTTGAAAGATATAATGCTAGCAATCGAGAACTACAAAAAAGTTTTGCTATTTTTCTCAACAACATTGATGCCCTGAATTTATCAGGCGCTGTCGGCAGATCAGTAGGAAAAAGTAATGGGCTACTTTCTACACACACCATGGTCAGTGTGAACCGGAGTGAATTTACACAAAGCTGGCCAAACAAGATGTAGCTACAAACCAAACGGAGTTAAAGAGTTCCAGTCTGCCGTGAAGAGTTCATCCATGTATACGGCTAAGAATCTAGTTACATTTTCAGATATACGTTTCTAATTTAGTCAAAAAGTCATTTTTATTGCAAGTCAAAGCATACTGTTAGTTAGCTAGCAAAAGTTAGCTTGCTAGCTCGCCAGCTAATGTTATGTGTATGATCTGTGTAGTAATATTATTTGAATCAGAAAACCATTTGCAAAGCTAATGTTAGCTAGTTAACATTAAACCTAGTTTTTTACATTTAGCTACGTGCAGATTCATACGACAGCTATGACAATGTTTGTATTGGTAGTAGTACGAGTTGCGGTTATGCCGGTTTATTGTTTAGCTAGCTAGCTACCACATTGGCTGGACTATTACACGACCCATCAAATTAGCAGGTGTGTCTGGGGGTGATTACGGCCATCGATTGTATTTCATGAACATGTGTACATGTCTAGACAATAGGGACCCATCCACTTAGCTAGGTGTTGATGAGGAGTGGTTTTAGCATTTCCTTCACATTACCCATGAATTTAGACAAGTGTGTCTGGGTAAGCGTCATCTAATAATGATACAAATATTTATAAAATATTTTTATGTGGACACTTTCTGTTTTTGATATTGCTACTATGCAAGTATGCAAGTACTATCACTGTAGCGTTTACACCTTCTATTTCCTGTGCATGTGAAAAATAAAGTTAGATTTTATTTGATATAGCGTATGTTTACCACATGGCTTCACATGTGGATCCTTAAAGAGATGGGTGGTACTAAGGCTTAAGAGGGTGTGAATGATGGTGAATGGGCGTAGACAAAGAGCTCTCCAGTAGGTGTACCAACAATATTCAAGGGCCATTTTCTCAAAAGTGGGGTTACAAGTTCATCGACTTTCAAAGCAGAATTACTTTCCCATTATTCCTCAACTGCATTGTGTGATGGACAATTCCCTAGCTCTGAGTCTCTAATTTTGTTCAATGTAAAAAGCACAATTTCATTTTTTGCTACATAAGACCGAGTGGTTTTGTGTATGTAATGTGCAAGAAAGACATATTTTGGACACCAAAATAGTGTAGAATTATATTCAGATTACTCCTTGAATGACGACATGCACCCTTTTTAAACTTGCAAACCATGCTCTCCAATATAAGAACACTTACCAATTTTCTCCCTGAACCATTTTAACGTAACAGCACTGAGCTATTTTACAGGCCATGGCTCAGTTCTCATCCATTTGGGCACGGTATCGTCTTGATGCAATTTCCAGAGAACATCTACAGTAAATGTCTGAGAGAACAGACTTTATACAAGTTCATGTCCACCTGAGAAGGGCAGCGCTACATAAATGGCAAGAGGAGAAAAAAAAGTTCTACATTATTGAAAAGATTGGGGCTAAGAGTATGCTACAGAAAAGGGAGATTACTCATACTTGGGCTAACACTAGGCAGAACGGACATCATGGGTCCCAAAAGGCCTTAATGGAGTCAGGTTACATCATTCTTTTCTAATAAACAGACAGAAGTTTTCCCAAAGTTACTGCCGCATAAGTTGGGGTTTCTCCATGGGACGTTGGTGGTTTTGTGGCATGCATTACATAAATGGTTATTTCTAGGCTCAAGGTCTAGTCATAGGACACTTGAACCTCGCGAAGTGAGTTTGAAACTCGTGGGAAACGTTTGGTTCGAGAGACTTGTTCGCAATGTGTTCCATACATCCACCAAAATGCTATGAATTAGCAAAGAATGTTATGTGACACTGCAAATAACTCAAATGCTTTTGTCTAACATAAGTGTGATTGCTTTACTTATATTGTTTGTAAATATGTAAATATAATTTATTTTTGCATTGTATTTGTAAATGTTGTAAATAGTTATGATTTGTGTACATGCAGGCCTCCGTTGACAAAGATGCATTGGTTCAAAGGGAGTTACCCAGCTAAAATAAAGGTTAAAGGCCCAGTGCAGTCAAAAACATGATATAGCTATGTTTTGTATACAGTGACCTCCAGACTATGAAGTTAAAGTGCAGACTGCCAAGCTTTAATTTGAGGGTATTTTCATCCATATCGGGTGAACCGTTTAGAAATTACAGCACTCTTTGTACATAGTTCCCCCCTTTTAGGGGACCAAAAGTATTGGGACAAATTCACTTATACAGCGCATTCGGAAAGTATTCAGACCCCTTGACTTTTTCCAAATTTTGTTACATTACAGCCTTAGTCTACAATTGATTCAATACCTTGTTCCCTCACCAATCTACACACAATACCCCATAATGACAAAGTTTTTAGAAATGTTTGATAATTTATTTAAAAAAGAAAGTATTCAGACCCTTTACTCATTACTTTGTTAAAACATCTTTGGCAGTGATTACAGCCTCGAGTCTTCTTGGGTATGAAGCTTGGCACTCCTGTATTTGGGGAGTTTCTCACATTCTTCTCTGCAGGTCCTCTCAAGCTCTGTCAGGTTGGATGGGGAGCATCACTGCACAGCTATTTTCAGGTCTCTCCAGAGATGTTTGAATGGGTTCAAGTCTGGGCTCTGGCTGGGTCACTCAAGGACATTCAGAGACTTGTCCCGAAGCCACTTGCGTTGTCTTGGCTGTGTGCTTAGGGTTGTGTGTCCAGTTGGAAGGTGAACATTTGCCCCAGTCTGAAGTCCTGTGTGCTCTGGAGCAAGTTTTCATCAAGGATCTCTCTGTACATAGCTCCATTCATCCTTGCCTCGATCCTGACTAGTCTCCCAGTCCTTGAGCTGAAAAACATCCCCACAGCATGATGCTGCCACCACCATGCTTTACAGTTGGGACTTTGCCAGGTTTCCTCCCAACGTGACACTTGGCATTCAGGCCACGGAGTTCAGTCTTGGTTTCATCAGACCAGATAATCTTGTTCCTCATGGTCTGAGAGTATTTTGGTGCCTATTTGCAAACTGCAAGCAGGCTGTCATGTGCCTTTTACTGAGGTGTGGCTTCTGTCTGGCCATGCTACCATAAAGGCCTAATTGGTGGAGTGCTGCAGAGATGGTTGTCCATTTGGAAGGTTCTTCCATCTCCACAAAGGAACTCTAGAGCTCTGTCAGAGTGACCTCTTGGTCACCTCCCTGACTAAGGCCTGGTACCGTTCCCCAGATCTGTGCTTCAACACAATCCTGTCTGGGATCTCTACGGCCAATTCCTTTGACCTCATAACTTGGTTTTTGCTCTGACATGCACTGTGGGACCTTATATAGACAGGTGTGTGCCTTTCCAAATCATGTCCAATCAACTGAATTTACCACAATCAAGTTGTAGAAACATTGCAAGGATGATCAATAGAAACAGGATGCACCTGAGCTCAATTTCGAGTCTCATAGCAAAGGGTCTGAATACTTATGTAAAGAAATATAGATTTTAATACATTTGCAACCTTTTTCACTTCGTCATTATGGGGTATTGTGTGTAGATTGATGAGGATTATTATTTATTTAACCCATTTTAGAATAAGGCTGTAACGTAACAAAATGCTCCTAGAAAGCAATGACTACATTAAGCTTGTGACTGTACACATTTTTTGAATGTATTTGCTGTTTATTTTGGTTGTGTTTCAGATTATTTTGTGCCCAATAGAAATTAATGGTAAATAATGTATTGTGTCATTTTGGAGTCACTTTTATTGTAAAAAAAAAGAATAGAATAAGTTTCTAAATATTACATTAATGTGGATGCTACCATGATTATGGATAATCCTGAATGAATCGTGAATAATGATGAGTGAGAAAGTTAGATGCATAAATATCACAACCCCCTAAAAATGCTAACCTATCCTGTTATTGTAAAAAGTGCTGTAATTTCTAGATGGTTAACCGGATATGGATAAAAATACCCTTAAATTAAAGCTTACAGTTTGTATTTTAACATCAGTCATTGTATCATTTAAAATCCAAAGTGCTGGAGTACAGAACCAAAACAACAAAACATATTGCACTCTCCCAATACTTTTGGAGCTCCCTGTATATTTCCACACTATGAGGTTGGAATAATACTGTGAAATTTAGAAAATTATAATAATGCCCTTTTAGTGTAAGAGCTGTTGAAAAGACCGGTTGAAATTTCAGCCTGTTTTGGTGGGATGGAGTTTTGGCCTGCCTGGTGACATCACCAGACAGTCGAAGCTAAATTCTTGCTTGAGAAATGTCTCTTTGCTAAGAAGCTGTAAGGGGTGCGTAATCGGTGGCAGGGAAGTCAGACACAGGAGAGCAGAACTTGGTAATAGCGGGAGCAGTTTAATAGCAAAACCCAAGGCATAAAAATAACCACAATAATTGGGTACAAAAACCTGTTGTGCACCAAACAACACGTGCACAAGCACTTTCAATAAACAATCCCACACAAAGACATGGGGGGAACAGAGGGTTAAATACACAAATGATTGATGGAATTGAAACCAGGTGTGAGGAAAAACACATGGAAAATTAAAAGTAGATCGATGATGGCTAGAAGACCGGTGACGCCGAGCGCCGCCCGAACAAGGAGAGAACCCGACTTTGGCGGAAGTCGTGACAGAAGACATGTTTACTTATTTTGTTATGGTACTTAATTGTAACTCAGAAATTATTTGAAATTGAGATAAAAACGTCTGCATTGTGCCTTTTAAATAAATCAATACAATCGAAATAACCCAAGATCGTATGTTGACAACTATTGAAAAACAATAGTTACAATAGTTAGGCTATTTGTTCCCTACCTTGTTTTTTTTACCAGTCTAAAGTTGTTTGGCTTTAATTAGCAGTACCCTTGCAGGCAGGCTTTTAGAGGTTTCTCAAGAGCATCATTAGATGCATTAGAAGTGACCCTAAATTGCCCGATTAATGTACTAGAAAATGACTTGAGTATGGCTGAGATCAAAGCGAAGCGCCTACATTAGCACCCCTTGACTCCTTGGCTCAGGCTAATACACTCCCACTTTACGACCTTCAAGTCCCCACAGCCCATGGAATGCTTCCCGGTAACGATGACACATTCCACCAAACAGCCCCTTGTCAATTGTGATGATTGTGACTGGTGTGTGCAGATCGCTACTTACACGCATACCTTTCAGGTCTGTAACATGATATAGAGCAACAGAACTAATGGAGATAATTGAAATTATTGAGCTATTATTAATTTCCTGTCACGTCCTTTGATTTGTATGGTAGTGCCATTAGTGGGATGAAACCTACAGTATGCAATAGGTATCTCTCACCAAAATTGGGTATTGGAATGTTTAGGCCTTGACATTTGCTTGTCTGGCCTGTCCATGTAGCAGATTAGTTAGTGGGCATTGTTTTTTTTGTATTCTCCAACCTTTTGGGGCTATTAACAAGTAAAATAATTGTTGCCAGGAGATGTGACAAGAAATTAGCATTTTCAAATCATTAAGCAACTAATTGCGCTTCCCATTTGAAAACCTGAGGTCATTACAGAGGACACTGATATAGTGGAGCACCAAGCAGAAAATACTAGCCCCATCTGTCCGAATCGATAATGATTAATTTATAGGGAGTCATGTTTGCTTTTATTTTGAAAATACTCCACCATCCTGACCACCACATTATCTATCATTTTAACAGTGCAATCCCAGTCCCTTTGTGGCTTCAGCAGATGTTTGCTCAATTCGTTATTGGACCATAAAGAAGCACATCCATCTTGATAGCAGCCAGCCGCAGGTCATTTCTAGCTAAACACCACGACAGCACACTTTTTTTTTTGTCTTAAATCACGCTCAGTACTGTACAAATACCAATTCGCCACCCTAGACTAATTAAGCAGGGAAATTTAGGAGAGAATTATCTTCCGCTGAGAGATCAATTTCTTTGATGACTGTCGACTCAATCTTTATAATTACAATCATAAATAACTTGTCATTATCTGTTCCATTTTTGGTGATGAACGAGACTGAGGAGATTTAGATTTGAGGGGAGAGCCAATACAAGACTCGCCTTTTCGGCCAACAGATTTCTATTATAATGTGCAGCTTCACCACAGTTTTACAATCATTCCGAGGCTTGCGGTTGATTGAAAAATGTGCATAATGCAAGAGCTATCTATCTGGACATATTTATAGAAGACGGACAATATTGATAAAATACCTTAATCTGCTGAGTTGAAATTTTTACGTTTACATTTGGGTAATTTAGCAGATGATCGAGAGCAATTTACAGTAGTGAATACATTTTCATTTTTTTTACTTGTCCCCCTGGGAAATGAAAACACAACCCTGGCATTCCAAACACCATGCTCTACCAACTGAGCCACACGGGATCACATGGGACCACCACAGTTTAGAAGAAAATCCTAAATCTAAAATGGGGAAATGTAAATAATCTATGTCTGTTCAATTAGTCCTGATGACTACTTTTTGCTCTCATGCAAATAACCAACTGCCATGCTCCACTTGTTGCTCAACTGCTCAGGAACCAGAAAGAAATTCGAAATTATACTGCTTTATGACCGTACCAAACATTATGCTACACTTAAAACGCTATATCAGGCACTTTATATTTATTCCTTATTTCTCCCCTCAAAAGCAGTTCACCTGGGTTGAAGTCAGCAGGATTTTGAAAGCCCCTATTTATTGATACTTCTGCAGCCCAATTGAGTGTTCTGAGTGTTCTGTATTGTAGCATGGGGTATCTACAGAACTTACCGGTGAACCAAACAGTATTGTGTTCTCTCTCCTGGCCCACTATGCTACCTTGTTCACCTTCTGCATTGCCTTTCGCAAACATAGTGATCTCAGGCACAGCAATTGTACAATAGCCACCTGCTTTGCCCCCACTGCGTGCCTTGCTATGGCAGTCCAAGACAGCGGAGTCAGCAATTTGCTTCACGAGCACTTTGAACGCTCAGTTAATGTTTTGTTTTTCGGTCAGGCTGTGCTTGTTTTAAGTACAACCTGGGACGTAGGCTACAGAGTAGAAAGTACAGAGTTGAGAAACAAAGTCATGTGAAGAATTAGTATTAAGACCGTACAACACGACACAGAAAAAATGTCCTTTAGCATTTGAAATACAAATCCTTGCAAAATAGTATGGTGAAGAGGACAAACGTGATGTATTTGTGTGGGTAGGGGAGTGCTTAAGACTATTATTGGTCTAGACGTATTCTGTTCCTTGTTGGATTCAAAGAGCAAACATAACCTGGGCACTGCAACTCGAGGGAATGATAAAAGAAAGAATACGATATAATTTGTCTGGGTTCTACTCTGAACTTCAGACTGGGAACATTGGTTTAAGTTTATCACTGTGGTGAATTTATGCCAGTACGGCCTACAAACACATAGCAATACACAAATTACTTTTTTATAGACATTCTTATTGGTTTTACATGGGTGGAACTTCATAATATTCACGTTCTCCTCTCTTTACAGAAGCAGCACTTCATTCCCTAATACACATTTTCTCATTCCATATTACACTATTCAAACTGTACTCTACTCGAGTGTTTGAAAACCGCAAGATGTAGAAAGTTAAGCATATAAACTAAGTTGTTGTCTATAGATGTAACGATTCTCGTTGGTGGAAGGAGAGGAGGACCAAAATGTAGCGTGGTAAGTGTTGTTCGTCATATTTTAATTGAAAAAACTGGGGAAAACAGGCTACCTAAGTATGATTCTCAATCAGAGACAACGAACGACACCTGCCTCTGATTGAGAACCATACTAGGCCAAACACATAGAAATATAACATAGAAAAAAAGAACATAGACTACCCACCCCAACTCACGCCCTGACCAACCGAAAACAAAGACATAAAAAAAGAACTAAGGTCAGAACGTGACAATAGGCTCCTTCTGAAAATATTATCCTTCCCCTTCAACGTGGCCACGTTTACAGAGTGAGAGCACCCTGCGACACATCTAACACATGGAAATAATGCAATTTGTTTTGGCCTTTTATCCGTCAGAGTAGAGCGACTTCCTATTTTACACTCTGTCAGGTTGAGCACATCTACACGCTTGTGAGAGTGGCGAAAGAAATTACGATTCACAGTATAATGGGAATAAATGGATAGATTACCTTTCTTAATCATGAATGAATCTGCCGTGAAGAAAATTGACATAGCCATAGCACATGAAAATAGCATACGATTGTGCTGCTGAAGTAACATGAGGTCTGTGCTTGTGTTTGGTGCCTACATTGAAAGGCAATTATTTAAATTTACCTGCCTACTATTGAAAATCTTTGGCTAAATGCTCCGGTTGACATGTAATATACTGTAGATATAGATTAGCAGTTAGAGAGAGAACTATCCATTTGTCATTCTATCTAAAGTGTATGGACACTTGGCTGACATATTGGCTGATGCAATAATTTTCTCATTTGGGAATCAATGTCTTATCATGCTCTGTGTATCCTGGGGGAATATGAAAAATATCCTACAGTACAAGAAAAACTTCTGTAAAATCAGACAAAAAACATCAAATGTTAAAATCTAACACTATACATGGATATCATCAACACTTACGAATCCATTTGTTGTGCTTCTCTGACTTCTCTTATCACCCTTCCTCTTCGACCATTTTCCAATTTCAACCTCAAATCATATAACCTTCATTCAAACACCCGTATTACATATGACATGACTTAAGTGATATCCGTGTTGATCAAAATGGAGTGGGGGAAGAGAAAGAAACAGGAAAAAATGCAATATGCAAATTAGGTCCCTCATTCATTGGAAAAGTAGATTCTGGGTACAAACATCATTACACTCGCAGGTTTGCCTTTCACGCAAATGACTTTCTCTAAGACAGAGAAGTTCATTACTAATGGCGTTTTCTATCAAGTCCGCAGCCCACCCAAATGCTAATATCTCTGCCACTGGATTCTTCACCTCGCAGGCCTGACTCTTCATTGCTGTGGCAATTACAACAATGTTACTTTTCCCTCTTTATGGAATTATCCATTATCTCCCCCTGGAGCTAGCTACCAGAAACAGATGCTAACCAATCTCCTAGCACAGGCCACTGGAGCTCAAATGAACTAAATGAACAATCCCTTTATATGTATCACTATATTAGTAGGGTCTTAATCTGTGATTGGTTCATGTATCTATTCCGTCTGTCGCATCTCGGCAAGAGGAATACAAGGTTAGAGATAGAATCTCCAAAGCTCCTAGCTACACCGACAGATTGAACTCAGATTTTACTTTTTGGTGTATCAAGCCCCAAATAAAGTACAAGGCAGAGGAATTTTCTACATGGCTCTTTAACAAAATGGCCGCAAATACAGATATATTCTCCAAGGGAGATACAGAACCATGTCGGAGATACTTAGACTATTTTTGGAACAGAGCAGAGATAGAATAGTATGTCTACGCCTTTTTGTGTTATGCATTATGCATTGTTCTGTAACATTGTAAAAGTACACTACCCTTACATTGCCCTATAACTGTACCCTACAACCCCACTCTCTAACGTAAAAAGCTTGACCTTGCAACGGGCACTTGCATTCTAGCTCAGTAGACTACATGAATAAGACATGAGGCCTCCAAAAGAAGTTGCATTCTGAAACACAACTTCGACAATGTTTGACTTTGGTTGGTTTCGCTGGCCAGAAACACATTCTAGAGAAAAGCAGGTGTTAAGACAAGATTTGTTTTGTTGTTGAATGTGCTCATTCAGGTAGAATTTGGCAAATCTGTTGAGGGTTTATGTGGATGTGAAAGTGTGTGTGTATATCTGGGCGTCTGGTGCATGCCTGAGTGAGTGAGAGAGATATGGCTCTCATCTGGCTTGACCAGAAAGCATTACTTTATTGCAACACAGAAGGGCTTTCTGCTGCGGGCTATGTGGCTTCGCTCATCGTCAAAGCGGTGATAGGACACCAGGAGAGATAGGGAACTAAGGACTGGTAACATAACTAGAGTGTCTACAGAAAGTTTTCATACCCCTTTACTTGTTCCACATTTTGTTGTGTTGTAGCCTGTTGGTTGTTGATCATTGCTAGAAGAAGGCACAGTGATGCCGAAACGTTGGTGGTTTACCCAATAAATTACTGTGTTTATACATAGATCATTGCATAGATCTTTGCAAGACAGCCATAGATTCTTAAGTCGATTTAAGTCAAAACTGTAACTAGGCCACTTTGTAAGCAACTCCAGTGTGTTTTAGGTTATTGTTCTGCTAAAAGCATACCCATAACATGATGCAGCCACCACCATGCTTGAAAATATGAAGAGTGGTACTCAGTTGGATTTAATTTCCTTGCCACATTTTTTGCAGTTTGACTTTAGTTCCTTATGGCAAACAGGATGCATGGTTTAGAATATGTTTAATCTGTACAGGCTTCCTTCTTTTCACTCTGTTATTTAGGTTACTGTTGTGGAGTAACTACAATGTTGTTGATCCATCCTCAGTTTTCTCCTATCACAGCCATTCAACTGTTTTAAAACCACCATTGGCCTCAAGGTGAAATCCCTGAGTGTTTTCCTTCCTCTCCGGCAACTGAGTTAGGAAGGACGCCTGTATTTTTGTAGCGACTCATACATCATCCATAATTCCACTTCGTCATTATGGGGCATTGTGTGTAGGCCAGTAACACAAATTCACAATTTAATCAATTTTCAATTCAGGCTGTAACACAACAAAATGTGGAAAAAGTCAACGGGTGTGAATATTTTCTGAAGGCACTTTACATGCTAATGCCTTAGCCGAGCTGAGAGGCATAGGGTCTGTGAAGCAGATACAATGACACTCATTTCCCTCGCCTGTCTCTGTGTAAGTGTGTGTGTGTGTGTATACAGTATGTGCCTGCATGTTACAAATTCATAAAACACACACACACACACACACCGAGCCATAGTGTAAACATGGGGGGAGGCTGCATGGGAATCTGCCACCTTTCCCTTTCAGTGGGCCCTCGGGGACCGTGCCAGGGGCCTTGTGTTCGCCTCGGCGGTGGAGATAAGGAAGAGATGACAAGGCGCTTCAGAGAGTCGTCAAGCCAGCTCATTCCTTTAGGTGGGGAGCTCCCCACTCAATAGGAACTCATTTTCCGTGCTGTGTAATTGTGGGGGATAATGGAACACACCTCATTCAGAGCGCCAAGGCATTTTATAGGCATTTTCTCCATTCAGAACATAACAAGTCTGCTTTAGGGAGATAGGTCTAAAACCACATTGTCTTTTTGAGTCCCGGGACAGTGGGCTTTAGCATTTCAATAGGATGCTGTGTGGAATCAAGATAAGCATTTGCTTTTTATATGTACGGTATGTGCTAGTGATTATGATTGTGGTGCAAGCAAATCACTTCTGATATTCTGATATTCCGACAAATGTTTTTATTCAAAGAAAACTATTGTGAATTTACACTTCCTAAGACAGTGCATATATCTCAAGCAACTGCAAGTATTGCAGAGTTACAACCAAATATAGGAAACTCATTTAGTTATACAGTTAAATTATAAGAGGGGCTAAAACATGATAATTCATGACCTATATGATGGAATGAGCCACTTACATTTGAGACATTTCATTGTTTTAAACCTGATTCAAAGAGCCATTTCTTTCTCTCCAGTTAAGTGAATATTAAAGCAGAAGCAGATAAGCCAAATTAAACGTGATTTGAATATCGCTCAACTTTCCATTAGAACGCCAAGAGACAGAAATAGAAACTACTTTGCATAACTCAACCAGCATCTTAATTATCATGTCAGGAAAATGTTTGAAAATGTGTTAATTGATTTAGAAAATCCAACTTATTTGGCTAAGTTACTAATTGAGTAAGACTAATTAAATCAGTACATTCAACATGAGTGGAACCAAAACCTGATATTCAACTATATGTGTTGAAAGGGAAAAGAAAGAGGACAGCAGAGACATAGAAACAAAGAAAGTCTAGCTTACCTGGTTGGTTAGTTGAAGAAACTGAGAGTTAAATGAACAAGAGTTAGCATTTCGGTTGCAGAGAAAGCAGCACCTACCACGTAAAACAGTGAGTCTCGTAGTTGCACTCAGCTCCCCAACAGTGTTGGAGGCGACGCACTCGTATATGGCTTCGTCTCGGGGCGTACGCAAGGGCTGAATTCTCAACACCGAGCCAGAGCCGTCATCGAACTCAATCACCTGCAGGTGCGAGAAACAAGATATGTTAAAGGAGTTTTTTTGTTCACAATCGGTGACGGAAGCTTGCGCAGAGCAATTCCAACCACTCCTGCAGCAGAGAATAAACACATTTGGCCTACAACACTTGACGGTGCCAAACACACTGTGCTTCCCGTCAGAAAACTATGAAAGCTGCTATGGATAGTATAGCCTCATATTATATGCTAATATCAGCTCTTAATAAAAGCACCTTATTTGAGTGAGTGTTTGGGAGTATATGTGCTCTTTGTGAATTGTCTAAAAAGTGCATCCACCATCCACTCACCTTCTCTCATTTATTGCTCTGACCTGAGACAACTGACCAGGTGAAAGTCAGCCTGAGGCATGTCTTTTCAATTATGTGCAGGTGAAGGGGAGGAGACGAGGAGAGGATGGAGTTTTAGGCAATTGATATAGAACCCACGCATTGTGAGTGTAAGAGGAAAATATCCCATGATATCCAATATCTGTAGCATGTAGATAATAATTACATCATTGTCAATATTGATCAATGTTTTGCATGGCTAGTTATGCCCTTAGACTGTTGTCTATGATTGTGTATAGGATTGGCTACCCACTGGTATAGTTATTACCAGAGAAGTTGTGTTCAGAGAGCTTATTATTATTATATAGTAATGTATTGGAAGATTAAACATAATATCAATTCAAAGATGGCTCACAGCTCTCTGACATCAACTTTCAATCCGAAATATGAGTTTATCTTGTGTACTAATTATTGGGAAGATAACCAACGTGGACAACTAACTTTAAGAATGGGAAAGTATCTATTGGCCAGTCAGGAATGTAATTACTTTAACTTTTATGTCTGTTTTTATATTTTATGTTAATTTTGGTTCGCCCCACTCTTAAAGTTGACACACTATTAAAAAAAAAAAAAAAGTATCACATTGAAATATATCAAATGGGACAGAACATTAACAAACAATTAAATGTGGTTCGATAAACAGTAACGAACAATTGTTATCACCATGACGTGATAGTAGTACAAAAAGACATGACCGATTGTTTTGGACGGACGACACATAAAATGTTCACAAACAGGTGTTTTGTAGCTTTTACAGCTATCGTTGCATGCTGTATACTCACTGTTTTTAGAAAGCCCTGTATCATAACTCATTTTTAAGCATTTATAAGCATTTTTAGGTAGGTTTACAGACAACATTGGACTGGTAAGAACCTCTGCTTCATACACACACGCATACAGGCACATAAGCACACACCCAGACACACATGTACAGAGGCCGGCCTGGATACTCATTGGTACAGTTCAGAGCATATCATTTCACGTGTTAGTTTAACAAAACACCTTGACGGTTCAGTGGCCAAGCGACAATGGTACATTTGGGCAATCATTGCAAGAGCATGTGATGATGGTAAGTAAAAGTGCTCCCTTCCCCATTTCAAACTCAAAGAGAAAGAAAATGGGATTGAGAAAGTCTCAGTGTTTCTGTAAAGGGAAATGGGCTTTGTTAGGGATGAGGAGGCGGCGGCACGTGAGTGGGGGAATGAGGGTGGTTGCACGCAAGCAAGCAATCTTCGCGGCGGCGAAGGGAGTGTTAGCAAGCTAGCGTGTTAGCATTCAGCACGTGGAGCGGCGCAAATGCGATGCACTCTGATAAGATTCGATTTCTGCCCGGCGTGTGAGATGCCAAAGATGCGAGAAGGTTCTCCAAACCCAGATAAACCACTACTGCTGAGTAGTATTGTGGCAAGAAGCCACACTATGATACACTCCGAAAGGGAAAGACACAGAAATTAATAGAAATCTTATCGGTGTTCGGAGATGATGTGTTATTTGTCATGGCGATTAAAGAGAAGAACAAATCAAAGCTTGCAGCCAAGCCAAGCAGGGAGGGGGACATGCATTTAGATAAAGATGCCACGAAGCAAAAGAGCTTTGAACCACAGAGCTACATTGCTCTCGTTTTGCATAAGGCAGCCAAACACAGCATTAATATAGGTATCTGGGGCACACCATTTCTTCCCCCCTTTCTTTCTTTCATCCTTTCTTTCTTTAATTACAAATCTGTCACCAGATCTCTGTGTACTTGCTCATTATAATTTAAGCATGTCAGACGGCCTGGGCCAGCGTGATTATTAGAGCCTGCTAATGCGTGGTGGCAAAGGAGGTTTGGGCGAGAGGGGGGGGGGGGGGGGGATTATGTGTTAGGGGTTTGGGGGAGGACCAAAAGCACTGTTGAGCATTCCCGTTTTTGTCGAGCATTTTACATCAGAACAATAGACCTAATACCTCAAATCTCTGGTTGCTGACTTTCTTCCCCTTCTTGTTCCAAACGATCTTGGGGCGTGGGTCTCCCGTCGCTTGGCAAATGAAGGACGCCACGCCTCCTTGCACGCCTGTTTGGTCATTGGGGGTCCTTAAAAACTTTGGTGGTGCTGGAAAGAAGAGAGGGGGGGAGGGAGAGAGAGGACATAAATAGTTAGTGCGGGGGCTAAGTGTTGCAGAGAGCAAGCGATTTCTCTCCCTTATCAACGTGCTCACACCAGAAGGTCACAAAGTTTCCGATTTCAGCAGTTGCATGGTATCGCTAAGAGGATTGTCTTTGGAGGTCAAGCCAGACTCTGTTTGGAGCCTGCATTGCTTCTCAATGTGGAAATATACGATCAGATACTTGTATAAGGATGCAATCAAGAGAAGTAGGAATACAGATATAATCCCTGTAGTAAATAAATTCTAGTGTTGTAAATTAAGTCATCAATTTGGAGTGCAATACAGTATAGGGACTACATATATAAAGTGGAGGAATAAAAGATTAGGGGTGAAGGTTTAGTGATGTATTTACATTTAAACAGTGTTTCTGCCTATGGATTGAAAACACACTGTGGGATGCATTCAGTCATTTCATGAGCATACTTCAATGAAAATTAATGTTGTAAATACCAGCTGAAAATGAACATCTCGCTACTTCACATCCACACCCAGTGAGTGTGCAAGTCAAACAGCAGCTGTTTATCACATTCTGCTATGGTAGAAATGCTAATTCCATCATCTTCCTGCTGACTACAATACTCCAATCTCGTTGCAGGTTGACCCGTTTCGAAGGTGAAGGTTGACATTGAGTAAACCACAGGCTGTGCTCATTGTACCTGGCGTGTACAGTCAAGGACAAACCTTGCCATGCAAATGTTTACATTGACTGACAGAAAAACGCCGGGTGACATTTGAAACACTACGACAGCAAAAAATAATTTTATTTGTCAACGACCACAATGTACAGGAGGCAGGGATTAAAAAACAGGACGAGGATAAGGTTCAAGATACATGTTCCCGCAATAAATATACACAACTCCTTCAAGTCTAAGATGTGTTAATAAAGGCCTGCACAGGTGGCAAGCTCCTAGCTGGACTGATTCAAAGCAAACCACAATAACAAAAGTTGTCAACTACCACCAAGCCTGATGCTACCATAAGAAAGACAACTAACCTAGCCAATCAACATCTTATTTAAAGGTACTTTGAGTTTATTATTGGGAATCAGACATCCACACATGAATTATGCATAACATGGATCCCTTACAAGTATGAAAAATGAAGCACTTAACACTAAGCAGTGTGCAGCACTAATACACTGGAAATAAGTTTGGAGCTACATGGAACCACATATGGTCTTTATATCCATTTCCAGCAATGCTCTCACACTCCACATTATCACACTCTACCACTCCTTTTAAAAAGTTAGACAAAGGAATCAGTTTACGGCAGTTGCAAGTGTTATGTTAATTAATAAAACGGGCAAGTAAGTCGCTTTGTGCCATGTGATACTGTGAGACAAGGAAATGTGATATTTGTTTCCACCACCTGTCCTTGTTGTTAAGTTGTTAACTATTTATTTCTCTTTTGAACAAAGGAATAGGCCTTACCCCCAGCTACTGTCTTAAAGTGATAGTTCACTCCCAAATCAAGGTTTGTCAGATGTTTTCAGAACTCAAAATATTCACATTTTAAAATGAGTCCATGAGTCCCATGATATCTGCTGGTATCGATGATATCGATGCCTTACATCTCCTGGCCCCTGGCCCCCCATTTTGTCTCTAATGAGCGAGGCCACCATTTCCCAAAACATTACAGAGAAACAGAAGTCAGGCGATGATTGATGTTCGACATGGCTCTTGGCCATGCTAACGTGCTAACATGCTAACGCTAACAGTGACATTGGACTGAGCTCACCTCGCTAAATAGAAGAGCTATAACCGGCTTTCCACCTCAGAATCTTCCAGAACAGGGGTGGCCAAACCTCCTTCCCAAAGAGCTTCTGGGCATGCAGGATTTTGTTCCAGCCCTGCTCCAACACACCTGATTGAGCTAATCAAGGTAATCATGGGAATCAAGTAGTAGCAACAGGTGTGCTAGATCACAGACAGACTATCCAGGAAAAGGGGTTGGGGGAGGATTTTATAACCTCCTCTTATAGAGTCACCTAACTTTTGGATAACTATCCCACATAACAGCCACGACCTCACGTGTTTAACAGTGTGTGGAGAACATCTTGCTACTTCACATTGATAATCCCTGGAAAACCACCCACTTGGCATCAGGCTTGTATCCCGCACAAATGAGACATGCACTTGATAAGGGCCCTGGCAAGGCTCTGATTGTCCATGTGAGGGTTCTCTAAGCCCTAATTGGTGCTCGCAATTCAGCACAACTAGTCAAGTGTAAAGGCAATGAGGTACAAAAATGTAAAGGGGAGGAGAGAGTGAGAGTAGTAGACAGGAACAGTGTTTTCTTTGTCCGACTGTGGCATGTGTCGACAGCCATGAGAGATTTACAGTTGATTTTGAATTGAATTTCACACTATATGACATTAACCCTTCTTTTTAATGTTGCTCAGAATCAGCACCTCGTACACACGTCATCTGGGGCCATTGTTTGATTAAGCATCTAATTCCACGAAATGAGTTGCTTGATTCATTGTTGAACTCTTCAAAGAATTGCAATCCTCTCTTTTACAAATAATTCATTTATTGTACACATACAGTATGGCTCCATGGACACACAACACATGCGAGGGATTACACACTGAGGTAATCTGCTCTCAGAAGTGGTTGTGATACTGTAAAAGGATTGAAATTAACCCTTTCTTACCGAGTATAACCGTTTTGGGACACAAAAAGAGTTTTACCTGGAACCAAATAGGGTTCTCCTATGGGGACAGCCGAAGAACCCCTTTGTAACCCTTTTATCTAAAAGGCTTTGCAGTGGGAGACATCCCTGCTCAGCCAGAGAGGCGAGATGCAGTATGAGTTGTGACTCCATCTGTCCCTGTGTTCAACAACTGAATGCCTTTTATCAATCACTTCAGTGGGACATTAGGGGCCACACAGCGGCAATAATACTAGGAGCGGCTGAGTCACCTCATCTGTGTGTGTGTGTCTGTGTATGATCGTCAGGCAGTACTGAAACTGAACAAATTAACCTGAAGGGTTAATAAAGAAATGACATAAGATGTGTTGCCTGTAATGAAAAGGGCACATCAACAAGCTGGCAGCTGGGCCTCCATTGACATATGTAACTGGGAAATCAGCGCA
Source organism: Oncorhynchus clarkii lewisi (assembly GCF_045791955.1). Lineage (NCBI taxonomy): Eukaryota > Metazoa > Chordata > Actinopteri > Salmoniformes > Salmonidae > Oncorhynchus > Oncorhynchus clarkii. The sequence goes on along the minus strand of NC_092167.1, from coordinate 37,396,950 downwards.
CACACACTCACACACACGCAAACACACACACACACACACACACACACACACACACACACACACACACACACACACACACACACACACACACACACACACACACACACACACACACACAAACACACACACACACACACACACACACACACACATCAGATGGGATCCGATAGGTGTGCTGCTGGGTCCACAGCACACAGTTTGTAAGCAACAGAAAAAGTGCCATTATATCTGTGTTTGCACGTTATCTTATCGTCTGCTGGGCTGGGGAGTGGTTGCATCGTGGCATCTGACTGAGCAGGGCTTGATGGGTAATTGATATGCTGTTGGGCTGTTTGCTCGGGGGGCCATCTATTACGGCTCTACGCCTCTCCCTGCGTGGGCTGTGATGGACTATGATGACACGTACGGGGACTCAGGATGGCGGTGAGAGGGAGAGGAAAAGTCATCTCACCATGGGGAATGATTGAGGTGTGACACTGAGGAAATTGTGTTTTCAGAGACAAGGGTAGTAGATATCATAATCAAACCCCCAGATGTTGTCCCTCACCACAGATCTAGGATCAGATTACACTAACCTTCACCATTGGGGATTAGGGGGGGGGGGGCAGAAAATATCTGACTCGGTGTCAGACCCAGTGCCTCCTAACTACTCCTACTCCTTTTAAACATACTATGATCTGTTGTTTTGCTCAGCGAATGAAAGGGGAGAGCTCAGGAGCGATGCAGACGATGATGCCTCTGTTACTAGCTATTGTCTAAATGTAGATTTAAAAGCAGAGGGGGCGCCACAGAAACCTGAGGGAGACTGCGCTGCATCTTCTCCAGTCAGGCAGGTCCTCTGTTTTATATAAATAGATACAGATCTACAAGCAGTGCCTCTCTGGTGTATTCGCCATGTTCTGGCCAACACAAAAGAAAGAGCTTTGTACCACCATATATATATATATATATATATATATATATATATATATTTTGTCTCCCTGTCTGACTTAAAAGTGACAAAGGTAAAATTACAGCATCTACATTGGAGTCTCCATTTATCAAATATACATTTAGCAAAGTCAAGACAAGGGTGTGATATCAAATATCGTCCTGTCAAAAAATCTGTTAGTTATGCCATGTGGGTGTCTGAGAAAGAGCTTATAGCCAATGGTTATGACAAGAGGGAAAATAAATAGCTTTTGAGTAAAACAAACAAACAAACAAACAAACATTTTGTGCTTCTCTATGGTCAGAATATTTTAGGAGAGGATGACGGCAAAAAAACAACAACACTTACAATTACCCATCATGCCCGGTCATCACTTTGGATCGGCACCTCAGTAGCTTCTTCGCTGTGCATGCCTTGAATCTACCTAATTTAATACAGAGGCTAGCTCTGCTAATCCGCTGTTAAGCTGTCGCCTGCAAACAAATGAAAAATGTAAAGCCCGGTGCAAGCTAAAAGGTTAGTGATGTTGTGCCTGCGCTAACGCTGTTCTACTCTCCAGCGGGTCATTATATAACCTTGTCCGTATTCACTAAGTTTAATGAAAAAGAAGTCACGCTTCAAAGCATCCCACTCAATTTAACCTGGGTAGACACAGTATTAATAATTTGGTGACTGAAAAGCCATTGCTGCTCTTAAGAGCACCGTGTCCGGGGACATGTGTGGCAGAGAGACTTTCACGACTGGCAGTGGGTTTTTATTGCTGGATCCTAACAGGGGGAGGGTGGGTTAAGTACTTTTTAACAGAGCCGTTGGGCTATAGCAGGATCTTCCCAGCCTCCTCTGTAGCCTGCACTCTTTACTGCTCAGACTGCTAAATGTGATGTTTTTTTTTTATGTGATTACCTTAATGCCTAATGGGAGGCAGACGAATGGGAAATCTTGGATAGTAAAGGTTTTATTCTAATCTAAAAAGGTTTCCACCTGACCTCATGAGGGAAATGTGGCCACAATCATTCTAGCCACTCCCCCCCCCAGCTAGCTCACTTTAAGTAATAGTCTGATCCGCCAATGAGGTCATGGTAGGCTCAAAAGTTGAGATCAGTTGGGATCCATCTCTGAGCATTATGGGAGATTAAAATATAAAATATGTCCGCTGTTGCTGTAGAGACAGCTGCTGTACAGAGCTTGTTACTGTGGCTAGCTACGAAAAGCACACATTGCTTTCTCAATTCTTATTGGCACAACAGAAAGCCCAGTGTGTGAGAGAGCTCGGAGAGGAGTTGATAAGAAGGCCCCATTGTTTTGCCAAATTATTTGATTAGGGCTCTGTGATTTGAGACTGCCTTTTAACTACCTTTTCTAGAGAAGTTATGATGCAACAGGGAAAATGCACATTGAGAGCTCTTGTCACAAAATATGGCCACTGTTTTGGCAAAACTACAGTAATCATTCAGAGGTCACACTGGTTTTAAACTGATTTGATTTGGAAAAAACTATATCATACCTTATCATATCATTTGTGGAAAATAAGGAATGATGAAGCAAAATTCTCCTCAGGAAATGCTTCTGTTTTGAGAATAAGCCTGAATAAGTCACGCTAAAAGTCTACATTCATGACCAGTTTGTTTGACTTTGGCTTAGCGTCCAGCCAAACATAGCCCCGAGACATTCCCCTCAAAATTATCTGAGAGCGGAGCTTCGACTCGCAATGGCAAAAACATTTCAAGCTATTGAGCCTTCGCCACGGGTCGTGTTCTAACAGCCAGGCCATTTAAGAGAATGAATCGAGAGGTCGAGAAGCGCCTGTTCATACCTCTTTCCCACAGTAGACATCCGGTACAGGACCGCTCAGTTTCAACAATTATACTGAGTGACATTTTCAATTTAATTTGCATAAAAGGGCACATTTCCGATTCTTTCACTTGGTGGGAGTGAAGGGCTGAGGGAAAGGGAAGGACTATAATTAATCCTATCACTTTGGATGGCAGTCTGACAAATACCCGCTCCCGTTTGGATGTACAGGGGAAGAAAAGGAGCATTTAAAGACGCCATTAACCTCATTTGATGTCTTAAAGCCACGCTGTATCAGTTCGGAAATATTGATGAATGATCGTACCCTCGCCAAGTCGAACAAAATGGAAACTGTTGCCATCAAGGATTGGCCAAGGAGAAAGAGGAGTGGAATTGGTGTAATGGCGGCAAGAGGGTGGTGGTGTTTGATCGTGGCAGGAATCACTTTTTCTATTCTGTTAAGGAACTGGTGAAAGCATCAGTATTCATACAATAGATAATGACTCTTGGATATGGGATCATCGAAATATGGTTAAGAGACAGGAGTTAAACCTGACCACATGAACAAACGGGTAAAAACTCTGGGCCCTAGTTAGAGGCGAGACATTTCTCTGGTCACGTTATATGGACAGGAATAACTTCAATATACAGGCTAGAGGGGATACTTTAGTTGTGCTATGAAAATGAGTGAGCATTTGAATGAGTGCTAGCCTCTCTCTGGACTAATTAGCGTTTTGGACCAATGTCTATGATGAAAATGATGATCCTACTTTATAAATCCCTTTACTACAAGAGAAAAGAGGGGACGGCTAACACACACCGCCACACACTCACATACACACGCACACACACACACACACACTCCTCTGCAAAATAAACATAACACAACTCACATGGCATTCCTAACCTGTCAAGCATTTTTGAGCCGCACAAACCAGCTTTACATCTGCACACTTGTGATAAAAACTGCCTTTTCGTTGCTGGTGGAGAAACACCATGTGTACTCACAAACGGCCAGGCGAGAGGGAGGAAGCAAGGCTTAATTAGAAATGTTTACTGATTTGCATTGCATTCTCATTGGTAATCTCACCTTAAATGGAACTGGAATTCTTATTGCAATTAGTGATTACTTGAAAAGGGATATGTCCCCGAATTATTGTTAATTACTGGATAAGGAAAAGTACACGAATTCACTGTGGATGTTTAATACTGTACTGTTCGGGGCGTTGCGACGCTCTTCTGTCAATATCTCCGTGCTTGTCACATAATAAAGTTCATAATACGAGCCGTGCTACTGCATATGTGATCTAAGCACAAAAACACAACACGTGAAATGTATTCATTAACAAATACAAGGAGACAACTTAATAACATTATTATAAACACAATAACTGTATTATATTTTAGGAGATGATAGGTGAAAGTCCAAAGCAATAAGAGATAACCGACCAGCACTCATCCCTCCTCCCCTTCAACCCCATTCAAATGATATGGGACTATCCTCAGTGTTAGTTCGACTGCATTACTCATGTACTCTGTGGCACTGCTCTGTGAGGTCTGAGCTCTGGGGCTCTGGGGACAGGGGCACTCTGTACAAAAAAGAGAACTGCTTTAGAAAGAATAGATAATGGTCTCTCGTCTCCCATACGGCAGTACACTGCACGACAGAACTCTGTTCTACGTGCCTCCCCTCCCCTTCTCCACACACAGAACTACACAGAAACACTCACACATTTTTACACTATCCCAAGTAGCAGGTGGAGAGAAGGTGCGAGGATATTCCAGCATGTGGGAGAGAGAGGGAGGCTGAGCACTGCCGAATGGAAGGGAAGAGGAGAGTGGATGGCATGAAAAGTTCATGTTTTCTTCGCCTTCTCCACCTTCCAGAAGGAAGAGTGGAAAAGATTGGCCCTGGAAGTGTCCATTAAGCAAATGTGACTATCTATTCAATGATACTTTACCACTTAGTAATCTTAATGGAAAACAGCAGTGTGGCTTAAGGCTAAAATGGTCATTGTAGAATAAAAATGTTTTCTTATAACCTGAGTCCTTTTTATCCAATAAGCCGCATACTGTAGATGGGAGGGAATTAATACAAGTTTCCTATACTTCAGTCTTTGAAGGATAAATACAAGGCTCCAAGTTGTACTATGTATCCCAATGCCCAGGTACTGTACTGAATCGATAACAGTTATTGTGCTCCACCGCCTGTTCCTCAGAGTTTCAGAGGTTGTTTGAAATACACGACCAAAAGTGTCTTGATGTGGAGAGGCTGCAGAACAAACCATCCTCTGGCCAGACGTGTCTACCCGTTAAGAGATACACACACACCACCAACCGCTGCCTTCCGCCACCGTGTCCCACAAGACACATTAGTAAGGTGGGGGGGATCCAGTTTGTCACTTAATAAAAATGGCACACGAAAACAGATGGTTTTATTCAAATGGCCCCCCGGTGCCTAAAGCGGAACCGGATCGCTACAGCGGTGGCCAACGGCACACATGAAAAGAAACCTCCCTTTGTAGTGGAAACCAAACAGAAGGAGGTGAATGAATATTGAAATGTGCCAGTGTCGGCATGAGGCCAAGTGTCATGAAAAGCGATTGAGGTGGAAACATTAGCCCTCCTGTTGGAATTCGGAACATCTGGGCTCGGCTTGTTGAATGGGGAAGCAGCAGAGTATCACGCAGAAGACATCGCTTCCCTCAGACTTTCAGTTTTCATACCAATTCATTTATTATTCATTCATTGGTGTATGAATAGCGAAATTGCAGGCTGGTTGGTTGACAAATAAGGGGTCTGAAAGTTTGGTTGCCAAGAAGTATGACATTTGCCATTATTTGTTTGTCTTTCTTACAATGGGTGGAAATAAGAGTGTGGAGAGAGAAGTTATTCTAATTGTGCTGCAGCCTTGCTCTGCTTGGTAGACGGCACAGTGTATTTGTGAAAGTTAATTATCTGATAGGATAGGCAGTGGCAGCCCACTAACGCAAAAATGTATTAGTTCATTCTGTTATCCGCTGTGCAATGGAACAATTCATTAAATGGACCACAACCACAAACTGGACCACGGTTATCACGCGAGGGCAGTGAGGACTTAAAAATAGATGATGAAACGATAACATATACTTTAGTCTTCCAGTGTCATGGTAATGTAAGGATGAACTGAACCATACCCAATCAAAAAGTGTTTCAAATGCATGTGGTGGTAGCCTAGAGGTTAAGCGTGTTGAGCTAGTAACCGAAAGGTAGCATGTTCAAATCCCTGAGCTGACTAGGTGAAAAATCTGTCAATGTGTCCATGAATAAGGCACTTAACCCTAATTGCTCTGGATAAGAGCATCTGCTAAATGACTAACCATATGGAAACCTTTTGATTACATCACCAGTTGGCCATAAAATATAGATATAATGAACCACTGGAGGCTGAAGAAATTCAGCTTGGACCCTAAGACCCTCACAACCTTTTACAGATGCACAATTGAATGCATCCTGTTGGGCTGTATCACGGCCTGGTATGGCAACTGCACCGCACGCAGCACAGGGCTCTCCAGCGGGTGGTGCGATCTGCCCAACGCATCACCGGGGGCACACTGCCTGCCCTCCAGGACACCTACAGCACTCGATGTCACGGGAAAGCAAAAAGGAACATCAAGGACATCAACCACCCGAACCACGGCCTGTTCACCCCACTACCATCCAGAAGGCGAGGTCAGTACAGGTGCATCAAAGACTGAAAAACAGCTTCTATCTCAAGGCCATCAGACTGTTAAATAGCCATCTCTAGCTGGCTATCCCCGGTTAATCAACCCTGCACCTTAGAGGCTGCTGCCTTCTATACATAGACATGGAATCACTGGTCACTTTAATAATGGAATACTAGTCACTTTAATAACGTTTACATACTGCTTTACTCATTTCATATGTATATACTGTATTCTATTCTACTGTATTTTAGTCAATGCCACTCCGACATTGCTCGTCCTAATATTTATATATTTCTTAATTACCTACTTTTACATTTAGATCTGTGTGTACAGTGCCTTGTAAAACTATTCATCCCCCTTCGCATTTTTCCTATTTTGTTGCATTACAACCTGTAATTTAAATTGATTTTTATTTGGATTTCATGTAATGGACATACACAAAATAGTCCAAATTGGTGAAGTGAAATGAAAAAAATTACTTGTTTAAAGAAATTCTAAAAAAAAAAAAACGGAAAAGTGGTGCGTGCATATGTTTTCACCCCCTTTGCTATGAAGCCCCTAAATAAGATATTTTGCAACCAATTACCTTCAGAAGTCACATAGTTAGTTAAATAAAGTCACACGATCTCACTATAAATACACGTTCTGAAAGTCCCCGGAGTCTGCAACACAACTAAGCAAGGCGCAAAACCAAGCAAGCGGCACCATGAACACCAAGGAGCTCTCCAAACAGGTCAGGGACAAAGTTGTGGAGAAGTACAGATCAGGGTTGGGTTATAAAAAAAATATCCGAAACTTTGAACATCCCACAAAAAATTTAAATATGGCACCACAATAAACCTGCCAAAGAGGGACGCCCACCAAAACTCACGGACCAAGCAAGGAGGGAATTAATCAGAGAGACAACAAAGAGACCAAAGATAACCCTGAAGGGGCTGCAAAGCTCCACAGCGGAGATTGGAGTATCTGTCCATAGGACCACTTTAAGCCGTACACTCCACAGAGTTGGGCATTACAGAAGAGTGGCCAGAAAAAAAGCCATTGCTTAAAGTGCTCGCCAAAAGGCATGTGGGAGACGCCCCACACATATGGAAGAAGGTACCCTGGTCAGATGAGACTACAATTGAGCTTTTTGTCCATCAAGACAAACGCCTTGTCTGGCGCAAACCCAACACCTCTCATCCCCCGAGAACACCATCCCCACAGTGAAGCATGGTGGTTGCAGCGTCATGCGGTGGGGATGTTTTTCATCATCAGGAACTGGGAAACTGGTCAGAATTGAAAGAATGATGGATGTCGCTAAATACAGTTTTTTTTGTCTTATTTCTTGCTTGTTTCACGATAAAAACATATATTTTGCATCTTCAAAGTGGTAGGCATGTTGTGTAAATCAAATGATACAAACCCCCAGAAAAAAAATAATTTTAATTCCAGGTTGTAAGGCAACAAAATAGGAAAAATGCCAAGGGGGTGAAGCCACTGTATTGTTGTGAATTGTTAGATACTACTGCACTGTTGGAGCTAGGAACACAAGCATTTCGCTACAATCGCAATATAATCTGCTAAATATGTGTATGTGACCAATCAAATTTGATTTTATTTGACATACTGCCAAATTCTCTAAAACGACGTTGTAGGCGGCTTATGGTAGAGAAATTAAAATTGAATTCTCTGGCAAAAGCTCTGGTGGACATTCTTCAGTCTGCATGCCAATTGCACACTCCCTCAAAACTTGAGACATCTGTGCCATTGTGTTGTGTGACAAAACTGCACATTTTAGCGTGGACTTTTATTGTCCCCAGCACAAGGGGCACCTGTGTAATGATCATTTCATTTAATCAGCTTCTTGATATCCCACACCTGTGAGGTGGATGGACTATCTTGGCAAATGAGAAATGTTCACTTACAGGGTTGTAAACAAATGATATATTCCAAAATGACACAGAGCAGAGAAAAATCATATGTTGGTAGGTCTCCAACGCTATGATTGTAATCCATATAGCCAAAAGCTCATTTATATTACAATATCTTTGCCTGAAATCAAACAAATAGCAGAAGGATGGTCAACAACAAAACAAGACTCCAATAAAGCTGGTTATACTACACATACTATTGCTAGAAAAGCATGAACTTTCATGTAATTGTCTTTTCCTCCGACCGCCGAGCGGAAAAGTCTGCCTCATATTTGCTTCCATAGAAGCACAGATGGATTATGTCGAGAATCCTTCCAGGGCATTCGACAGTGTACATAAACAGACAAAAATGTTATGGCCAACTGGTGCCAAGCCATTTCCGATGGACGCCAGTTGTCAAGCCGTAACAAATGTCACATTCCATACACACTGTGTTTTCTCAGGCTCTTGCAGAAGACTAGCACATACTGTACCATGCGGTGTACTAGCCATCTCTAACCACTTCTCTAGAGAGTACACAAGGAAGAAGACTTTATTAGAAATTCTGCAAAGGGGAATACAGAACTGGATGGGGGGAGGGTGGGTGGTGGTTGATGATGCATGATCTCCGTTGTTGAGGGTGGGGTGATAATGCATAATTCTATAATTCTGTGGGAGGCTGTCATAGAACCCACTGTTTTCCTTGGTCAACCAAGTGTATCATACATTATCATGGCATGTCTGTCAGTTTATCTGTCAGTTTATCTATCTTATTTCGTAAGTGGGATCCCCCGTCACAGTAGGTCAGCATCACAACAAGAGCAGTCCAGCCATGCTCAGATGTGTACAAATTCATCAATCTCCATGGCACTTTCGTTATTTGTTTATTAATTATTTTAATGGAGAATGAAGATTAAATAATATAGATAAACTGACAGACATGCCTTGCAAGGATTCATGATCATGTATGATGCACTGTGCAGAATATACACAATCAGTGGTGGAAAAAGTACCCAATTGTCATACTTCAGTAAAAGTAAAGATACCTTAATAGAAAATGACTCAAGTAAAAGTGAAAGCCACCCAGTAAAATACTACTTGGGTAAAAGTCTAAAAGTATTTGGTTTTAAATATGCTTAAGTATCAAAAGTAAATATAACTGCTAAAATATACTTACAGTTTTTTTTGATTGCTTACACACTAAAATTAAAAGTAGTACACTATTATCAAAACCTTACACTCAAGAATCAAAACATCAGCCCATATTTGCACAACTATAAGCACATTGTCAACCTCACACTTGTTGCAAAACTCTACACACAGTGATTTGCAAAACACTAAACACACTTAACATACATTACACACAAAAATCTATCATGAAGTCACGTCCTTGCAATACCAAAGCACTGACTGTCAAATTACCACACCGTCCAACCAATTGGTTCAACACAGTCATCAGGTGTGCAAACACTTGTTTGCTTAATTGTAGACACACCAATCAGGTGTATACACTAGCACTATAAAAAGCAGCAGGTGAGTTCATCGGTCTTCAAGCACAATGGAAAGAGTCAGAGAAAGAGTAAGACGAGGAGGAGGAGGAGGACGACGACGACGAGGAGAACGAGGAGGAGGAGGACGAGGAGGAAGAGGAAGAGGAAGACAAGAAGGTGCTCATAGAGGACCGAATCTGACAAATGAGATCCGCTCAACACTGGTTGACCACGTTTCCAACCACGGCCTGACGCTGAGGGAGCCAAATCTAAGCCGATATACAGGGGCAAGTGTGATGAGAACATTTAGACTGGAAAATAGGTATTGTAAAAATATCATCATATCAAAACCATCTGCACGGTTTCAGTAACTGCTTACAGTACTGTATTCTCTGCACTATCAGCAATTCTGTTACCTTTTCCTGTGAAATTACTGTACTATTGTATACTGTTTTTTATACATAGGATTGAGGGTCAGGGACGACAAGGGGGAAGGCCTCCTATGTTCACAGAACAGCAAGAGAAGGAGATAGTAAACATGGTTTTGGCCAACAATGCTATAACACTCAAGCAGCTCCAAGCTAACATTGTCAATAACCACGCCATTTTCCACGATATCCATCAGGTCTCAACATCAACACTGCCACGCATCCTAAAAAAAAACATATTCAAATGAAGCAAATTTATCGAGTGCCTTTCGAGCGCAATTCCGAAAGGGTGAAACGACTGCAGCATGATTATGCAGTGGTTTGTATTCACTTTAGCAGTGTGATCTTGCTAAAAGATCTCACAATCTTTTACTGTACTGTAATATGTATACTAGATCTACACTGAACTACACAATTTTGCCTGACACTGTTTTTCAGAGTTTTACGAATGGATGGAGAGGAGATCCAGCATGAGTTCATTTACGTAGATGAGGCTGGGTTCAACCTGACGAGTACACGAATGAGGGGAAGAAACATCATTGGCCACAGGGCTATAGTCAATGTCCCAGGGCAACGTGCAGCCATTACCCAGAATGGGGTCCTCCACCACCATGCCCATATGGCCCCTTACAACACAGCACTCATACTTACATTCTTGGACCAATTGCACAACATAACAGCAGCAAATCAAATCGATCATATGCAATACATTGTTGTCTGGGACAATATGTCTTTCCACCGCTCTGCTCTGGTTCAGAACTGGTTTCAGCAACATCCACATTTCACCTGTTCTATATCTTCCACCATACTCTCCATTCCTCAACCCTATAGAATATTTTTTTCTCGGCATGGCGGTGGAAGGTATATGATCTCCGTTCCAGGCTAAGGTAACCCTCATCCAAGCCATGGAGGAGGGCTGTGACCATATGGAGGTAGCAGCAATGCAAGGATGGATTCGTCATTCAAGACGTTTCTTTCCAAGGTGTCTTGCTAATGACAACATTGCCTGCGATGTTGATGAAATTCTCTGGCCAGATCCAGCTAGGCGAAGAGACAATGTCTAGTTATTTTTTTATTTATTTTTTTGAACTTACAATATGTAAAGTGACGTTTGGTTACAGTATTATGAATCTCCATGTCAACATTTTGGGCGTGTTGAGAAATAAATTAGTTTCTTCAGTCTGCAACATTGGTCTTGTGTAGTGTTTGGTGAATTTACATTAAATTTGTACTTTGTTGATAGTAGCCTACTCTAATCATAGGGAAGTAGAAGTGCTAAAAGTGTTTTAGGTTTATCACAGCAGAGTGTAACTCGTGTCAACAGAGTATAGTAATGTGAAACGTGTGTGTTTCATATGGTAACAAAGTGTGGTTTTTAAAAAGAAGTGTATAGTTTTTACAAGAGTGTTTAATTTTGCAAAGGATCTGTAGTGTTTTGCTACCTGGGTGTGTGGTTGTGCTAATTGTGTGTAGTGTTTTGAAAACACGGGCCCTGTTTTGAAAATCGTGCTTAAGCAATCCAAAAAAACTGTAAGTATCAATCATTTCACATTCCTTATATTAAACAATCCAGACAGCACAAAAAAAAGAGGTTTATTTATAGATAGCCAGGGGCACTCTCCAACATTCAGACATCATTTACACATTGTCACGGTCGTCCTCCTCTTCATCTGAAGAGGAGAGGCGAGATGGATCGGAGGACCAAAATGCGGCATGGTATGTGTTCATCATGAATTTTAATAAAGAAAACACTGAACACTGAAACACTATACAAAAACAATAAACAAAATAACAACCGTGAAGCTAATGAGAACTGTGCTGAAACAAGCAATCAACATAGACAATCACCCACAAACAAACAGTGAAACCCAGGCTACCTAAGTATGATTCTCAATCAGAGACAACTAATGACACCTGCCTCTGATTGAGAACCATACTAGGCCAAAACATAGAAATCCCAAAATCATAGAAAAACAAACATAGACTGCCCACCCCAACTCACGCCCTGACCATACTAAATAATGACAAAAACAACAGAAATAAAAGGTCAGAACGTGACACACATGCAGTATTTGTGTTTAGCGAGTCCGCAGATCAGAGGCAGTAGGGATGACCAGGGAGGTTCTCTTTATAAGTGTGTGAATTGGACCATTTTCCTGTCCTGCTAAGCATTCAAAATGTAATTTTTTTTTAATATAGAATAAAAAGTACATATTTTCTTTAGGAATGTAGTGGAGTAAAAGTAAACGTTGTCAAACACATAAAGAGTATAGTAAAGTACAGATACCCCAAATACTACTTAAGTAGTACTTTAATGTATTTTTTTACTTAAGTACTTTACACCACTGTACACCATACGTGTATGCCAACAGAAAAGAGTGACCACTATGGAAAATCGAAAATGTACTCCATATGCAAGCTTTACACAAAGCTAATGACAGCCTCAAGGAGGCCTGACAGTAAGACTGATACATCCCCAGGCAATTGGTCCTGTTATTTTGATCCTTAATCAGGAGAGACACTGACCTTTGATGACCGTTTAATAAAAAAGAAGCAAATTAATACACTAATGTGACTGTCTGTATTGATTCATGGCAAAACGCTCCAGCGTTTATATCATTATGCTAATAAGATGCAGGAAATTGTCCCGCTTCTTAACTTCCTTTGATTTCATCAAAACACTCGACCCCAAACGAGTAGGTCAGTGGTTTTGAGATGAGCATTGATTGTGTTGGAGTTAACATCAAATTAATATAATTTTAACGGTGGAAGTGTAATCTCCCTGATGCCAATATAAATGGAATTTACAGTGGAGATACCACAGCTATCTATATATGTGATGGCTTGTTATATTGCATACAACACATTTCTTTTGTACTTACATACTTACACATGTCAGACAGAGGGTGTGTTATAATGACGAATACATTGTTTTTGTTGGCTGTGCTCCATTTGAAATGTATCTACGTTTCCAGATGAGTCAACTACAAAACCACACTCATTGTACACCATAACAACGTGGCGAGCCGCTTTGAAGCCTAATTGTGCACCAAAAATGTACCCAGTTGATTTTGTGTGCGTTTCTATAGCTGTTACTTAGTCTTTAAAAAGACCCACAAATGACAAACAAATGAAAGTGGGCGGTAGAGAGTGATGGAACTGGGATGTGAGCGGGGCAATGTCACCGCAAACTGCAAAACAAGAACCCTCTGGGGGATCTCATTAAAATAATACAGAGAATGAATAACTTCAGATCACTTTAAACATTCTACTTTTTGATTGTGTGTTTGTGTGCTGGCCTAACCGATGGAGTGTGAGACAGAGGTAGAAAGAGTGTGTGTGGGTCTGAGTGTGTGTGTTTTGTTGCTAAAGAGTGTGTGTGGGTCTGAGTGTGTGTGTTTTGTTGTTATAGTATGTGTGCGGGTCTGAGTGTGTGTGTTTTGTTGTTAGATAGTGTGTGTAGGTCTGAGTGTGTGTGTTTTGTTGTTAGAGTGTGTGTGCAGGTCTGAGTGTGTGTGTTTTGTTGTTAGAGAGTGTGTGTAGGTCTGAGTGTGTGTGTTCTGTTGTTAGAGTGTGTGTGCGGGTCTGTGTGTGTGTGTTTTGTTGTTAGAGAGTGTGTGTAGGTCTGAGTGTGTGTGTTTTGTTGTTAGAGAGTGTGTGTAGGTCTGAGTGTGTGTGTTTTGTTGTTAGATTGTGTGTGGAGGTCTGAGTGTGTGTGTTTTGTTTTGTTGTTAGAGAGTGTGTGGAGGTCTGAGTGTGTGTGTTTTGTTGTTAGAGAGTGTGTGGAGGTCTGAGTGTGTGTGTTTTGTTGTTAGAGAGTGTGTGTAGGTCTGAGTGTGTGTGTTTTGTTGTTAGAGAGTGTGTGGAGGTCTGAGTGTGTGTGTTTTGTTGTTAGAGAGTGTGTGGAGGTCTGAGTGTGTGTGTTTTGTTGTTAAAGAGTGTGCGGAGGTCTGAGTGTGTGTGTTTTGTTGTTAGAGAGTGTGTGGAGTCTGAGTGTGTGTGTTTTGTTGCTAGCACCATGTTACCACTCAATTTGCCAGCTATCATCAAATGGTTACGTATGTGGAATCCCCTCTGTTTTCACTGTGCGTGTGTGTTAGTCTGTGTGTGTGTGTGAGTGTGTGTGTGCCTGTGTATTTGCCAATCCCCTTAGTGACCGACTGTGCCTGTTTTGCGTGGTTTGCAGAGCTTCCAAACAAAATATAAAAAAGTCCCATCCATTTACAATCTTCAGTATCTCTTGTAGTCCAATCAGAATGAACAATGCAGTGCAGGCTATTGTCAGTAAAATGTTACTTTATACAGTATGTTGGTGCTCAACCCAGCGTGCATGCAAGAGGAAAAAAATGGTAGATATACAGTATATATACAGTTTAACACACACAGGGAGAGGGGATACACAGCTAAAACTGAACTGGAAATATTGAAGATATGACTTTGGAATAGCTTGCTTCGCTCTCAACCACACTAAAGAACTGTCAAAATAAAGCAAGCCAAGACGCAGCAGATATGATGATGGGGGAACAATGGCTTGAGCAAGATAACAATGGCTATCACAGCAGTGGATGATACTGTATGTACCCAAATGGCAGAAAACAAGAGGGTGTCCGATATTTCCAGCACCTCCAAAGGCGTGTTTTAAGGCCATTGGGTAACTGCACTGAGACGAAATCTAGAAGACCACAAGGAAAGGACCTCATGTTTACCTCAGAGGCTTACCATAACAGTACAGTTATTCTTGACTGGGTTTGTATCAGAGTTTTAACTGGAAGTTGTATTAACATTCCCAGGTGGTTCCCTGTTTTTAGTAACGGTTGGGTTTTCAGGTTTCTTAGTAAACCCTCCAACTATTGTCTTTATTATAGACGGGGAGTGGTGAAAACACAAAGCAGATAAAGAGATAGAGACACAACAACCCACACAACTCAATGAAAAGCCAATGCTATTTAATGAAATGCCATGAGGTATCCTGATGCCCTCTAAAGCTTGGCAGGCCCTGTCTTCACTTTACACTAACAGGCAGAAAGGTTAAATACTCACATTGAGTCAGCATTACTGTTTGTGAGCTTCATGAATATTCTAGGGAAAGCCAGTTCACTTAGCGCGTCAAGTGAGTTGTAAAGCATATGTTTTATCTCTACCTTAAAGTGGTTGGATTCATTGCCACACCGAACTCAAGCCACAACATCAATCAGCGTGTTCTTACAGTAGCTAGATCGAATAGTTAGCTGTTTTAATAACAGCAAGGGGTGCCATTTTCAGCAAGTCAGGCATAATTCCCTTCATTCTTCACCATTTCGTAGGAATTGTAACATTATCCATAACCTCTAACAACCACTGTGGACTCCACCATTGCCAATTGAAAAAAATGTCCAACAATGCTTCTACAATTTGGTTGAATGCACAAGGGCCTTGTCCATGAGGAGAGGTGCAATTAGAGAAAAAACAAACCTCCTTTAAGAGGAAAGGAAAATGTCCGGCGAATGCGTGTGTTGGAGGCGTCGGTGGAGATGCCATCATGGCACAAACTGCCACCCAGTGGCACTGGGAAGTGGGCCTCACCCCCATTATGGCACCTCATTAAATCACACATGGGCACGGTTGGCGTTGTTGACCCAATGTGAAACTAGTCATGGGCACCAATGGTTTGTGCAGATTTATTCAACCATGTTGAATTACTACTGGTCTAATTGGGATAGTGTTCTGGTACATAGAAATAAGACAAATCTAGTTCAATTATAGTGTAGGGGTTGCTTTACCTGGCAATCAGCTCAATGTGAGAGAGACTTCAAAATGGCTACCATAATACCAGTGAAACAAGTGTTTGGTGTGACAACTGGTAATATCATGCAGGTAATTTGTCATGTCAACATTTCCATGATACAGGTATGTTGGCAGTATGATGAGGTGGGGTTCTGGGTGGCCATTTTGGTTTTTTTTAGCAGCACATGGGGAGTCTTTCATGAATCATTCTACCTGTGCCATGACATTGTCAGAATCCATATAGCTTCTTCTTTGCAGAAGGGGGGTGGGTTGGAACTCGTCCCCAAAAAACAATTTCCCTCCCTGGCCCTTCCGGACTGAATTTGTCACAAGGAGATGAGTTCAGAAGAAATTGGCTTCCCTTTCATGCCCATCCTCATTTTTTTTTTGTCTGGATCCTTTGCCGCTTTCCCTGTTTGTCTAGCCTACAGTCCTCCCTGCTAGGCCGGTGCCATTCATCACGTTGCCATCTCGACAGTGCCTGCCCCCTTCTTCGCTAGAAGCCATTAGAGCATCTCTGCATCGTGGCGGCCAGATTGCATTTTGGCCGCGCTCCGACATTTATCATCTTTTGTCCCTAACTTTTTATCTTCACCTGTCCTGTGTGAAGCAGTCCCTATCAGCTGCTGGCCTATGTAATGAAACACTGGAAGGTAAGCTGGAGTAAATAACCTAATTAGACTAGTAGCAAACGGGGACAAAAGAGGGAGAATATACACAAACGAATGGCGATGGGTCCTTGAATACCAGGGGAGGGACACGCTCACAGATGGGCCGTGGAGGAAGTTGAGGTGGTGGCGTGGCTCTATGCCCACTCCGCCTCCTCCCAATCCCTGTATTTATAGAAGGCCCTAGTTCAGGTTCTTGAAAATGTTTCTCTTTGGTTGATTTTAATGATGTAACAAAAGTAACACGAGTTCATATTTTTCTTCATAGGAAAACAACAAGGGCCAAAGGATTCTGGCCCAGTGTTTCAAGTAAAAAAATCTGCCACTCCGACAACAGTTGGAGGGCCTAGCTATGACTAATGGGAAGGCCAAGCCATCTCTCTCTCTCTCTCTCTCCCTATTTCCCTCTTTCCCTCTCTCCCACTCTTCCTCCCCCCCTCTCTCCCTAGCGTCATAATTATCGCAGTTGTTGCGCTAAACAATATTGAGTCGATGCAGTGAAAATGTCAGGACAGTATTAGCGGACGATTATTAATCCACATCAAGCTGGGAAAGAACAATTTAATTATCACCAAATAGATATTCACGGATCGGGTGCAGACGTAGTGCACTGACCGCTGGATGGGATTCGCTTCGTAAATCGTAGCATGCAAAAAAGATCAGATGATGTAACATTGTAGTCTGGGGTGTGTTGCTTCGTACTACTGTGACTGAAAATCGTTAGCAGCTCTAGAGTAGCCTGGCACGGCAACCTTCTAAAAGACCACGATGAAGCAAGAGGGGAAGTATTGCTAAAGCCTTGTTTTCTACTGTTATTGTTGGTGGGGTTTTTAACGCCTCGGTCACACCGACAGCGTCATTGAGCAAAATGGTACGCAGCATCATCTGGATATGTGTGCAACAAAAGTTCAACATTCACCTTCGGCTACCATTTCTGTCAAGCCGTCTATGCATACAGTTTGATGCACATGTTCGATAAATCCAATGTACGCACCACACAGAACGCACTGCAACTGCCTCTGCAACGCAATGTTGCAAGGCAAACGCAGCGTTCCATTGGAAATTAATGTGCTTCTGGTTTACCAAAATGCAATGACGCTGTCAGTGTGATCAAGGTGTAAGATGTCGTGTAGTGTCTAAGCGGCACTGTCTTCGCCTGCCTCTGATTTCTGCTTGCGGTCTGTCTGGGTCGCGTGTATCATTTCTGTCTAACGGGAAGTTCTCCTGAACCTCTTACTGAGGCAGACCTTAATTACCATTAATGTGGCTCTTTTGGCTTATTGTACGTCTATATCTACCATAAGCTAATGCTACATTCCAAAATTCTCAATAAACCGATGCTTTGTCGCACAATTATAATGCAAGGCAATGGCCATACAAACCAAGACGGATTGAATTCTTGAGACAAATACAAACAATGACATGAATTGTCTAGCCCCTGGTTCAAGATTTTCTTATCATAGAATCAAAGACAGAGGCATCCTTTTATCTTAAGCGCATCTCAAGTACTGTTGGCCGTGTCTTTTTGTGAATGACCAAAAAATTATATGAATACCGAGCAAATTCCCTTGTAGATTTCAAAGACGCCACACAATGAGCGCGTCAAAACAAAGCTGCCGGCATCTACAAGGCGGCCAGCCCCTTTAAAGATGAATATATCCTTCAGTGCTTCCATTTAGCTTTTTTTATTTGCTATTTATTGTCTTTGAGATGCCTTCATGATTCTCAGAAGCTGAACACTATATCTTCTTCTGGTAGAAATACCCAGAGGATTTGACGACTGACAGGTTGTCTTGGCCTAGTTTTTCCCCCTCCCTCTCACTTTTTGACTGGATCAGAGTATTATTCTCTATTCCGGAGTTCACTATCACATGCCTGTAATTCCACAAAGCCGTTAGAGGGCTGTGCAACAGCACCAAATGCCACAAAGCACACTGTGATGCTTTTTTTCGAATGCAGCTTAAACACAGACACACACACACAGTGAGGAACCGCCCACAATTACATGGTGCAGCAAGTCAATGGGGATCTCTGTCCCTTGACAACTCTGTTGTGATAACTGTTCATCTAACATAGTTATGTTTCAATTTGTTATACCCTGCCAATTGCAGATGCTATTTTCTCTAATTCCATAATAGGGAAGGATATAACAGCTCTGGTGATTTTAGTGTTGTGAATGGCTTATACCATCAACCAGTAAGATTATAATATGCATCACTACTTAGCACCAAGCAGATCCTTTCCTTTATCTATCCCCATTTATACAATGAAGCCATAAATGGTGTTTGTTTGGAACAGTAAAATTTTACTCAAATGGCCTAACAATGATGTATGGGCCCCTCAATATCCTACATTTGTTGTTCAGTTTGTGTCCCCCAGTATCCCTCTGTTGCATTTGGTTAGTCAGCTACACATGCAAGTCGCAACAGGTGTCATTAATTAAAAAAAAGGTATAGTAAATCAACAGATATTTGAGATGAAACAGAAGATTAATATGCAATTTACATGCAATTCAGAGGTTTCGTAATATTCTTAATCTGTTTATCTTCAAAACTCATTTCCAAACTTTGGGGCCCGTGAGATTAGGTTGGCATGGTTATTGTTGGTATACTTTATTAACGTTGAGAACCTGTCATGACCAAATTATGCTCTAGTTAATCAATGGATTAAACTAATACTCCTTGTTATTACTTTCCATGCAAATTCTTCCTTCCCCTCAGCAAACATGATTTTACATTGCCAGAAATCATAGGCCCCAGGGCTTTTTGTTGTTGTTGCCCCCTGTTACTAATCAGTTACACAGTCAAGGCAAGCCCCCTCCCAGTTACCCACATGGTACCCCCTACCTCCTCACCCCACCTGACGATTAGCAGAGTGGCAACAGGTAGCAGCAGGCTGTCTACACTCACTGAGAGTGGGCTACTGGATCCTCCTGTGGTTGGCGGTTGCAATAACAAATTAACAAAACTTTTTAACAAAAATGGTTTATTTAACAGAAACTCAGAATTGATGTGTGCAAAAATACAGTGCTGCTTGAAAGCATGTGAACTCTACAGAGCTGGTCTTTATTTTGCTATAAAATATTAAAATAAACATACAAAATCCTTATCTAAACCCCAATTCGTAAAAGACATTCCAAGTAAATGACAGCAACCGCCAAGACATGATATATTTTCAATGTTTATTCAACAAAAGTGGTTTATTTAACAGAAACAGAGAATTGATGTGTGCAAAAATATGTGCACTCCTTCAGGAAATGGCACCTCCATTTGCAGCGATAACTGATGATGATTTGATGATGATTTGCACAGCATGCCTACCACTTTGAAGAAGCAAAATATTTTTTATTGTGAAACAAAAAAACAGAAAACTTGAGCGTGCATAAATATTCAACCCCCAAAAGTCAATACTTTGTAGAGCCACCTTTTGCAACAAGTACAGCTGCAAGTCTCTCGGGGTATGTCTCTATAAGCTTGGCACATCTAGCCACTGTGATTTTTGCCCATTCTTCAAGGCAAAACTGCTCCAGCTCCTTCAAGTTGAATGGTGTACAGCAAAGTTCCACTGGTGTACAGCAATCTTTAAGTCAAACCACAGATTCTCAATTGGATTGAGGTCTGGGCTTTGACTAGGCCATTCCAAGTTATTTAAATGTTTACCCTTACACCACTCGAGTGTTGCTTTAGCAGTATGCTTAGGGTCATTTTCCTGCTGGAAGGTGAACCTCCGTCCCAGTCTCAAATCTCTGGAAGTCTGAAACAGGTTTCACTCAAGAATTTCCCTGTATTTAGCGCCATCCATCATTCCTTCAAATCTGCCCAGTTTCCCAGTCCCTGCTGATGAAAAACATCCCCACAGCATGATGCTGCCACCACCATGCTTCACTGTTTGGATGGTTTTCTCGGGGTGATGAGAGGTGTTGTGTTTGCGCCAGACATTTTCCTTGATGGCCAAAAAGCTTTAATTTATGTCCATGACATGAAATTCAAGTAAAAATCTATTTCAATTACAGGTCGTAATGCAACAAAATAGGAAAAACGCCAAGGGGGGGGGTGAATACTTTTGCAAGGCACTATACAAACTCAGCCAATTGAGTGAGGTTTGAGGGGTGTCTAACATGAACTGCCCACTTCAGGTCCTAATCCACAGCATCCCAATTGGATTTAGGTCAAGACTTTGACTTGGCCAATCCAAAACACAAATCTTATTTCTCCTGAACCATTATTTGGTAGATTTGCTTGAATGCTTTGGGTCGTTGTCTTGTTGGAAGACCCATTTTCTGTTCAAGAATCTCCTGGAATACCTCAGAATCCATGGTTCCCTTAATGAGGTGGAGTCATCCAGGTCCAGAGGAGGAAAAGCAGCTCCAGATCTTGACATTCCCACCACCATGCTTGATTGTTGGGATAAGGTTATGTTGGTGGTAGCGGTGTTGATTGTGACAAAAAAGTAAATTATTGGTCCAGAGAATTAACTTCCAGAAACCTTCAGGTTTGTCCAGGCGGTTTCTTGCAAAGTTAAGATGGGCAGTTTGGTTATTTTTTGACAGCAGAGGCTTCTTCCAAGCAACCCTCCCATGAATGGCATTTCGATTCAGTGTTCTTCTTATTGTTGAAGCATGTACAGTTATCTGAGATGCAGCAAGGGAGGTCTGCAAATCTCTAGATGTTATGTTTGGGTTGGCTTTTACCTGATTTACTATTGTTCTTGTGGCTCTTGGGGATATTTTGGAAGGGCGTCCACTTCTAGGACGAGTTGCTGTCATGTTAAATGCTCTCCATTTGTAAATGATTTGCCTCACAGTGGATTGATGGAGCTCAAATATTTTTGGGATGATTGTATAGCCTTCCCCAGACTGATGTGCTGCCCTCATCCTGATGTCCTCTGAGATCTCCTTTCCTCTCGGCATGGTGTGCTTCGCATTCACCTGAATGGGTAACACCAAACTGACCAGATTTCTGACCAGATTTCTGACCAGTCCCGCCCAAACTCTTTCCTAACAATCTCTCCTTTGATTGGTTAATTTTGTACCAAATTATTTACCCAACTGATACTATTTACCTACTTGATTTAACCAATGCAACTTGGGGTTCACTTATTTTTGCACCTGCACTAATTCATTTTTAATTCTGTTTTTCTACTACAAGCATGATTTCCTCTACACCAACATAAGGTTTTGGTAAATATAAACCTGTTATGTCAGATCAAAAAGACTGGTTCTGATTAAATGAAGATTTCATGGTAAAAACAAAACAAATCTGTAATTGCACAAGGGGTTCTCAGACTTTCAAGCAGCACCGTATACTACATATCTAATACATACTATACAATATACACAGTATATATGTATTGTATATATATTATATTATTTTATCAAACTTTTTTTTAGTGCCGGCTTCAGCGCTGGTAATCCCCTGCTTTAATCCGGTCCTGGACATTCCCCATGTATCAAGCATACTACCAAGCACCCGGGTTTACAGTAAAGTACTGCTCAGGCAACTGATTTAACAGGAACCACTAGATCTTTCTTTTAAAGGGTGGAAATGTAAAAGCATTTGTTTCAAGCAATCTCTGCAATCTCTGCATAATGTTCTGCCTCTTCCTCGATAATTCCCATTATGCGCTTTGGTACTCCCTCTCATACTCCCTTACCCTTTCTCCCTTTTCTCCCTCTTTCCTTCTTTACTCCTGCTCTACCAACCTCCGGGGGGGCTGCCTGCCACCTCTGCTGCTCTCTGGTTATTCTTCCACCATTAACATACATTACATAGACTGCCAGATCACCCTGGCCGCGCAAGCTTGTGTCTGTGGCCCTCATTGAGTCGCTTCGTTATGTTTTTATCTCGTGAAAAAGCCACTGGACGCATGGGTGGTATGACCCTGTTGTGGCTGGTCACCCGTCATTCTACTGTTGAAGTGGAATTGTAAAGAATTGGCCTAGAGTTGGATAGGGTCTTATTTTGATATGTTTATATAAACATACAATAGTCTTCCCTTTGGTTGCGTTATAGGATGTATTAGTGTTGTCTTAACTGACATCTCTGTGTGTGTGTGTGTGTGTGTGTGTGTGTGTGTGTGTGTGTGTGTGTGTGTGTGTGTGTGTGTGTGTGTGTGTGTGTGTGTGTGTGTGTGTGTGTGCGTGTGCTGTATATTTCATACTGTATGTGTGGGAATCACAGGCGGCCAGAGGCACCTTAATTGGGGAGGACAGGCTCATAGTAATGACTGGAACGAATTTCATGGAATGGTATCGAACACATCAAACATATGATACCATTACATTCACTCCATTCCAGCCATTACTATTAGCTGTCCTCCCCTCAGCAGCCTGCTGTGGTGGGAATGAATGTGTGCACGTGCCAGCATGTGTACATGTGTGTACAAATATTTTTGCATGGTTATTTATGTATGTGTGGGGGTGAGCACAGCTGCAAGTGCATGATTACATATGCAATCATTTTGGGGCGTCAGGTAGCCTAGTGGTTCGAGCATTGGGCCAGTAACTGAAAGGTTGCTAGATCAAATCCCTGAGCTGCCAAAGTAGAAATATGTTGTTCTGCCCCTGAACAAAGCTGTTAACCCACTGTTCCTAGGCTGTCATTGTAAATAAAAAATTGTTCTTAACTGAAATTCCCAGTTAAATAAAGGTTAAATAAATAAAGTACAAATGTGTGCATGTTAGACCTAGTGGACAGGTCTGTATCGGGCTCCCTGAGTAACCTGTATATCATTGTTGGGGTGAAGGTGCCTGCTTTTGACAAATTCGCGGTTCAGCCGGGGGGGTAGTCCACCACAGCCCATCAATCAAAAGTCCTTGGCATCTCTCTAAACAGCTATCTATTACCGCCAAACCACAGCTCTCTCTCTGGGTAGAGGGGAAATCACCACACTCACACGTACTGTGGCCCTGTTAAACCAGGCTTTCCAGTGGCTCCTCGTTCCCCGCTAATGGCTAAATATGTTCCCGATTCCCTTTCCGCTCCCTCTGGCAAACTGCTGTAATTTCCACACGTGGCTTTAATGGCAAAACTGCAGCCTATTCTTTTTTACGGATGTTTCCGCTTGAATAATCGGGGAAAAAATAGCCGATTAAAGGGTTCTGTCATAACGGGAGGCAACAGATCATGCATTGTGAAATTACTCTCCCCCTCTCTCTCTGATTTGGAATGTGTAATTAAAGAAATCTATGTAGGCACAAAATCTTAACATTATTGGATCTGTTTGACAGCTGCCCTCATATGCATTGGAGAGGCATCCCAACACAACATAGAGAGAGAGAGAGGGAGAGTGAGAGAGAGTGAAACAGAGACAGAGAGAGAGTGAGAGAGAGAGAGAGAGAGAGAGAGAGAGAGAGAGAGAGAGTGAAACAGAGACAGAGAGAGAGAGTGAAACAGAGACAGAGAGAGAGAGTGAAACAGTGACAGAGAGAGAGAGAGAGAGAGAGAGAGAGAGAGAGAGAGAGAGAGAGAGAGAGAGAGAGAGAGAGAGAGAGAGAGAGAGAGAGAGAGAGAGAGAGAGAGAGAGAGAGTTTGAGTTTTTATAAAATCTTTATTTTTTACTCAAGTGTTAACATAAATAATGACACACTGCCTTTTCAGAAATGAAACAACAAATGTAATTCCTAAACAAAAATAAATACATAACATATACATTCAACTTATTTCATCAGCAAAAAATAATTTCCCCTCCTCTACAAAACAAAGCGCTCCTCCGTAGGCCCACTTCTCCTCAAATAATAGGAGATCTTTTACAGCTGAAAAGAACTCAAAATCTACTTTTAATCTTGCTTTCACTAATCCTTTAAAAACACATCTTACATCCTGCCCATATCCAGTTTCTATCTTATGTTTCCTACTCAGAAAAATTGACATCTTAGCTTGTCCCAAAATAAAATGTAACATTTGACATTTTCTTTTCTGTTGTTTACTATATTGAAACCCCAAAATAAAAACAGTGTTATTGAAAAACTCCCCTACAGCTTTAAACAAAGATTCCAGCATTTCCAATAGAGGTTTTATCCTCTCACACTACATAGAACAGTGAAAAAGGGTTTCTCTTATATTACAAAAAGGACATCCATCTCTAACATCTGAGTTAATAACAGATACAAAAGCATTAACTGCAATGATGCCATGTAAAGCCCTCCATTGCATATCACCAGTACCCTTTTGTAACTGTGGCTTGTACAGTGCTCTCCATGCTGGCTTTACCTTGTCATCAATGCCCAATTTTACCCTCCATGGAGTGTCTTTTCTATTTTTCAATGTATCTTTATTCAACACCTTGACACACCCCCTATACAAGTCCTTCCCATTCACCTCATCCAAACCCACCTCCTCCAACCCTCTCAAATCCAGCAATAACGCCTTTCTTTCTGACTCTGGGATATTTGGTGTAATCCCTAGTCTTGGAAATGAGACGTCTTCATCTTGTACCTTCTTCTTGTGGCTACTAAGCATACCCCATTCTTCCGCTGACAGAGCCTTCCTGCAGCTCCCCAGCATTTGTCCGACAATCCTTTCCGACCTCATCCCCAAATGTTCTGCCACCCGTCTTCCATCCATTAAGGCGGGCCCAGCCATGGCCATTAACTGTTTTAAGGTTATGATTTTCCCCTTCACCAGAATCTTGGAGAAATGTGGAACAGCTGCAGTTGTACAATCCAGTCTTGCCCCATACACCAGAGGTTCCTCCAACAGCCAATGCACTGACTCCGCTGAAGTTCGTCTGGACACCTTCATTATGCTCCACACTCTGAGAAGGCCGGTACTGAACGGTACTCCCTCCCTAGAAATCTGGCTAGTATCAACCAGAAATAAAGCCTTCTTTAAACCTAATCCTCCAACCCGCTGTAATACAAGACCTGCCACCCCTCTCCACACCACATTTTCCGGTCCATAAAGCAACTTTTGAATAAACTGAAACCGGAAAGCAGCAGCCCTACTAGCAATATGTACAAGACCTTGTCCCCCCTCCTCTTTTGACAAATACAAAACACTTTGTGGAACCCAGTGATATTTATCCCAAAAGAAATCCACAATAATTGCCTGTATCTTAGCCAGAAGGCCAGATGGTGGTTCTAAAACTGACAACCGATGCCACAGTGCAGAGGCAATCACATTGTTAACTATAATAGTGCGCCACCTATATGACATACGAGATAGTAACCAACGCCATCTCCTCATCCTCCCTTCCACCATTTCAACCACCCCACTCCAATTTTTTTCCATAGTCCCCTCATCTCCTAGGTACACTCCAAGATACTTAAAACCTCCCTTACACCATTCTAGCCCCCCTGGCAAAGCAATGATCCCTCCAGACCATTCTCCAATCTGTAAAGCACAACTCTTTTCCCAATTTACCTTTGCAGAGGATATTCCCCTAAAACGATCAACCATTAGACTCAAGCTATCCACCTCCGCTTGATTTTTCACTAACACAACTACATCATCAGCATAGGCTGAGAGACGAATAGGAGGAATATCCTCTGAAAAGTGCACCCCTGCAATGCGACTTCTAATGCTATTTAGTAGTGGCTCTATAGCAATGGCATATAACATTCCTGACAAAGAACATCCCTGCCTAATACCTCTACACACTTTAAAAGGAGCACTCAAACCACCGTTAACTTTCAATACACTTTCAATGTCACCATATATCACCTTTATCATGGCAATAAAACCAGAGCTGAACCCAAACGCCTCAAACGTGTGCCATAAATATTGATGTTCAACTCGGTCAAATGCCTTTTCCTGATCAATTGAAATTAGACCAGCATCCAACCCAATAGCCCTAGAGACGTCCAAAAAATCACGAATCAGAGAAATGTTATCCCCTATCTGCCTGCCAGGAACACAGTAGGACTGATCCGTATGTATGATTTGCCCCATCACCTCCCTCAGCCCGTTGGACAAAGCCTTTGACAATATCTTATAATCAGTGCACAATAAAGCCACGGGCCTCCAGTTCTTCACCTCCCTCTGGTCACCCTTTTTGGGCAGTAGGGTGAGGACAGCCCTTCTGCAGCTTATTGGTAGTAACCCTCCGGTTAAACTATCATTAACTACTTCTAACCAATCCTCTCCCAACATAGCCCAAAAAGACTTAAAAAAGTCAACGGGAAGCCCATCAATGCCTGGTGCCCTTCCATTTTCCATGCCTTTTAATGCAGTGTATAAATCCTGCAAAGACAATGGTTGCTCAAGCTCAACCTGAGCTTCTGCAGCCACCTTTGGGAGCCCATCAAAGAACTGCTGTGTCACTGTTTTATCCTCTTTGTACTCACACTTGTAGAGCTCATCATAGAACTCTACTGCCCTCTTTCTAATTTCACTAGGACTACTGAGCTCT
The DNA here is from genome assembly GCF_045791955.1 of Oncorhynchus clarkii lewisi. NCBI lineage: Eukaryota > Metazoa > Chordata > Actinopteri > Salmoniformes > Salmonidae > Oncorhynchus > Oncorhynchus clarkii. The sequence goes on along the minus strand of NC_092167.1, from coordinate 37,369,930 downwards.
TGTCCAACAGCTGATTTGAGACAATGAATAATTTTTCTTTGTCCATTCTTTTTCTCTAAACCAAAGAAAAATTTGGATGAGGCATCCATTTCAGATATTCCCTGAAACTTACTTCTCACCAATGCCCCCTGTGCTCTGATACCCAGCAGTTCTGCCAATGCAGCTTTTCTCCTCTTGAGGGCCTGAGTATGGCCTCGATCTCCTGTGGTCTCAACCAACGTCATGAGTTCCACTATTTCAAACTCTAGGGCTTTCATTGATCTGGTGATATCCTTGGTGACATTCCTCGTGTATTGATTACACAATTGTTGAATCTGGATTTTCCCTATATCCCACCACTGGTGAAGGGATACAAAACTGGCCTTTTGAGACCTCCACCTCTCCCAGAAAAAACTGAAACAGTTCCTGAAATGAGCATCACTCAATAAAGTTATATTAAAATGCCAGTATGCGCTTTTGGGTTTTACATCGTTAATGAACACCACCTCTGTTATTAAACAATGATCAGAAAATCCCCCTGGGGTTATCACACTTGATTTACAGACCTGGGATTGATGCTCAAAAACATAAAACCTATCCAGCTTGGCCATAGAGATGATGTTCTCCCTCACATGCGCCCAGGTGTACTGCCTTGTTCCTCCATGTTGACTCCGCCAAATATCACACAGTTCATGTGTTACAATGAGGCGTTTTAAAAAAGTCCTTGAGGCTATATGAGGTTCTTGGTGATTTCTATCTAAATCGCTAACTGTGCAGTTAAAATCCCCAGCAATAAATAAATAATCTTCTTTGTTACATTTCTCAATGGTATTTGATAATGTCTCTAAAAAACATACCCTCTCAACTGTCACCACTGGGGCATATACATTTATCAGACACATAGTGATGTTTTCATACCTTGCTCTAACTTTTAATAACCTCCCCTCAACTACCTCTTCAACCTCATATGACAAAGGCAAAAACCCTTTTGAGAACAAGATAACCACACCCCCACTTTTTGAGTTTTTAATGACTACACACCACTGTCCCCCCCCCCACCCCCCCCACTCCTGTTGCCACATAACTTCATTTTCCAAATTACTATGCGTTTCTTGTAGAACATTTATGTCACTTCCCTTTCCCCTAATTAACTCATACACCATGGCTCTTTTTTTACCATCTCTTGCCCCATTTACGTTTAAAGAAGAAATCTTAAAACTGCTCATGGATGAAAAAAAAAAATACAGAGGAAGATACAGCCATCACATCTCTTTACAGAGTTAAAACTGCAACTGAACTCTTTCATTTTCTTTAGAATTTACATCACTTATCACTCTCGTGACCACTTTCTTGAGTCTAGCAATTTCAGGGCTTTTCAAACTTCCCCCTGTAATTTTTGACATTAGAAACTTTGCTGATTCAATAAACAATTCACGTTCAGGGAAAAATCAGTTACATTGTAATCCTGCATATATTTCTTCCCTTTTGTCAACTTCAGAAATTGACGTATCTTCTCGATCCCATACCTCCCTTCCACCCCATTTATCTCACTATATTGTTGTGACGCGTCAGATGACTCACTCTCGCTATCCTCCCCAGAAGAAAACTCCACCATCTCTACAACTTGTTCATCTTCAACTGATTTATCAATCTCTACCTTTCTCTTAGAATTAGACCCTTCACCACCCCTTAAATTCTTCCTTTTACTCCTCGGTATTTTGAAAACATCCGCTTCCTTTTCCGTTATTTCAATCTCCTCTTGACCTCCAATTTCATTTTCCAGCACCACCTCAGCGACGGCAGTCGCAATCTCACCTACTGTTTCCCCTCCCTCTTTGTTCTGATCTACCACAATTGCCCCCGTATCCACAATGCCTTCCTCTCCTACTTTTCCAACCACATCTGCCCACCTTCTCTCTTCTCCTGCACCCTTAGCATGTTCATCCCTTCGCGGTGGTGCGTTAGTTGCACCAGCACTAGAGCTACTACCAGGCTCAGCGCGCTCATTCTCGGGACAACTACGCACCAAATGCCCCTCTCTTCCACAGCCAAAGCATTTCATTGATTCAGTAGATGCATAGAAAACATAATCAAATCCATCAATCTTAAAACTGAACGCTAAATTCAGTTCATCTCCGTCCTTTTTTAAAATCATATGCACTTGTCTCCTATGAGACACGACATGTTTCAACAACGGAGATTTGCATCCAAAAAGAACCTTCTTTATTGTAGATACGATTTGACTATGGCAAGATAACTCTCGCTCCAACACTTCATCTCTAACAAATGGTGGCACGTTAGAAAGTATAACTTTCTTCGCCGGATTCATAAGCGGAAATACCGGCGTCTGTGTCTCCCGCAACACAACACCCCTCTCAACTATCTGTTTTTATTTATTTATTTATTTATTTATTTTTTAATTTTACCCCTTTTTTCCCCAATTTCGTAGTATCCAATTGTTGTAGTAGCTACTATCTTGTCTCATCGCTACAACTCCCGTACGGGCTCGGGAGAGACTCCCGTACGGGCTCGGGAGAGACGAAGGTACACAACCAACCAAGCCGCTGCTTCTTTAACACAGCGCACATCCAACCCGGAAGCCAGCCGCACCAATGCGCCGGAGGAAACACCGTGCACCTGGCCACCTTGGCTAGCGTACACTGCGCCCAGCCCGCCACAGGAGTCGCTGGTGCGCGATGAGACAAGGACACCCCTACCGACCAAGCCCTCCCTAACCCGGGCGACGCTAGGCCAATTGTGCGTCGCCCCACGGACCTCCCGGTCGCGGCCGGTTACGACAGAGCCTGGGCGCGAACCCAGGGCTCTGATGGCACAGCTGGCGCTGCAGTACAGCGCCCTTAACCACTGCGCCACCCGGGAGGCCCCCCCCCCCCTCTCAACTATCTTATTCACCTTTTCAATTGAATCTAAGAATATCACTATAGCGCTATTCATCCTTGAGGCTGATTTGATGCTATCATACCCAATGATAGCACCCACAGCCAAGCTACATTCTTCCACTGAACACCTGGCCGCAACAGGAATCTTTACTCCATGCCTCCGACTAAGTTTTTCAAACTCTACACTTCCGCGAGTGGCCATTGCAACCAGCCCCACCCGCTGGTTGTGCCCTCGCGAAAAACCAACCTCAAAGATCCCACCACCCCTATACGTGCTTAGTGATAGTTAAACAATATACCCTTAAAACAACTAAATTAATCAATATATATATATATATACATACCAAAACCCAATAGAGTGAAAATAAATTCCATTCGCTCTCACAATCACTCCTGCTTGACGACTCACTCCCAGCATGCACTCCGACGAGAGAGAGAGAGAGAGAGAGAGAGAGAGAGAGAGAGAGAGAGAGAGAGAGAGAGAGAAGAGAGAGAGAATCAGAGACAGAGAGAGAGGGTGTGAAACAGAGAGAGAGAGAGAGGGGGTGTGAAACAGAGACAGAGAGAGAGAGAGAGAGAGAGAGAGAGAGAATCAGAGACAGAGAGAGAGGGTGTGAAACAGAGAGAGAGAGAGAGAGGGTGTGAAACAGAGACAGAGAGAGAGAGTGAAACAGAGACAGAGAGAGAGTGAAACAGAGAGAGAGAGTGAAAGATACCGAGAAAGAGAGAGAGAGAGAGAGAATCAGAGACAGAGAGAGAGTGAAACAGACAGAGAGAGAGAGAAACAGAGAGAGAAACAGGGAGAGAGAGAGAGAGAGAGAGAGAGAGTGAGAGACCGAGAAAGAGAGAGAGAGAGAGAGTGAAACAGAGAGAGAGAGAGAGAGGGTGTGAAACAGAGACAGAGAGAGAGAGAGAGTGAGAGAGAGAGAATCAGAGACAGAGAGAGAGGGTGTGAAACAGAGAGAGAGAGAGAGAGGGTGTGAAACAGAGACAGAGAGAGAGAGTGAAACAGAGACAGAGAGAGAGTGAAACAGAGAGAGAGAGTGAAAGATACCGAGAAAGAGAGAGAGAGAGAGAGAGAATCAGAGACAGAGAGAGAGTGAAACAGACAGAGAGAGAGAGAGAGAAACAGAGAGAGAAACAGGGAGAGAGAGAGAGAGAGAGAGAGAGTGAGAGACCGAGAAAGAGAGAGAGAGAGAGAGTGAAACAGAGAGAGAGAGAGAGAGAGAGGGTGTGAAACAGAGACAGCGAGAGAGAGAGAAACAGAGACAGAGAGAGAGAGTGAAACAGAGAGAGAGTGAAAGAGACCGAGAAAGAGAGAGAGAGAGAGTCCGACAGACAGCACAGATACATTTTCCCGCATTGACGTCACCCAACCCCTGTCCTTCACTAATTAGCAACACTTATTATTAGTCAATATTCATATTAAATATGACTTATGGTGAGGAGAGGGCAATTAATTAGCAGGCAAATTATGATGAATGAAATGGATGTGACCCCCGAGAGGGCGGGCCTGGAATATTTAGGGAATGGGGTGGTCCTAGTGAGGATCTGATGGATGCCATATAAACATCTCATCAGTGGGGTGATGCCAACGGTCTGTGTGTGTGTTCTGTGGGTGTTTCTGGGAGAGAATGGGCATGTGTGTGAGTAAGGGTTGTCCCTCGCTGTGTATGTGCTAGATAAACCGTGTGTGCTTGTGAGTCTATGCTTGCCTGCCTTTAGCGGGAGCAGTTGAATCTGGTCAGCTACCCACTAGCGGAAACATTTTGTTTTGTTTTGTGTGTGTGTGTGTGTGTTACGTGCCTGTCGGCATGTCAATATTCCGCAGCGGCGGTCGGATGGGCACTTAGTGCATTGCACCATTAGAATCAAGGCCTTGGCTCAGTTTCAAGTGGAAAAGCCGAGGCGTGAGAGTATTTTCACCTCTCATTGGAATCTTTCCCCCTCCTCTACCATGACATGTACTACATGAAAGCCTAAACAGCAACACACTCATACGTCAAAGCAGACAAATAGAACTGTGCTGTTTCTGAGGCAGAGTGAGTGAGTGAGTGAGTGAGTGAGTGAGTGAGTGAGTGAGTGAGTGAGTGAGTGAGTGAGTGAGTGAGTGAGTGAGGTAATGGGAGAGAAAGAGAAAAATAAAGAGGGACAGAGAGAAATAAAGTTTAGAGAGCGAGAGAAAGAGAAAGGTGGAAAAAGAGTTGACATGGGAAGAGAGAATGTGTGAGTGAGGACACTCACTGTCACCTATGCTAACCCATTTAGATAAGGAGAGACCAGGGGTGGTGGTGGCTCCATTTCGGGGATGGAGTGAAATAAGCCAAAAGTTATAGACGTGACCTTGTGACCACTTCACTGAGAAGAAAGCTTTACACCATTAACCCCTCTGCAGCCCCTAGGTACTCCCTGCTGACATGTTAATGCGCTGTACTGGCATCAGTGAAATATGCCTCCCCACACCCCTGTGGCCCCCCAGACTGAGACGAAAGAACAGGCCCCAGGCCAGTTGTCAACCACCCCCTCGACACAGTGGCATGGAGAGAGAATGAAAAGTGTGAAGGTACTATCTATCGTAAATGGACACACACACTGAAGTACATACAAACATATACTCATGTGAACACACCCAAGCACACACTCACAGATGTATGCAGAAACACAAGCACAGACACACATTCCCTTCCCCTCCACACACAGCTTCAAGAATGTTAGGGCTTTTATGACCTTCAGCCACGGTAAGGGGCCTCCCTCAGACACGGCCATATATCCAGCCATAGGCAGAGGGGCCTTTGACATTTTAAGGGGAGGCATCGGGCCCTGATACAATCAGGTGTTGCCTTGCTCTTCCCAACTCTCCCAGTCTCTCTTTATTTTCCTACGTTTCCTCTGATTTTCTCCACACATAACAGAAAGCTGCACCCATAACCTTAGCCAAGGTGCCTGCATCTGATATGCAGAACTCGGTTGACACAGTTATTATTATATTTAGTTAATAAGGTTGCTAAAAACGATCTCCACGAGTGCGTTCGGAGACACGTTCGGCTCAGGAGGATATCCGCTAAACCCCCCCTGATCCGGGGTCTGTTAATTGGCGGTGAGGTTGTTGTCACGCATCGGACTAATTAGCCCAGCATAGGTTATTAAGCCGTTAATGGATTTAATGTGATCCCTCTACAACCAAACCGACAAGGGCTTTTGCAGCTCCTCCTCTGCTGCAGCTCCTAGTGAAGGGTTGGGATTCCTAACATTTCAACCGACATTCCAATGCCTTGTCTTGAATGGTGATATGGGAGATGTTGATGATTTTGCTTGTGCCATATAAGTAGAGCATATAGATCAGTATAAAACCACTAGATAATACAAGAGTTAGACTTCATATCCCAAAAGGGAAAAGTTGAGTACAGAACACCCCTCCACATCCAACCCCTAACAAGCCATTCAAATGACCACTGTGGGAGTTTGCTGCCACTGGACCCCTACAGTACCTCAGGGGGCTGGCCTCAGTGAACCTCACAACATAACTCACACTGACCTGGAGGGGAAAGCAAGTGAATGTCAGCAAAGGGCCCTGGCCAGGACTGAACACCTGCATGATTTGTCCCATAAATATCTTGTGCATTCCATAACAAATCATGGTCTTACTTCTTGATAGTTCATGGCTGCACATATCCTTCTGGTATAAGCTAGGCTAAGAGGTTCTGATATAGCTCTCCCATCCTCAAGTTCTTCAGGGTCGACAGCTTAGTTTAGTTCATTTAGATCTGTCCCAGACAACGAGGCAATTTTCACACTCACAGGCATCAAAAAGACAAACGTGGATTGTTCAACCTTTTCTCATCCGTAACATCTTACGTACTAATGTTCTAACATTGATCATCCATTTTGACGTACCCACCAAAACACTACCCTTTACTCTGTAAGAGGAATGATTCTGTGACGGTAAATCACAGCCATTCAAGACAATGACCAAATCCAAGCATCCCAAAGGCCCAATCTATTAATTGCACAGTCACTCTAGTGATGTCACGCATTGTTACAGGGTGCATTGTTATATAAAGGAGTGATCCGCTTTAGCATATGCCAGCATGCTAAACGTTGTGCCAAGCGTAAGCCGGGGATACGCAAAACAGCTGGCATTGTGTTCGGCTCACCGGCTGATCCCGGCATCAAAGCGAAGCTAGACTCTGTGAAACCTGGCCGTTTGTGTTCTCTTAATGGGAGCATCCAGCTTAAATCAGGCTTTATATTCCTTCTTTGGTGGACAAATATGCCAAACCTGAGGTAACAATCTGTGGGAATTCCATTCCATTTTGGTTTGAATTAGGTGGGTATTGTAAACGGGGAAAATATAGATTTGTAGTCTTTCTTCGGTGGACAAATATGCCGAAGAACTTTGGAAATTGGTCCGAACTTTGTGTGGTACTGTGGATGGCCAAATTACAGCAATCCATAGCCAGGCTAATAGTGTCCAATAACGGACTAGCAGAGGCTTTCTACTAGATAATAGGGCCAGTACTGCGATAGTACTGGCCCTGCGATAGTACTGGCCCTGCGATAGTACTGGCCCTGCGATAGTACTGGCCCTGCGATAGTACTGGCCCTGCGATACTACTGGCCCTGCGATACTATTGGCCCTGCGATAGTACTGGCCCTGCGATACTACTGGCCCTGCGATAGTACTGGCCCTGCGATACTACTGGCCCTGCGATAGTACTGGCCCTGTGATAGTCCTGGCCCTGCGATAGTACTGGCCCTGCGATAGTCGTTAGTACCGTGGCAAGGAAACAAAACATGAAGTAGGTTTTACTTCTTTAGGAAAACAGACTAATGTTGGAAACCAGAGTCACATTTATTTATTTTCCAAGCTATAGCACACAATATTTTACATCCAGCAGGTTTTTAAAGGACCAAAGGGTTTAATGTGCTTTGTGTTACATTTTCTACCATGAAAAATATATTGCTATGCTGGTATCTTCACAGCCCTACTAGACAAACAAGCATTCCCAGCATAAATGGTGAGTGCCCACAGTGTCTTATGGAGTAATTACATGGTAATTACAAAGTGACGATAAGAACGAGACGCACAGACAGTTTGTAGAGTACCGTATTTCTACCGGAGAAAATGATTACTACTGATTATTCATCTAGCATAGCAAAAGCCCTGGTAGCACAAATCATCTCGGATGGCCACGATAACATTGTGTTTAATTACGTTTCCATGGTCTTGTGATCAGATTGCGTGCGACTAAACCACAGGTTTGTAATTAGACACCGTTGATGAGTTGGGTTTAAATCAAATCAAATATAATTGTATTTGTCACATGCACTGAATTCAACAGGTTGAATACAACTTTACAGTGGAATTCTTACTTATGAGCCTGTCGCAACAATGTAGAGTTAAAAAGTAAGAAAAGATTAGCAAAAAATCAATAAAAATGTAATAGTAACACAATTAAATAACAATAACGAGGCTATATACAAGGAGTACCGGTACCAAGTCAATGTGCAAGGTAGCTGAGGTAATTGAGGTAATATGTATAGGTACAGTATGTAGGGGTAAAAGTGACTAGCCAGTCAGGATAGATAATAAACAGAGTAGCAGCAGCGTATGTGAAGTGTGTGAAAGTGTGTCTATGTGTGAGTGGTGTCAATATGCATGTGTGAATGTGTTTTGTGTTTGTGAGCCTATGCAGTGTGTGAGTGTGTGTTTGTGTGTGTGTGTTGGACTATCAGTGTAGTATGTGTGAGTGTGAGGGTAGAGTCCAGTGAGTGTGCATAGAGCCAGTGCAAAGAAAGGGTGTCAATGAAAATCGCCCGGTTAGCCATTTGATTACCTGTTCAGCAGTCTGATGGCTTGGGGTAGAAGCTGTTCAGCAGTCTTATGGCTTGGGGTAGAAGCTGTTCAGCAGTCTTATGGCTTGGGGTAGAAGCTGTTCAGCAGTCTTATGGCTTGGGGTAGAAGCTGTTCAGCAGTCTTATGGCTTGGGGTAGAAGCTGTTCAGCAGTCTTATGGCTTGGGGTAGAAGCTGTTCAGCAGTCTTATGGCTTGGGGTAGAAGCTGTTCAGCAGTCTTATGGCTTGGGGGTAGAAGATGTTCAGCAGTCTTATGGCTTGGGGTAGAAGCTGTTCAGCAGTCTTATGGCTTGGGGTAGAAGCTGTTCAGCAGTCTTATGGCTTGGGGTAGAAGCTGTTCAGCAGTCTTATGGCTTGGGGTAGAAGCTGTTCCGCAGTCTTATGGATTGGGGTAGAAGCTGTTCAGCAGTCTTATGGCTTGGGGTAGAAGCTGTTCAGCAGTCTTATGGCTTGGGGTAGAAGCTGTTCAGCAGTCTTATGGCTTGGGGTAGAAGCTGTTCAGCAGTCTTATGGCTTGGGGTAGAAGCTGTTCAGCAGTCTTATGGCTTGGGGTAGAAGCTGTTCAGCAGTCTTATGGCTTGGGGGTAGAAGATGTTCAGCAGTCTTATGGCTTGGGGTAGAAGCTGTTCAGCAGTCTTATGGCTTGGGGGTAGAAGCTGTTCAGCAGTCTTATGGCTTGGGGTAGAACCTGTTCAGCAGTCTTATGGCTTGAGGTAGAAGCTGTTCAGGAGTCCTTCTGTCCCAGACTTTCTGCTCTGGTCCCTTTTGCCATGCGGTAGCAAAAATAATGACTTGGCTGGAGTCCGGACAAACCACACTACTATTTTATCAAATGGCGCTGGAGGCAAAAGCAGCCATTTTACAGGCTCCTGAAAAGTTGGGATATTTGGTATATTTTTGGGCGCTGATCGTTTTTTGAAAATAAGTACATTGTCAGTAGTTTCATTCTCCCTTATTTAATGTAATACTGGGGAAATATGTTATTGTGTAATATGTGTGTGTGTGTGTGTGTGTGTGTGTGTGTGTGGTGTGTGTGTGTGTGTGTGCGTGCGTGCGTGCGTGTGCGTGCGTGCGTCTGTGTGTGTGTGTGTGTGTGTGTGTGTGTTGCGTGTGTGTTGCATGCAGAAGTACAATGACAACATGAGGGTATGACTATGAGTTTAGTAGGGGGTGGAATGGACGCAATTTAAATCAAATTACCATGCTGGCAAATTAAGCAGTGGGATTTAATTTGAACTGTTGTAAAAATGCTAATTTCAGCACAACCTGAAAGCCCATATGCAAATACAACCCTATTTCACAATAATTCATATTAGGTGAGGCATGCATAAAACACACCATGTACAACTACCTGGCATCAGGGGAATGCATTATCATTAGCCCTTAGTCTGGCTAGGAGGTGCTACTCAGTGTGCTCACATGAGCCTCTGTGTGTGTGTGTTCCTGTGTGTGTGTGTGTGCATTCCTATGTGTGTGTACGTGCCTGCCAGTAGTCCTATAAATGTGTGGCTCTATGGATGAATACATATCCCAGAGTGCATCGAGGTAATGACCATTGACATAAACATTCCACGAAAATATGTATCATATTATTCCATCCAATATTCTAGAATCTATTCACACACTGACAGCCATCTGAATGACACAAAGACGTGGTCGAGCTTGAGCCCTTTGATAACGCCTGTGATGACTGCCTCTTTCATATCAAATAATGACACTATGGGAAAGCCTGTTCCTCACAGTGTACTGAGTAATTATATTGCACATTATGTTCGCTGCAGAGCCGTGCACAATTTGACCTCTGCATGGAAACCCGCTAGCCTGCCCCCTGATTCGGGTTGAGCCCTCAGAACCGCTGCATGAAGACACGCTAGTCTGTCTCCTGAAATCCTCGCTCTCTCTCTCTCTCTCTCTCTCTCTCTCTCTCTCTCTCTCTCTCTCTCTCTCTCTCTCTCTCTCTCTCTCTAGAGTGTCTGCATAGGTGCACTATAAAGGGAATATGGTGCTATTTGGGTAGCAAGCCTGTGTGTGTGAAGGAGAGCAAGAGAGATAGAGAAGTTTGGGCACATAAACAGAGTGTTTACAGAGATCCGGGGGAGCCTGTCGATAGTTATTTGAGGCGTTAAAAGTGGAGCATTCACTCCACTGGGATACGACACGCCATCAGTAGAGATAATCAATTCAACCAGCATTAGGCCCCAGGGTGACTTAAGTTGCCTCCCAATTGGCTCCCTATTTCCTATATAGTGTAGTCCACAACTTTTGACCAGGGCCCCTTAGAGGGATGGGTTTAAGAGGTATTTAAAGCAGCATGTATCAATGATCAATAATGATCAATGGATGGTCAACGCCAGCGAGTTTAAGAGCACAATGGGAGAAATGGCAGAGGGCAAACAAACAAGCACGAAGGCAAAACCATTAGAGACCTCTATCAACCTCTAGGACTTATTGTGTTTTGTTCGGTGCTGTTCGGTACTGTTTGGTAGCTCGTTGCATTTAATGTCGCTAATGAATCGCTGAGCTGTTTAGTCTCCTCAAACCAGTAGCTCTGTCCCAAATAGGACACCGTTCACTACATTATGTACTTCTTGCCTTATGGGCCATGGCCAAAACAAGGTGCCATTTCGGACACAAACCATGTCTAATCTTCATCCTACTAGACATTGTTTAACCAGGCACAGAATAATTGCTTGCCACCACCACTGCTTCTCACTCTCTTTCTCTTGCAGGCTCACCAGGGACAATTATTATTGCCCTGGTATACCCTCCTTCAATAGTCCTGAACCCAATTTGCCACACAAATGAACCATGCAGGGTTTGGAGAAAAGGAGAAAAGGAGAAAATTAGAAAAGGAGAGAGAGAGAAAGAGAGAGAGAGGTAGGTTCTGGAGGTAAAACAACAGAAAAATCACAAACATAATCACAGTCCTATGCCAACAAAGGCCCCTTTCTATCCATGCTTAGTATCCACATATTAACCAAACAATGCATTGCCATATTGCATTCGCCCGTGTTAACATCGTTAGCGCCAAAACCCTTCCTACGTGTGTGCGTGTCCTGTCCGGGGACATTTGTTACTCTTTTTTTCCCAGCCTTTGCGGGAGAGGTTAGTGCAGTCAGCCGGGCATGGACACGCAGGACTGGCTCCAAGGATGGTGCCATCTGTTGAGCAGGCAGAGTCAGCCATTTTCGCCTTCTCACGTGTCTCATATCCTCCGCCATATCCCTTAGCATGCAGGGCTAACACACCCCAGTTGGGCTAACGCACTGCACTGACGGAGGCAAGCAGCTTCCCTTCTTTCTCTAGGGGGTTTTAGAGGGTTAAAGTGAGGCGGCGGGTGGTGGGGTTATTCCGTTGTTATTTTGGCCTTTCCTCTCACGGCTAGAGCAGTATTGGGGAGAACCCTGGAGCTGAGCTGAAGCTGAAGTGTTTATGCAGATGCAGTGGCACACTAGAGAGGGAAAATACAGGGACACAGTCGCTTGTCTGGGGCTAACGCACAGGCACAAAAAGGGACAGAAAGAACGGACGTGGGAGGAAAGGATAGAGGGAGAAGGAAGCAACACAACAAAGAATAAAATACATACTTAAGCTGAGTATGAAAGCTGGATAAAGCTGAGAGAAGAATATAGCTGGATCCCTTAGAAAATATGTACTACTTCAAGATGGTTTGTCTCTACTTGCCTCTCTGTGCACTCACACCTCAGCTGGCAACACTGGCCTGTCATACAACCCCCGATCCCCAACCCCCTGTCTCCTGCGTTACTCAGTCATTGCTAGACAGCTGTCGCCTCCCCTCGCGGTAAATTTGTTTTGGCTTGGAAGTGATGAACCAGCACAGCTGTCCAAAGGGCTATAAGAGCAGCTGTTAGCACGCTGTTAGCACGCAGACCGTAACAGGGAGAGAGGGGAAGGTGGGGGGTAGGGTTAACGGGGTTGGATGGCCAAGTGCACTTGTGGTTGTCTCATCGGTAACATCTGTGCTCAAATTCACCCCTGGAATGTCCACTGGCGACTCAAGATTGGATGTCTGGTAGTTGGCTTTCCTTTATTTTATTTTGTATGACACATTTGTCACCTCAACTATGTGTACATGGCAACATCCACCATTTGGAGTTCATGCCTTGTTGCCTGGTCTATTCTATTTCCAAAAGATTGATAGTTGTGCTCAATAGAAAGCACATCAAAAGCTGCGATGATTATGATGGCAAAGTCAATAAAAACCAGAATCCTTGAATTCTCACCTGAAGTGAAACTTTTCCATTCATCTTTCTCCCACAGTGACATGCCACGGGAGGGAGTATGGAGCATGAAACAGATTGCAGGGAACGTTTCTCAACCACAAAGTTTCAAGTCTCGCCCATCAATTTAACTTTTGCTATTCCCTCGTCTCTGACCTTGGGTGAACGCTCCGTCTTTCAGAGATATTCGAGCTGACGAGTGAGATTCTCGCGGTGTGACGGGTGTAATAAAACTTTGATTCACATGCACCTGCTTCCTGGAACTTAGTGATTCATGGGAAGTAGTGTTAACCAGGGAAAATGGAGTGAGAGAAACTCAATGGAGTCTGAAACTACTGTCACACTGCTGTCACACCTCAATGGAGTCTGAAACTACTGTCACACTGCTGTCACACCTCAATGGAGTCTGAAACTACTGTCACACTGCTGTCACACCTCAATGCTCAGATTTCAACTCCTAACATCATGTAATTCCAATTCAACGTATTTTCGTGGTGGAAATGTCATGTTTACAGTGCCTTCAGAAAGTATTCCTACCCCTTGACTAATTCCACATTTTGTTGTGTTACAGCCTGAATTCAAAATAGATTCAATAAATAATAATCTCACCCATCTATACACAATACCCCATAATAACAAAGTGAAAAACATGTTTTTAGCTATTTTTGTACATTTATTGAAAAAGAAATACAGGAAAAATCCCACTTAAATAAGTATTCATACCCCTGAGTCAATACTTGTAGAAGCGCCATTGGAAGCGATTGCGGCTGTGAGTCTTTCTGGGTAAGTCTCTAAGAACTTTCCACACCTGGATTGTGCAACGTTTGCCATTATTCTTTTCAATATTCTTCAAGCTCTGTCAAATTGCTTGTTGATTATTGTTAGACAACCATTTTCAGGTCTTGCCATAGATTTTCAAGTAGATTTAAGTCAAAACTGTAATTCGGCCTCTCAAGAACATTCACTTTCTTCATGGTTAGCAACTCCAGTGTAGATTTGGCCTTGAATTTTAGGTTACGGTCCTGCAGAAAGGTGAATTCATCTCCCAGTGTCTGGTGGAAAGCAGACTGAACCAGGTTTTTCTCTAGGATTTTTTCCTGTGATTAGCTCCATTCCATACATTTGTTTGATCCTGAAAAACACTCCAGTCCTTAACGATCAAAAGCATACCCATAACATGATGCAGCCAATATGGAGCGTGGTACTCAGTAATGTGTTGTATTGGATTTTCCCCAAACATAACACTGTATTCAGGACAAAAAGTTAATTGCTTTGCCATATTTTTTTTGCAGTATTTCTTTAGTGCCTTGTTGCAAACAGGATAAAACAAGGGACTTGCTGGAGAGGAAGGAAATCCCTGAGCATTTTCCTTCCTCTCCAGCAACTGAGTTAGGAAATATATCTGTATCTTTGTTATGACTGGGTGTTATGTTTTACCCATCTACCAATAGGTGCCCCTATTTGCAAGGCATTGGAAAACCTCCCTGGTCTTTGTGGTTGAATCTGTGTTTGAAATTCACTGTTCAGCTGAGGGATTTCAGAGATATGTATGTATGGGGTACAGAGATGAGGTTTGTCATTCAAAAATCATGTTAAACACTATTATTGCACAGAGTGTGGCCGTGCAACTTATTATGTGACTTTTACTCCTGAACTTATTTAGGCTTGCCATAACACAGGAGGAGTTGAATAGTTAATTGACTGAAGACATTTCAGATTTACATTTTTTATTAATTTGTACAAATTTTGAAAAACATAATTCCATTTTGACATTTTGAGATATCGTGTGTAGGCCAATTACCAAAAATCTAAATTTTATCAATTTTAGAGTCAGGCTGTAACACAAGAAAATGTGGAAAAAGTCAAGGGGGGGTGAATACTTTCTGAAGGCACTGTATATCTACGGTTGTTCTTTGGGTCCCAGATATTGATAGTTATCTCCATATCGGATTAGAATGTAGGGGCATGGATATGGCCTTGTACCAGGGTGTTGGGTAGAGAGAGGGAGATAGAGGGAGAATGCATGGAAGTGTGTGTGAGTTGGTGTGTGTAATAACACTTGACACTTAGATATCATAAGACCACTTATAACAGACATCTTTCTTCCCTACAAGGGCGCAAACAGAGGACAAAGAGTGGACGAGAGAAGAAGTGACACTTACTTTCGGCGTTGGCGAGGAGGAGGAGAAGACCCAGGACGAGCAGCACGGGTCTGGCTATGTGCATCATGGGACAGCTTGGCACCAGCATGCTTTGGCAGCCTCAGTGGTCTGATTTCTCAGATGCAGGATATTCACAGCCTGTGGGGGGAGGGGAGAGAGAGAGAGAGAGAGAGAGAGAGAGAGAGAGAGAGAGAGAGAGAGAGAGAGAGAGAGATGAAATAAAGCGGTTTGGCTTCATGTACTTTATCTATCTAGTGCAGATTTGTGACATACCCACACAGACTCAGTAGGTTTTGACAGCTAAAGAGGAGAGAGGGTAATATGCTCGCAGGCTATTTTCTGGCACTTCAGAACATACATTAGTGCTCGCACATACACACACACGCACGTACACGGATGGAAGGACACACATGCTCTAATCAAATATACTGTGTGTAATAAGAATATTTCTGAACTATTCACATACATTCAACATGCTAGCAGCAGAATGCTAACCTGTTTAGCCTACTATGGGTGACTAACTCAAACTGTCCCCAGAGAACCATACAGTTAGCCATTCAACTCACGGACATTTGGGTAATTTAGCACACTCTTATCCAGAGCAACTTACAGTAGTGTTAGGAACGAATTCATCACACTTGTTCTCATGCTCAACCAACTGAGCCACACGAGACACAGCACCTAACCTCTGCTCTCGTTCTTTAGTGAGTTTATGGTGAGACGGTTAAGAGAAGCCAGTAATAGATTGGTGGATTTCTCTCCAGACAAGTGCTATCCACTGACTATGGAGTGATAAATTGCCACTATTGCTCTTAGTACCCTTAAAACCATTCAGCTCATATTTATGCCCCGTCTTACACCACTTAGCCAAAGCTTTAATAGCTTCAAGTGTCTCCAAATAGATTAGGACCAAAAAAAAAAAGAGTGCAACACATCTATACATTTTGATGGAGTAAGCTACAGTAGCATTAGTACATGCTAGCAACACCTCCTTTATTAAGAGCTGCTTGGAGTACACATAAAATCTATGACAGAGTACTCTTAGAAAAAAAGGTGCTATCTTGAATCTAAAAGGATTCTAGAGCTGTCGCCATAAGAGAACCCATTTTGGTTCCAGGTAAAAACCGTTTTGGTGCCAGGTGAAACTCTTTTGGGTTCCAAGTAGAACCTTTTGTGGTAAGGGTTTTACATGGAACCCGAAAGAGTTCCACCTGGCACCAAAAGGGTTTTTACCTGGAACCAAAATGGGTTCTTTAAAGGGTTCTCTTATTGGGAGTTCTACCTGGAGTTCTACCAAAAGAGTTCTACATGGAACAAAAAAGTGTTATCCTAGGGGGACAGCTGAATAACCCTTTTGGAACACTTCTTTCTAAACGTGTAGGCTAGGCTCTGCTCGTGTTTGTGCTCATGTTTGCCACCCCGTCCTTTATCAAGAGCCACTATGTGGATGGGGAAAATCGATGTGACAAAGCATGATAGCATTAGCAAGTAACCCACTCGATTCCACATCATCCATTCGCTAAAGCCCGGTCTTGATCCCTGGTGACCAATATGTTGTGGTTTCTGAGATGTAAAACACTTTTCCAGGCATTGTAAAGACCTGATAATCGATGTAGATCTGAGCCTAAAATGGTTATCTGGAATGTACCCAAACTGACTAGGTTAACTTGTCGTAGGTAAACTAAAACTGGGAGTCGTCAGATGGACACATCATTTGACCTCTGACCTCTTTTACAGTTTGACATTTAGCGGGTTGGCACCGAAGGCTAGTTGACGGATAGCATCAACCATTTGCACATTAGCCACACCACAGGCCTAGATATGGCACTGTTCACCCACACAAAAGCATTACAGGAATCACATAATCCCTTTACGTATGGGGCTTGTTCACCCGGCTATTTATCTGATGATTTATAAACAAATAAAACATCTAGAAAACCCAAAGCTCAATCAGTGGGGTAGACGATGACAAAGTACCTCATTTCCCTGCTACCCATCTCCCCGTCCTTTCTCTCCCCCTGCGGGAGAACTTTTATTCCTTTGACTGTAAATGGCAGAAGAGACAGGGAGATAGTGCACCTGTCACATTCGATTTGTATCATGGGGAGATAGACAGGACTACCTGTCTCAGAGCGCTGTGAGGCCGGTGGCGTCCGAGGTACGCGTGGCAAACTGAATCAATTTGAGGCAATCTCAACCAACACACACACACACACACACACATACAATGGCTCACGTGCACACACACACACATACGAGCACACACAAACAGATTTTCCGCATGACTAGAGTATTTATAGTGTATTTCATTCCATTACACTGTGTAAGGACAGGGTTATCACTGAAAGTCTAATCCATAGTAAGCAACGGCATTACACAAAGCTCTTCTATTCAAGGTCACTGACGTCTTCTCTTACTTTTGCCTTGCATGCATGTGCAGTAGCCATCCTTCCAAAGTCGGGGTTGATAGCCTTTGAGTTCATTAATGTCGTGTGAACTTCCACAATGACATAACATTAGGAGTCCTCACTATACACAGTACTCAGCAGCTCTCCCTTGCTCCCTCCACCGCCCTCCACATGCTGATACAGAGAAACAAAGCCATCTGCATGTTTCGTAAGCACCAACCATGGGAGAGGAAGGCTGTGCCATCCATGTGAACACAAGCACCCCTAATGTGAACAAAGTAGCTGACAAAATTGGACAATGGCTACTCTGATGTCATATGTGGACTTTTGTTCCAGCATTAAGGTCTTGTCACAGAATACAGTCAAAGGGAGTAGGCAGGGTAGGCAAGGTGCACTTAGTCACCCTCTGAACAGCATGTCTGTAGGGAGAATGGTGCAGCGTGTTGGCAGTGTGTATGATAGTACCTGCATGCATGTGTGTATGTGGGTACGTTCATGTGTGGGTGTGTTTCCTACAGGGCTGAGCTCTAACCAACAACTACAGCAGCATCGCTGGCGTTACCCAACGCACACTGCTACCTCAGATATTACCTCTGACCTTCGACACAAAAGCTTTTGTTCCCTAATATGGCCGCTGTGTTACATGTGTCAGTTCAATTTCACACATACAGAGATGCTGATGCTTCCCTTGAACATTTATTGCTGGGAAAAAAAAGGAAGAGAAAAAATATTGTCCTTTCTTTCCAAGCCTCTCAGCGGTATTATTGTTACTATTCAGTGGTTTTCCATTCAAAGTGCCGAGTTGTGATAGGATCATCCATTATTAAACAAAAGGCCAACAACATGCACAATGTTAATTAGAAAAAGGGGAAGATATTGCCAGGCAGTGTCGGAGGAGAGAAAGAAAGAAAGAAAGAAAGAGAGAGAGAGAGGGAGAGGGTTGGTGAGTTATGTTATCGTTTGTTCTCCCCTGATTCTTATCACTCCCTGAGAGGTTGATAGAGGAGGGAAACAATGAAGAGAGAGATTCTCTATAGAAAGGATAGCCTGTTTTGTGTCTTCCACTATTGCATGTGGGAGTTCTATGTTTCAAACAAGGACTAACAATTTAGATTCCGAGCTTTTTGATGCTGCTGTGTGAACTACCAAACAGTGTTTGATTGAATAAACTTTTGCTCATTGTTGTTCAAATGTCTTGAGATGGGTGTTGATTGTCAAACATAAGCTAACAGGAATCCCTTGTCATCTATTTCAATGTAAGTAACCATCATGCTGGGGTGGTCAGGACCCTGAAGGCATGCTGTTATAGTACCTAATACCATCTGTGATGGGACATTCTTTGTTAGCGTGCTATCATAGCCAGCTAGTATATCCACAATATAACACAAATTGATGGGAACCAAATGCTAAAATCAGAATCTTATGGATGCAACTGTTTTTAATAAGTTTGGTCTGGGATAAAAAAATAAAAAAATAAACAATACCCATAACCAACCTTCATAACAAACTCATCTTTCGTGCGCCTTGCCTCAGTTTTGCTTCAAATAAGTCCATTGGGTTTCAAGAGGGCTCTTTGTGTTTGTGAATAACATGCAATGCCTTGCCCATCTTATAAAATGGATTGCATGGAAACTGTTGTTGTTCTCCCCAAAAAATGCCCACAAAAATACCAGGCACGACTATTAAGTCAACCCCTTCCTTAATTGTGTCCACACACGCTAAGACAGAACTGCCACAAGGAATTGGTGCAAGACAAATACAGTTTTTGCCTTTCATGAACTGTTCCCTTTCCTTGTTTGGTCAGGGGTAAACAATACAGTCACTACATAGTCCAAAATCATAAATAAAACATGGCAGGTTCCTTAAACTTTTTACTCCAACAACATAAGGCTATATCTCAGTTGTTTTGAACAGTATCTTCCAGATGCCACACAAGAGGTAAGAGTCAAGAGCTCAAGGACTCTATCCGGCTTAATTAAGGCAGAACCGCTGTACCGTGAAAGAGCGCTCGCCCACCGATTTCAACCGCAAGGTCAAATGGCATCTCTACAGACGGCATAGGGCATCGGGTACCCATCCCTCACCCTCCACGTCTACCCGTCTCAACCATGGTTCCACAGTGGAGAAATATTACATTAATAGAGTTCAAAGAAGTTTGCATGAAGCGGCATTTACACCCACTCAAGATTCCCTCAGGGTTATTGCTATGTGTCACATGATTGGAGTTATAGAATGTATCCCGTTTGAACGCTCAACAGAGGCATAAGTCCCCCTAGCAACCGTCCGCCCCCCTGTCAAAAAGGGTGCGGGCTAAGTCAGAGTGGCAGCCCATGAGCTCGGGATGCTGGCTGCACCTATTACGCATGACACATGCAGCAGTCTTTTACCTTACCTCTTTCCGCTCATCTCTCTCTCTCTCTCTCTCTCTCTCTCTGTCTCTCTTTCTCTCTCTCAAAAAAGCCTCCATCCTTCCATCTTCTTCCATGACCTGCTTCAATTTTCTCTTCCCCTCTATTTCACAATCATTCTTCTGCCCTTCTCTCTCTCTCACTCGCTCATACCTCCTGTCACCATCCTTTTCTCTCTTTCCTTCCCTCCATACATCTCTCTCTCTCCCAAAGGGGCGGTTTGATTTAAGACTAGCGTCAGGACCGTTTCTCACGCATCGCCACCAGATCAGTAGGCATGTGTAATAACATTCCTCAAGCTAAGCTAAGCTATGCCCTCAAGTGCAGCATCCACATGAAAGCTTCTGACACCGGCAGCTTAAAGAAGTTTATTTGTGGGACTTATTTACTTTTCCCCACCCTCCTCCCGACCTCAGTCAAACAAGCCTCTGACGGTCACATGTAATGTTTTCAGAGATGCTCGTCCCACCCGAGTTCCTCTGTTGTCTCCCTGTTTATTAGAACATTGCCGGTGTCTGTTTATGTCATTCTCTCTATCATCCCACCCTTTGTTGTTATGAGTGACGGGTTCTGATGACATTTCTTGCGCCAGTAATTGGGTTTAAAAGCACCTGCTGTGGCTGGAACAAGGAAGTGACAGTATCTTGTCCCCAGGTGTGGGTACAGGAAATGCCAAAGCCATTTCACCTCTGCAGTCTCGCTTTTGTTCAGTAGTTTGAACTTTGAGAAGCCTCAAGGGAGATTTGCTTGTTTACCTAATCACCAAAGGTCAATGATAATTAGGTGCATATATCTTTTTAAGGGTTGTTTTGTTACTGTCAAGTTGCTATCTGTGACTAGATCTTAGCAGGACGAGTTTAACTGAATTCAACAGTTTTAACAAGCTGGTGTTTCATAGCTGCAAGAAAAACTAACAATGGAACAGAGGCCAAGTACATATATGTTCAGTTTACTATAGTGATACTATGTGAATTCAGCCCACCTACCATGTCCTTATCCAAAAAGTTATCTCATCAATATTAGACCTACCATATCCTTGTCCAAATAGCTATCTCATAAATACTAGACCTACCGTGTCCTTGTCCAAATAGTTCTCATCAATACTAGGCCAACTATGTCCTTGTCCAAATAGTTATCTCATCAATTTGCCAAGAGCATACAATTACTTCTGAAGCTAAGCAGGGTTGGTTCTGGTCAGTCTCTGGATGGGAGACCAGATTCTGCTGGAAGTGGTGTTGGAGGGCCAGTAGGAGATACCCTACTGGCTGGCCCTAAATATCCCAATGCCCCAGGGCTGTGATTGGGGACAATACCCTCCGTAGGGTGCTGTCTTTTGGATGGGATGTTAAATGGGTGTCTTGACTCTCTGTAGTCAATCAAGATCCCATGTTAACCCTGGGGTCCTGGCTAAATTCCCAATCTGGCCTTCATGGCCACCTAATCATCCCCAGCTTCCAATTGATTCATTCATCCCCCCTACTATTCCCCAAGTCGTTGCTGTAAATGAGAATGTGTTCTCAGTCAACTTACATGGTAAAAAAAAAAACTAGACCTACCTTGTCCAAATAGGTATCTTATCAATACTAGACCTACCATATCCTTGTCCAAATAGTTATCTCATCAATACTATACCTACCATGTCCTTGTCCAAATAGTTCTCATCAATACTAGACCTACCATGTCCTTGTCCAAATAGTTATCTCATCAATACTAGACCTACCATGTCCTTGTCCAAATAGTTATCTCATCAATACTAGACCTACCATGTCCTTGTCCAAATAATTATCATCAATACTAGACCTACCATGTCCTTGTCCAAATAGTTATCTCATCAATACTAGACCTACCATGTCCTTGTCCAAATAATTATCATCAATACTAGACCTACTATGTCCTTGTCCAAATAGCAATCTCACCAAACTAGCTAGCACGGTCTCCCTCTCACACTTCCTCTATATTTTAACCTGTCCCTCTTTTTTTTGTCCACATGATATCTCCTCTACCTCTTTTTACCCTTTCCTCTCCCTCTCTCCCCTGCAGCCCTCCACTCCTCTATCTCAGTCTTAGAGCAGATGTTCAGATGGATGGTCCCCCACTACACGACCCTGACCAACAGACTGGTGAGTGATTATCCCAGTGCCCTGTTGGGCTGCTCCGCTGCACAATGGCATACAGAGTCAAACACACACACACACACACACACACACACACACACACACACACACACACACACACACACACACACACACACGTCATACACACGCACACCCATGCGAGAACACACACAAAGAGGCCATGTGCACGTGGAAACACAAGCACGTGCACACACACACACACACACGCACGTGCACACACACAAGGTTACACAAAACTAATCTTCAGGGACTGGTGAATAGGATCATCACAACACACAACTGTCTGTTTTTCAATTGACCTTGATGACATTGGCCAACACATGGTTAAATCAATCCCATAGAAAACTTTAATGCCTTTTGACAATGATAAAAGCATGGCATACATAAGCTCTTGCGAGCCGATTGTCAATAGCTTGCGACTTCCCTTCTGCAATCTATTGAAATCTTTATTTTCCTCTTCTTAGGGTTCCCCCATGCACTCAAGGGGCCGTGTGTTTGTTTGCTGTTGTGGTGAGGCCGATTTCGAAGTGCATAGTGTTTTGTGCTCGCGTCGCCGCCGTCGATTGAAGGACTCTTCTGTATGAGCGCCGTGTTTCACAGGGAAAGAAACTCATTACCGTACAAATGTGCAGCATCTCAAGAACCCATTGTGTGTGTTTGTGTGTCTGTGTGAGAGAGAGAGAGAGAGAGAGAGAGAGAGAGAGAGAGAGAGAGAGAGAGAGAGAGAGAGAGAGAGAGAGAAAACGGTAGACTTAACAGCCGCCAACCTGAAATCGCCAGGATTATATTTATGCCGCATGAACAGGGGAGGGCCAAATCATGTTACATATTATGAACCAGAAAACAGGGGAGATGGAGGGAGAGGGAGAAATATAAAGAGGTGGCTGAGGAGGAGAGGACGGATCAGGCAGAGAGAGTGAGGTGGGAAAAGAAAGAAAGAAAGAGAGAGAGAGACAGAGAGAGGGAGGGAGGAGGAGGAGGAGGAGGAGGAGGAGGAGGAGAACAGAACAAGCGTGGAGAGGGGATGATAGAACTGGGCACACTATAGCAGTCTGGACGGGTCGCTTCCCAGAGTGGTGTAGACGTTCCTTGGTCTCGTGTATCACGTAAGTCAGTAGCATTGTTCCAGGGAGTCAGTGTGCTACGCACATACCGGTCGAGGCACTAGCTCTGATCCATGGCGTTATGTTATTGTTTGTGCAGCTAGCTAGTACACGCTAGCTAGTATTCATCAACTGACTTGCCTAGTAAAATAAATTATTTTTTAAATACACACCAGCTAGGCTAGCTAACCGGTACACTCTAACTAGCTAGTACCTACACACTAGCTACAACACTAGCTCTAATACACACTAGCTAACTACCTAGCACACACTAGCTATTACCTACACTACATGTCCAAAAGTATGTGGACAACCCATCAAATTAGTGGATTCGGCTATTTCAGCCCACCTGTTGCGGACAGGTCTATAAAATTGAGCACACAGCCACGCAATCTCCAAAGACAAACATTGGCAGTAGAATGCCCGTTCTGAAGAGCTCAGTGACTTTCAGCGTGGCACCGTCATAGGATGCCACCTTTCCAACAAGTCAGTTTGTCAAATTTCTGCCCTGCTAGAGCTGCGCGGTCAACTGTAAGTGCTGTTATTGGGAAGTGGAAACGACTAGGAGCAACAACGGCTCAGCCGCAAAGTGGTAGGCAACACTAACTCACAAAATGGGGCCGCAGAGTGCTGAAGTGCGTAAAAATCGCCTGTCCTCGGTTGCAACACTCACTACCGAGTTCCAAACTGCATACGGAAGCAACGTCCGCACAATAACTGTTCGTCGGGAGCTTCATGAAATGGGTTTCCATGGCCAAGCAGCTGCAGAAGCGAGGTCCATACAGAAAAATGGTTTTTCGAGATCAGTGTGGAAGAACTTGACTAACCTGCATAGAGCCCTGACCTTAACCCTATCAAATACCTTTGGGATGAACTGGAACGCCGACAGCGAGCCAGGCCTAATCGCGCAACATCAGTGCCTGACCTCACTAATGCTCGTGGCTGAATGGAAGCAAGTCCCCCAGCAATGTTCCAACATCTAGCAAAAAGCCTTCCCAGAAGAGTGGAGGCTGTTATAGCACAAAAGGGGAGGAACAACTCCATATTAATGCCCATGATTTTTGAATGAAATGCTTGACGAGCATCTCATACTTTTGGTCATGTAGTGTATCTTATAATCCTGAATGTAATTGGTGGCGGTAATGCACCATGCTCTCAGGCACAATTTTGACATCCTGTCTGAGCTTGTATGTCTCACAACATCTGTGGCGTGAGAAGCTATCTGTTTCAGCCAGACCCGATTGGACAAATGAGCCATGGTCAGAGTATGAGAACGTGATCCTCTGTTCACACACAGCGCCTCTGCACCATACACTCCTGGCATCTTGACATCTACCCCACCACCCAGCCACGGTCTGTGGGAGGATGAATAATATCACTTCCGAGAGAGGAGAGAGGAAAGAGAAGAAGAGAGAAAGTGGGAAAGAAAGGGGTGGGGTAAAGAGAGAATATAGAGGGAGAGAGGATGGAGAGGGAGATGGAGAGTGAAAGGAAGGGATAGAGAGAGAGAGCGAGGGAGGGAGGGAGGGAGCCAGGGAGGGATAAAGAATGGAGAGAGAGAGAGAGACACACAGAGAGCGAGAGGGAGGAGAGAAAGGGAGGAAGGCCTAGAGGTAGAGAGACCATTCCCACCCCCTGCCCTTGCACTCATGCAGTTTTATGGAAAACCCAGAAGCCATGAGAGTGGGTGTGCTTCTCTGAATAGACAAAACAGCATTCCTCTGTGACTAGCGTGGCATTCTGGCAGAAACCAACAGAGCCCGCTCTTACAGAAAAACCACTGCAATTACATACTTCATAAACTAGACCCTAATGCACAATGCCGTTTTCATAGCTTCACAACAATCACTCCTTATCTCCCATACAACCAGTTCACTCTGAATATCAAGGTATTTTGCCACAGTGACATCTTTGCAGCTTTCGTACCAAGCAAACTTGTTTTAGAAACGCACTAGTTAAGCAAACACAGATCATGTAAAAAAAAAAAAAAAAAAAAAAAAAAGACAGCTTAAGACGTACACACTACGCTCAAAGGGCAATGTTGTAATTCAAATGCCTAGAAGCTCTCATTCTCTCAATGCTAATTTGCCGTGATGTACCCTGAGCTAAATGTAACGGTACATTATATGTGCGTGACCTATTGCACTGTGGTACGGAGGGTGTATCCGTCCACCCATATCCACTCCATTAGCTTAGCACAAATGTGTTCCATAATATACCGGTAGTGGCATGGTTAATTTTTCTACCTCCCATAAGTACACGCGATAGGTTATCTCATCTTCATGTTGTACCGGCAGCACTTGGCCTGATTAAATGCTGTGTGTGTTTTGCACATTCTTTACCAATAAGGTTGTTTCATGCCCAACTCCCAAGAGACTAGAAACAAATGGTTATTGGTCTATGAAAAACAGCACAAGTCTGCCACTGACACAATAGCCAGGACGCATTAGCAAAACACGAGCTTATCAGAGCCTGTTATGTGAAAATACAGCGCTGCCAAAATGGCTGCTGACTGGACATCAAATGTTATCCCAGATATTGGACGACTTTGCTGAATAAGCAGCAAAGCAATGAAGCAGTGTTGCTCTTTTCGCTCGCTTACCTTCAGGATAATAGGGTTGAAACCTGTTTCAATATTTTGCTGGACCCATTTGTTTAGAAACATAGGCTTTGATATGCGTTTTCCAGAGTAATTTCACTGAAAACACAATATTTCTGTATGATTTTGGACCTCATTTGGACAAACGTTAGCTACGCTAAGCTACAGTTCCCACAGACCGTGGGAACAAAATGTGCTTCCTAACTTACGGGCCTAGCACTACAAACATTAAGATTGAACACCGGCAGGAGAGAACCATTTTTAACAGGGCAAAAACAATTAATTTGTGTTGACATGACATTATTACAATTAACCCGTCCTCCTATAGCTCCTCCCACCAGCCGCCACTGTAATGTACATATCTACACTTTAAATCATTTT
This sequence comes from Oncorhynchus clarkii lewisi, assembly GCF_045791955.1. Taxonomy (NCBI): domain Eukaryota; kingdom Metazoa; phylum Chordata; class Actinopteri; order Salmoniformes; family Salmonidae; genus Oncorhynchus; species Oncorhynchus clarkii. The sequence continues at coordinate 37,343,758 of NC_092167.1, read as the reverse complement.
AGATGTGGCTGTACCCATGCCAGTTGAGTGTTTGCTTTTGAAACAAGATAAGCACAACCAATCTTCATCTTGTGAGTCATATTTGCAAAACCAGCACATTTGAAAGGAACGTTTGATAAGTGCCTCTTCCAACACAGGCATTTCTCCATTTACCAAGGGAACGCTGGCTGTTTGCTTATTTTCTTCTCACTTGAACATAGATTGTGAGGTAGCAGTGTATATTCAATATGCTAATGTAAACATTTGATTAACTTCCTCAAAAGACCTACAACCAGAGAAATTATGCCAATTTTCTCACAGGCGCATATTCTTTTACCCAGTCCTATAAACTGTACAAACCCTCTCTCAGACACTCAAAAACTAAGACACACACACACACACACACACACACACAGACACACACACACACTCAGACACACACACACACACACTCAGACACACACACACACTCAGACACACACACACACACACAGACACACACACACACACACAGACACACACACACACACACACACACACACACACACACACACACACACACACACACACACACACACACACACACACACACACACACAGACACACACACACACAGACAGGTCTGATAGTTCATCATCCCAACTGCCATAGCCTCCTTTCCAAGAGTTTAGGTTTCCATTAACTCACTGTCTACGCCTTATCATTATAATGGCTGCCTGTGCCAAAGAGAGCATCTGAGGCTCCCATTGGTGGAACCCAGCCCCACTCTACCTGCCCATGTGGTATCTGAATTGAGATCGGACCCAGGAGCAGGGGATTAACTACTACATTATTACATATTGAAAGTCTCAATTAGGATCTTTAAATAAGAGTCGCTGCCAGTGAGATTCTGCCACTGACGTACTACAGGGAAAAGGTGTGTGTGTGTGTGTGTGTGTGTGTGTGTGTGTGTGTGTGTGTAGCCACTGATTTGCAGAGGCTGCCTTGTTTCATTGTGACAATGGGCCTGAAGCGTTTGTTTACAGTACATTGCCGTCGTTCAGCAGATGCTATTTTTCAGGGCAACTAACAAGGTCAACCATGTACAGTGCAGTAGGCCTCCAATATTGAGAGAGTCCATTGCTGTAGTAGGGACCCACGAGGGCTGTAATTACCGCTTCACGTATGACCTTTTCTGTGATGGACTGTTGTGTTCATGGAGGTAACTACTGTGTGATGTGTCTGTTCAATCATCTATTATCATCCACATGCGAAGTTCACTTATGACAAAACAAACATTCCAACAAGGTTGCTCCACAATTCACAACTTTGCACACAAACTGTTGTTTTAGTTGGCAGAACTCGCTTGATTCTTGTCAGACTACGAGCAAACACTGACGTTAATGAGCTATACATTCTCTGGTTCAATATTGCAGCCCAGCGTTGTGATGTATAGCCTTTTAACTTCTCCTTTTGTTTCATGTGAGGGGAGGCATTGTTGTGTTTGACGTGCCTCCGCGATCAACCCCTGCTATTTAGTCGGTGGAAATGAGCCGAGAAAAGGTGCACTTCTGCTAATGCCATGCAAATTCTGCTCTTCTTGTGTGATAGAAATGCTGCTTCTTTCCCCTTCTTTCCCCAGTCTGCAATACAGTTAGACATAGACAGCATAGACAGCATACTGCGTGGAGTGTTAGTCATACTGTACGTTGGAAGCTAGGCGCAGTCCAAACATTTTCCCTCTGCCGTTGAAACCGCATATGCACATAATTTCACAGCATCCCTGACAACACCTTCAAACCCTGGCAAAAGAAAGCTAGCAAGCTAATGATGCTAACATTTTCAGACTTCGAAGTGTCAGCCACAGCCATTTGCAGAGCCGCAATCAAAACAAATCTGTCAGAAAAGTGAGGGAGGCACTACAGGCAATGCATTTTGTTATTTTCAGTACCAGTCAAAAGTTTTGGGCGCACCTACTCATTCAAGAGTTTTTCTTTATTTTGACTATTTTCTACAATCTAGACTAATAGTGAAGACATCAAAACTATGAAATAACACATATCGAACCATGTAGTAACTAAAAAAGTGCTAAACAAATCAAAATGTACTTTAGATTTTAGATTCTTCAAAATAGCCACCCTTTGCCTTGATGACAGCTTTGCACATTCTTGGCATCCAAAATGTTAAGGGTGGAATTCATTTTTCAGGATCCTCCCTCAGTCCACACCAGTAAAACGGTAAGATTCTCAAACATAAAGAACACCCAAAGCAGAAGTTAATTGCTAACGATCAGACTACCTCATGTTTTTGGCATCCATCTTCACACTCTTCTTTCAAAGGAACTACAAAAAACAGTTGATACCAACTGGCAGTTAAGACGGTGGATACGGGTAGACCTAAAACTTGTACACATGCAGAGACCTCTGTGAGAATGCCTGGGTAAGGAGAGGGACAGTGAGAGAATGCTTGATCCCCTGATCTTTCCCCTGTAGCAGAGTATCATTGGGGGAGAATAAACAGTCTGCAGTTTGCTGATTAACAATTTTCGACCTGATTTTCGTCTTTCTCTCTCTATTCTTTATCTCACTCTGGGATTGTCAGAAAAGGGAGATCTCAGGAGGACATTGGGGGCATTGGCCAGTCGCTGGCAGTTAGCCTGCGTGTGATTGAGGTGTCACTAAATGACTTGCGGCAGCATTGGGAAAGCTAACTGGAGGCTATCGAAATGGATTGGGACCGCTAGCAGCTGGTAACTGCTACTACGGCTAAACTGTCCCTCCTCCAGGGGAAGAATAAACATTCAAAGACGGGGACTGGTGTTAAGAAGATGCCAAGGTGCTCAGCGGCAAAGTGGCACTGACTTCACAAGTCTTGGATGATGTCCTTGCACCCTATTGGTCACGACAAAGAAGAATCTATTAGGTTTTTAGTGAGGAGGAGGTCGAGAAACAAACAAAAGCAAACAACCAAGTCTTCTGTGCAGTGTGTGCTCCTTTGAGAACTTCACAGTTAAGATGTGAAAACTGGGAACAGAACCTAATATAGCGCAAGGGTGTATTTGGAGCCGTGAGGACTTGATAGTTACATAGCCAAGCACAAACTCAACAAGCCTTTGCCCTTTAAGGTTTCGAAATGTGGTTTGTGTTGACGAAAAAGCAGTTCAAAAATGAAGTCAGCAGCCATAACAGTTCAACAAATCAGATATCCCTCTTGGGTATATTTGACCTTCTGAGTCAGTCAAATATGTTCCGAACTGAACACAAAAGCATCAGAAAATGCCTTCTTTTGTCAAAGTACCATTCTTTTCACCTGCAAGCAGTCTAATCAGACATCTGACCTTAAAATATCAGAAACGAAGCATCCCGATGGCGCCTGTGACTCAACCGACAACCGTACAGCGACAATGTGTCTGGAACATTCACCTCTGCCTCATTTCTCCTATTAGCTCTCCCTTCTTCACACAAGGTGTTTGAAGTTCATCTCCTCACCTCAAAGGTGGTTCTCTTGACACACGGCGATGGATACCTGACTGGCGCAGTCAAAACATTTAGTCTGTTTGTTTCGGGGGGAGCCGGCCTTATTCTAATCTCTCGCTTCAAACTTCGTCGGCTAACTTTTTCAACTTTGTTGTCCTTACAATGGGCTTGGCAAGGGGACAAAAAGCTTCAAAGGGTTGAAATGTATTCAAGCACATAAATGGCAGATTGGCAAAGAGTACACAAGAAAGCAGGCTGCATAATCTCTGAGTGGGGGAAGAACAGACCTCGTTGCGAGAGTGTGTGTGTGTGAGCATGTGTGTGTGTATACTCTCTTCCAGCATTCAATCTCAAGTGCTTGCTACTGATGTGATTGCTGATTAGAACATAAGCCCCTCCAATCCATTGCTTTGAATGCTTGACTAAGACAGAGATTGTTCTGTAATGGCCATGCCATAAGACTGTGGGCTTTACCTAGTAACTGCCTGTAATTGGCCAGAGGCTTTGACATTTACTTTTGTGTGTAACAGGCAATTACCAGGATAGGATTGTTATTCTTTATTCATTCATTTTGGCAAATTTCTCTCTCTTTGCACTGCACAACCCCTTTATCCATGACCAATCCCTCCACTTATTTTACACACACACACACACACACACACACACACACACACACACACACACACACACACACACACACACACACACACACACACACACACACACACACACACACAGCCCAATGCATACACACTAACATATTAATATAGAGACACATACACACGCAAGCACAAAACAAGGGCCATTCAACCACCTAGATAAACACACACGCACGCAAGCACAGACACAAACACACACAGCCAACCACTTTGTCATGCCTCTCCTACTACATTAATGAATTACTAGGGAAAAGTGGGTATAACCTCAATAATCAATGCTGTGGAACAGCATCAGAATCAGACTGTGTGTCGGGTCAGAGGGGGGAGGGAGGGAGGGAGGGGGAGGGAGAGAGAGAGAGAGAGAGAGAGAGAGAGAGAGAGAGAGAGAGAGAGAGAGAGAGAGTGTGAAGAGAGAGAGGGGGAGTGAAAGAAAGAGATGGAGAGAGAGAGAAAGAAGGGGAGAGAGACACAGAAGCACAGATGGCCAGAAAAACATGTCAATTTGTCCACAGTATCATATGCACCATTAGTATGCCGGCCAAGTAATCAGTGAGTGTGTGTGCGTGCACGCTTATGTTGATGCTGCAACAGAACATTTCTCTGATGTCATTTTGAGTTAATAACCTAACAATCCTTGTTCTCTATCTGTAATCATTAAATGCCATCATAACCAAAGGCCCCTCTCTGATTGCACATTTTCAAAGCAGTGAAAATACTGTTAATTCAATTCAACCCATGTCCTTTTTAAGCAATCGTCAAATTGCAATCACAATCATATACATTACAACTGGCAAGCTGTCATACCATTTTGAATGTCAAGTGAAATCCATAACATAATGATATATCCATAATATACATCAACTGCATGTTTCTGTTAGATTTCGTCCTATAGCGAACACCCTTCATTCCTGAACTGTGCACTCATTCCCTAATCCCTACACACTTAAAAGCATTGAATTGGTTTAGGCATGGTTAAGTTTCCATATACTGTACAGTACCTGTCATTTCCTTTCAAATTGATGGATTCTTTAGTTTATTTGTATCCTGCGTAGTGAATGATTACTGTGAGTATTAATGGAGTCATGAAACTCTGTGTATGCTAGTTTTTAAAGGTTGACCTAATCAGTTAAGAGGAAATTGCCTCGGATCAGAGAGCAGGGTCAGGTCCAGAAGATGGACGAGGTGTGATTCTGACATCTGGCTAAACAAAGAGAGGAGCATGGACATTCCACAGAGGAAAGGAGGGAAACTCATTGGGGTCATAAAATGTAGAGCTGGGGAGGTGACGACCGAAGGGAGGGAAGAGAATAAGACGTGTTGTGAGCTTTCTAAATGTACGCACACAGCTGACGGCATCCTTGGTATTAAACACTTGAAATTTCTCTTGAGCTTTTGGTCTCTGCAATAGCAATAGCAGTTTGCTTTTTAACAAAATGCATGAAGGGAAGCGAACAAGTGCACAATTCAGGATAAAGGAGAGACTATTGGAACATAGCCCTGACTCACGGGAACCCTAAGCCATAAAGATCCTCCAGTCCTCCTCAGACTCTTCAGAGACTGGGTGTCTAACCCTGTGTGACTGCCAAACCTCGGTGTACTAAAGCCAATCTGACTACGGCCAGAGGCATGATCAAGCCCAATCTCACCCTTTTGGACTCTCTATCGCTCATCTACACTGGGGACATCCATCTTGATTTCTGCTGAGTGCCAAAAAGAGACAAAGGGAGGGAGAAGGGGGATAGAGGGAGACGGGTACCCAGATAAGCATGAGGAGACGAGAGGATCAGAGGAGAGGATCTTCTGAGCTTGGCCCCAGAGTGAGAGTGAGAAGAACATCGTCTTTATTTAATTAAAGGGAGGGGAGATAGCACTGTTAGATGAACGCACACACACACACACACACACACACACACACACACACACACACACACACACACACACACACACACACACACACACACACACACACACACACACACACACACACACACACACAACCCTCTCCCCCTCCCCCATACACACACTCGCAGGCGCCAGGACCGAGCACCATAACAGCCCAATGAAATATATTCCGATTAGGAAGGTGTCACATTACTCCTCGGCCCGGATGATAAATACGAGGTTAGCGCCGCCATTAATCTTCTAGACATCCACTGCTGGATGGGGTGACACTGTAATATAATGCAAGCAGCTCATATCACTGGGAGGTCAATATAGTCTGGTCTGAGGGGTTCAAAAGGGCTGAGGAGTTAGGTTTTCGTGTCATTGCTGAAAAGAGACTAACATGATGTTCAGTGGGATTATATCTTGTGTCTGTGCAGGATTGTGTGAGAGTATGTTTGAGCAAGTGGGGGTGTATTTATGGGAATATTGTGTATGTGTGGGAGAGATTTCCTCCCCTCACAAGACAGACTTTCTCCCTCTTCTATCCCCCTCCCTCCCCTTCACTCTTCAATCATCTCTGTCTAATCCTCCCATCTCTGTCTACCTACTCAATCCGCTCTCTCTCTCTGTCTACCTCCTCAAGCCACTTTCTCTCTCTCTTCCTCCTCAATCCAGTTTCTCTCTCTCTACCTCCTCAATCCGTTTTTTCTCTCTCTACCTCCTCAATCCGCTCTCTCTCTAACTCCTCAATCCGCTCTCTCTCTCTACCTCCTCAATCCGCTCTCTCTACCTCCTCAAACCGCTCTCTCTCTACCTCCTCAATCCGCTCTCTCTCTACCTCCTCAAACCGCTCTCTCTCTCTACCTCCTCAATCTGCTCTCTCTCTCTCTCTCTACATCCTCAATCCGCTCTCTCTCTCTACCTCCTCAATCCGCTCTCTCTCTCTACCTCCTCAACCCACTCTCTCTCTCTACCTCCTCAACCCCTATCTCTCTCTACCTCCTCAATCCGCTCTCTCTCTCTACCTCCTCAATCCGCTCTCTCTCTCTACCTCCTCAAGCCTCTCTCTCTCTCTACCTCCTCAAGCCTATCTCTCTCTCTCTCTCTCTCTACCTCTTCAATCCTCTCTCTCTCTCTCTCTCTCTCTCTCTCTCTCTCTCTCTCTCTCTCTCTCTACCGCCTCAATCCTCTCTCTCTCTCTCTCTACCTCCTCAAGCCTCTCTCTCTATCTCTACCTCCTCAATCCTTTCTCTCTCTCTCTCTCTACCTCCTCAATCCTCTCTCTCTCTCTCTCTCTCTACCTCTTCAACCCTCTCTCTCTCTCTAACTCCTCAATCCTCTCTCTTTCTCTACTTCCTCAAACCTCTCTCTCTCTCTCTCTACCTCCTCAACACTCTCTCTCTCTACTCTCTCTCTTTTTCTCTCTCTCTCTACCTCCTCAATCCCCCCCTCTCTCTCTCTCTCTCTCTCTCTCTCTCTCTCTCTCTCTCTCTCTACCTCCTCAATCCTCTCTCTCTCTCTACCTCCTCACTCCTCTCTCTCTCTCTACCTCCTCAACCCTAGCTCTCTCTACCTCCTCAATCCGCTCTCTCTCTCTACCTCCTTAATCCGCTCTCTCTCTCTACCTCCTCAATCCGCTCTCTCTCTCTACCTCCTTAATCCGCTCTCTCTCTCTACCTCCTCAATCCTCTCTCTCTCTCTCTCTCTCTCTCTCTCTCTCTCTCTCTACCTCCTCAAGCCTCTCTCTCTCTCTCTCTCTCTCTACCTCCTCACTCCTCTCTCTCTCTCTACCTCCTCAACCCTAGCTCTCTCTACCTCCTCAATCCGCTCTCTCTCTCTACCTCCTTAATCCTCTCTCTCTCTCTCTACCTCCTCACTCCGCTCTCTCTCTCTCTCATAGAGGGTTTACCGACACATTAGCCTGTGAATGACAGCCCTTAAGTGACATTGTCTTGATAATGAGTACCATCCATAAAACATTAGGACTGGTGAGCACCACACTCCGCTATACACACACTATACACCAGACACAAGTAGACTCAAGGAGGGGAATAGGGGGGAGGGAGTGTGTGTGTGTGTGTGTGTGTGTGTGTAGTAGCATGTCTGTTCAGTAAACAATGACAGATTCCCCAGGGGGAGCCCGGACAGACAGTTCACAGACAGTGGTGGCAATCCTTCCAATACAAACACCAGCATAGTGAAAGGTTAGAGGTGAAGAGCTGAGAAAATTAAGTGGGATAAATAGGTGAAGAGGCCGCAGTGTTGTGTACATTTCGGCGCCACCCACGCTCGCCCGGTTACGTGTTTGATGGAGTGTGGCTGTGTGTCTTTGAGAGCGCGGCCCACTTTTCCCTGGATAAGACCCGACCGTTTGCTAGAGGTTACTCCCACGCATTCCAGATTGCAGGAGGCACTCAGGAGAAGGATGAGGTACTTGCAGAGTGGATCCTGTCCAAATCAGGGAAAGTGTTACTTTTAGTGCTCAGGCGAGTCATGGCTATGAATCTCAAAGCAAACATTCTGTTCATGGTGTTTGCTTGAATAGAGAAAAGAAGAGTCTAGAAAATATTCAGTCACACAGGTCAGTATTGAACTACATCGTCGGATTAGATTATATCAACCAGCATGCATTTCACTTCTATCTGCAATGTGAGATCAGATCTACGCAAAAAAAAATATTGGCCACGTGCACTATGTTAGAGCAAATGCATTGGGTATAAGGCAACTAAAATAAAGACCTACCTTGATTCTGGGAAAACTCAAAAAGGATTATTCCTTTAGGTCAAATGGGCATAATATATTTATTTATTTATAGACACATGAATTAATTAAACTGTGGTATTAGAGCTGTCGATCTATTAGGAAAAAAGACAACTACACATTCCGAACGGTGCCCAGTGAAATGGAGTGGCTATAAACTGGAATTTTTTTTAGCTGGAACAGACCGCAAGAGTGAACTCAAATTGCAAGGTCAATACGTGGATGATTTTTCTTTCTCCCTGTGTGGATGGATAGTCCGTGTTTTATGTGGTGCATCGACGGTGTTGCAGGGTAATGGATTCTAATGCCTAGGCTTTAGCTCAGAGGGCGAACAGTATTGTCACACAAACCCAGTCAGTCGGTTGCAAGATGGCGCCGACAGAGATGGTCGCCTCGTTTCAGGTCCTTAGGAAACTATACAGTAATTTGTTTTTTTATGTATTATTTCTTCTTTGTTAGCCCAGAAAATCTCAAGTGTTTTTACATACAGCCGGGAAGAACTATTGGATATAAAAGCGATGTCAACTTACCATCATTACGACCAGGAATACGACTTTCCCGAAGCGGATCCTTTGTTCGGACCTCCACCCTGGACCTGCGATCTTATACTCTATGTAAACTGGAAACCATATATCCTGAGGCTGCATTTATTGTAGCTGGAGATTTTAACAAAGCTAACCTAAGAACCATACTTAAATTCTATCAGCATATCGAACGCGCGACAAGAGCTGGTAGCTTTCTGGATCATTGCTACTCGAACTTCCGCGACACACACAAAGCCCTCCCCTGCCCTGCCTTCGGCAAATCTGACCGAGACTTCATTTTGTTGCTCCAAGCCTATAGTCAAAAACTAAAACAGGAAACGCCCGTGCTCAGGTCTGTATGCCACACTTCAAGATTGCTTCAATCACGTGGACTGGGATATGTTCCGGATAGCCTCAAACAATAACATGTTGTTTTTATTTAGCCCCTTTTTATCCCCAATTTCATGGTATCCAATTGGAAATAGTGGCAGTCTTGTCTCATGGCTGCAACTCCCATACGGACTCAGGAGAAGCCATGCGTCCTCCGAAACACAACCCAACATAGCCGCACTGCTTCTTGACAACTTGCCATCTTGCAAGTTTATTAGCAAGTGCATCGGAGCTGTTCTACCCTCTGTGACCATTAAAACCTTCCCTCACTTGAAACCATGGATTGATGGCAGCATTCGCACGAAACTGAAAGTGCGAACCACCGCTTTTAATCATGGCAAGTCGAGCGGAAACACAACCAACTACAAACAGTGCAGCTATTCCCTCCGCAAGGCAATCAAACAAGCAAAGTGTCAGTATAGAGAGAAACTAGAGTCGCAATTTAACTTCTTCGATATAGGGGGCGCTCTTTTAATTTTTGGATAAAAAAACGTTCCCGTTTTAAACAAGATATTTTGTCACGAAAAGATGCTCGACTATGCATATAATTGACCGCTTTGGAAAGAAAACACTCTGACGTTTCCAAAACTGCAAAGATATTGTCTGTGAGTGCCACAGAACCAATGCTACAGGCGAAACCAAGATGAAATTTCATACAGGAAGTGCCCCAGATTTTGAATGCGCTGTGTTCCAATGTCTCCTTATATGGCTGTGAATACGCCAGGAATGAGCCTACACTTTCTGTCATTTCCCCAAGGTGTCTGCAGCATTGTGACGTATTTGTAGGCATATCATTGGAAGATTGACCATAAGAGACTACATTTACCAGGTGCCCGCTTGGTGTCTTCCGTTGAAATTACTGCGTAATCTCCAGCTGCGTGCATTTTTCCATTTGGTTCAGAGGAGAAACCAAACTGCCACGAATGATTTATCATCGAATAGATATGTGAAAAACACCTTGAGGATTGATTCTAAACAACGTTTGCCGTGTTTCTGTCGATATTATGGAGTTAATTTGGAAAAAGGTTTGGCATTGTAATGACTGAATTTTCGGGGTTTTTTCTTAGCCAAACGTGATGAACAAAACGGAGCGATTTCTCCTACACAAATAATATTTTTGGAAAAACTGAACATTTGCTATCTAACTGAGAGTTTCCTCATTGAAAACATCCGAAGTTCTTCAAAGGTAAATTATTTTATTTGAATGCTTTTCTTGTTTTTGTGAAAATGTTGCCTGCTGAATGCTAGGCTTAATGCTATGCTAGCTATCAATACTCTTACACAAATGCTTGTGTAGCTATGGTTGAAAAGCATATTTTGATAATCTGAGATGACAGTGTTGTTAACAAAAGGCTAAGCTTGTGAGCCAATATATTTATTTCATTTCATTTGCGATTTTAATGAATAGTTAACGTTGCGTTATGGTAATGAGCTTGAGGCTATAATTACGCTCCCGGATACGGGATTGCTCGACGCAACAGGTTAACGGCTCAAACACGAGACGTATGTGACAGTCAATGTGACAGTCAATCAAGGATTTCAAAAAGAAAACCAGCCCCGTCGCAGACACCGACGTCTTGCTCCCAGATAAATTACACAACTTATTTGATCGCTTTGAGGACAATACAGTGCCACTGACACGGCCCGCTACCAAAGCCTGTGGGCTCTACTTCTACTTGGACAATGTGGGTAAAACATTTAAACGTGTTAACCCTCGCAAGGCTGCCGGCCCAGACCGCATCCCTAGCCGTGTCCTCAGAGCATGCGCAGACCAGCTGTCTGGTGAGTCTACAGACATATTCAACCAAACTCTATCCCAGTCTGTTGTCCCCATATGCTTCAAGACAGCCACCATTGTTCTTGTTCCCACGAAAGCTAAGTAAACTAAACTAAATGACTAAATAAATGACTAAATATTGCCCCATTGCACTCACTTCTGTCATCATGAAGTACTTTGAGAGACCAGTCAAGGACCATATCACCTCCACCCTCCCAGATACCCTAGACCCACTCCAATTTGCTTACCGCCCCAGTAGGTCCACTGACGATGCAATCGCCATCACACTGCACACTGCCCTATCCCATCTGGACAAGAGGAATACCTATGTAAGAATGCTGTTCATTGGCTACAGCTCAGCATTTAATACCATAGTACCCTCCAAACTCGTCATTAAGCTCGAGACCCTGGGTCTCGACCCCGCCCTGTGAAACGGGTCCTGGACTTTCTGACAGGCCGCCCCCCAGGTGGTAAAGGTAGGAAACAACATCTCCACCCTGCTGATCCTCAACACTGTGGCCCCACAAGGGTGCGTTATCAGCCCTCTCCTGTACTCCCTGTTCACCTATGACTGCGTGGCCATGACACTTCCAACTCTATCATCAAGTTTGCAGTGGTAGGCCTGGTTACCAACAACAACGAGACGCCCTACAGGGAGTTGGTGAGGGCCCTCGGAGTGTGGTGTCAGGAAAATAACCTCTCACTCAACGTCAACAAAACAAAGGAGATGATCATGGACTTCAGGAAACAGCAGAGGGAGCACCCCCCATCCACATCGATGGGATAGTAGTGGAGAAGGTGGAAAGTTTTAAGTTCCTCGGCGTACACATCAAGGACAAACTGAAATTGTCCACCCACACAGACTGCATGGTGAAGAAGGCGCAACAGCTCCTCTTCAACCTCAGGAGGCTGAAGACATTTGGCTTGTCACCTAAAACACTCACAAACTTTAACAGATGCACAATCAAGAGCATCCTGTCGGGCTGTATCACAGCCTGGTACGGCAACTGCACCGCCCTCAACCGCAAGGCTCTCCAGAGGGTAGTGTGGTCTGCACAACGCATCACCGGGGGCAAACTACCTGCCCTCCAGGACACCTACAGCACCCGATGTCACAGGAAGGCCAAAAAGATCATCAAGGACAACAACCACCCGAGCCACTGCCTGTTCACCCCGCTATCATCCAGAAGGTGAGGTCAGTACAGGTGCATCACATCTGGGACCGAGAGGCTGAAAAACAGCTTCTATCTCAAGGCCATCAGACTGTTAAGCAGCCATCACTAACATAGAGAGGCTGCTGCCAACATACAGAGTCACATCTCTGGCCACTTAAATAAACAGACTTAATAAAGGTATCACTAGTCACTTTAAATAATGCCACTTTAATAATGTTTACATATGCTACATTACTCATCTCATTTGTATATACTGTATTCTACACCATTTACTGCATCTTGCCTATGCCGCACGCCATCGCTCATCCATATATTTATATGTACATATTCTTATTCATCCCTTTACATTTGTGTGTATTTCCGTGAATGAGGTAGGTTTTGTGAATTTGTTAGATTACTTGTTAGATTTTACTGCATAGTCGGAACTAGAGGCACAAGCATTTCGCTACACTTGCATTAACATCTGCTAAACATGTGTATGTGACCAATAACATTTGATTTGATTTGAGTCACATGTACAGCGTATGGGAGACTTGAGACGCGCCAGTATAAACAGTATAAAAGGGTATCGTAAACAATATACAGTCTTCATATGGGGCCTAATCCGGACGGATAGTTAGAGTGGAAACTCCCCCACTGAGAATGGATCCCCAGTAAAATACACACACACACCTATACACAAACAATCCTACCACACACACACACAAACTCCACTCGCATACTCAAATTACACAATTTATTGAATTCCTCAGCGCTGTGCTCCATAAAACCCAGACGAGTGGACTCGGGGCACTTTCACGGTGCCTCAATACCGAAATAAACTTGTTTTACTGCGGCAAACAAAGTGATGTGACCTGGAAAGGTTGTATTTTCTACTGGATAATGACTGGGTTTTAGAGGCCCAGTCTCAGTGTGCCCACAAATTACTCGTCTGGGGCTGAGTGTTCAGTGTAGGTCTCCCTGCCTCGTCCTAATTAAGCCCATACTAGTGGTACATGTTTATTAGTGGGCAGGTTAGTGTGTAGCGAAAATGCCTAATCTAGCTGCCTAGCTAGCTAGCGACCTACCTACCACATTCTGCCTCTCCCTTCCCAGCAAACACACAACCACTCAGCGTTGGCTCCAAATTGTGAGCCTAAAATGTGCCATTGCTGTTCTGTTCTGTCCTTGGTGGAATGGGGTTAGTTCAGGTTTGCTGATACTGGGTTGATGGTATGTACCTACCTAGCCTTTTGTTTGGCTGTGTTCTAGAGACATCTCTTTCTGTTCTCTTCTGGGTACATTAGGGATAGGTTTGATTTAATCCTATTCGTTCCATCTGGAATATACTACCCTTTCGATGACTCTTGCAACAATAGGTACATAGTCACGCAGTTGTTTGTATGAATGCTTTATGAATGCTCTATGAATGCTCTATGAAACTCAGCTAAATATAGAAGACAGAGGAAACTATTGAATAAGACTTCCTTGACAGGGTTTTCTTCAATGGCCCAAATCTGTACAAACAAACCATGAAGACAAAATCACCTTCCACATTTAAACTTTAGAGGGGCTTTACATTTCACTCGTAGGATTTGGTGAACTGTAATGCCTCGCAGTACAAGGGGAAGAAGATATCATTGGAGAAATATTATATCCTTTGACTTTCACTTTTTTATGTGCTTTCCTAATCCAGAGTGCAGAACCAGTTAACTTAATAACTGCGACGCCCATTCTCATAAATATGCAAATATACAATACAGACATTCTCAGTATTTTTAGTGGAGAAGAGGGCATTATGGGTAGAAAGCAGAGACTTGGCTAAAAAAGCCACAATCTCACACAATATAAATATCTCATGTGGGCCAACTTGATATTGTGTGTTAGGGGGCATCGCTATGTTGAAGCCGGTCCAGAAAAGTGGCATGCTCGCCTGTAATAGTGAATTAAATCATCCAAAATGGGAGTACTCGCTCTGTGCTTGCCCTTGTCAATTGCGCTTCTTGGAGTGGTTTGATTTCCATTGGTGACAAAGCTCGGAACTTATCCCTGCCTCCCCTTTTCTGTTTTGAAAATGGCAAATGGGCACAGTAGAGGTTTGGTTATACTGCCTGGGAATACTGCTTAATGCCAGGGTCTAAAGTAATACACACTGCTTGCTAGCACCTTATCCCACCACACATTCCAGTGGTGTACAGTGGGAAACTTTACAGCCTCACCAAGGGGGAAAACGGCACCAGAGCTTGCGATGGGCATGGCATCAGCATTGCAGCAACAAAGACTCCTTTGAGGAGGTGTTTCTGGAAGAAGTCTCAAGTGCAACTGATAGACGTCTGTCTAGCAGAGTTGTGGACTCGAGTCACATGACATGGACTCGAGTTGCTAGAAAATCAAATAACTTGAGACTTGACTTGGACTTGGAGCCTCAAAACTCGGGACAAGAGTTTGACTTGAAATTGTGGGGCCAGGTTTTGTAATGTTTTTTCACTCATTTTGTGGCACAGAGTCTATGATTAGGCCTACTCCACACGCAGCCAGAGACAGTAGCTGCAGTACCGCCCTTGTGATGACACTCTGATTGGACCAGCAAACTGTCCATCAACACAGGTCGGGTGAGATAGCCAACAGATTGCTGATTTGCTGTACAGCTATAGGATTGGGTGCAGCAAAAACATCAAATTGTAGGAAGAGAGGATTGCCATAACAAATAAATATGCAGCTCCAAAAATTGTTTGGTGATTAAGAATATTAACTAAATTTGCAAGCTCACCAGCAATGGGGCAACAATTACTAGCACAGGCCTACTGGTCTTATGTAACAATTGTTTGAAATTGTTAATTTACTTCTGAAGCTTTTTTGTTGTTAAAATTTATTCAAATGAATTCAAATGAATAAGCTGTGTGTGGGTATTCTCTGACAGCGGAGCTGAGACGATATCTGTGTACTAACAGCTGGGAAATATGTGCCCCCTACTGCCCTTGCACCTCTCTCTGTCGCTGTCTCTCCGTCTCCCTCTCTCCCTGTCTCCCTCTACCCTACCAGGTAAAAAAGAAGCAAACCTTGACTCGGAACAGCTGGGATCCTGTCGCCAAGCGTCTGTTGGACTGAAGTGGAATAGTACAACATATGAGAATAGCACAGGGAAAGAGAGGGATAGGGGGGCAGAGAGAGAGGGAAATAGGCATAGAGAGAGGTAGAGAGAAAGGTAGGGAAAGACGGGGAAGAGAGAGGGGTGGAGGTGAGGGAGGGGGAAGAGAGGTATCAAAAGTGGAGAGAGAGAGAGAGCACAGACACACTAATACACAGCGACATGCCAGAGGAAGGGAGCTCAGTGTCTGTCCTGTTCCTGGCTTTTCATGGACTAAAGAGCTAATCAATATCACTGAGAAGAAGTCTTTCAACCGGCTCTGTGGACTTTCTATACAGGTAAAAGTGCTGGAGATGGACCCCATTCTCATACTGAAGCATCGGACTTGTAAACACATGACGGTGTACACTCACCTTGAGGGTACATACATAGACGGATTTAAAAGTGTTAGAGCGAGACATCTTTAATCCATCTTGAAGGATATAACATGTCATTGTCAAAGTATGACACCATACCTTTCGATTATTCTGCCATAAAAAGAGAGGGAAAGAAACCATAGCGTCTTATTGCTAGAAGTCCCCATCCACACCACTCTTCGGGACTCACAAAAGATTCAATGTCCACTGGGGCAGTTTTTTGTGTGGAACTACCAACCCAGCAAAGGATGAACCCCTGATACACCTAAAAGCCCTGCGCCCCTCCTTGTCCACATTCCAGTCTCGGGAGACGTGAGAGCGGGACCATTCCGGAACCATCTGAAATAACGACACCAGACAGGGGTGGAGGGGTAATGGTTGAACTTAAATGTGGTAGGATTTAAATGAGGCAGACTTAAATAGCCGGGCGTGTGATCTGCCGTGTCCGACATAGATCTCAGATCGTGCTGGTATTCCGTACATATCCCTCCCTAATTGAAGGGAGGGGGGTGTGGGGGAGGGGTGTGTGTGGTGATGAGTGGGGGGTTTTGGGTATAAAGGACGACTCCAGATGCTCCCAGCTGGCTGATACCCAGAGAGGCTAATCCACCCAGTGTCTGCCTCATTATTTGAACACAGACACACACACACAGCAACCGCCCCCCCACCACACACACACGCCCATCCAACATCCACCTCATCCACTCAACGTCTTGCTAGTTCTATGGTTTAACAGTAGGCAGAACATGTGCCCCCCCCCATGCTTAATAAAGGACAGGCAAGCAGGCAGCTAAACAAACATTCAGGGAGTTGTTACGCAATATGGGGAAGTGGGGGTGGGTGAGGTAGTGTTAACATACCAATGCATTACTGATGGTGCATTATATATACAGTATTTACCCCCGGAAGGTGATTGCAACAGATCAGTTGAGGTTTCAGTTGAATGCTGACAGTGTTGTGATTGAATACATGTTTAATGTGTGACTTTCAAGATTTGTGTCTGTAGTGGTGTGGGAGGTCTCTTGTGTGTCTGTCTGGGTGTCTGTCTCGGTGTGACTATCTGTGTGTTGGACGGAGGGACTTATGCTCTTCAGCTGAGTCAAAGTCTACGCCCCAAATGTCCCCCTGTTCCAAGTCCTATGTGCCCTGGTCAAAAGTATTACACTAGATAGGGAAGTATACCATTTGGGAGACAGCCATTGAGTACTTTGCTCAAACAACAGACAGTCAGTGTGGTGTTTCTTGCAGACCTGATGACCAGGTCTCGATACATCTCATCTTACCAGTAAAGTGCAGACACAGGCAAAAAACAACAACAACATAAAAGTGACTGAAATGGAAAACAAATGTTATACTCTGAAAACATGGCCAACTACTATATATATATATATTTTTAAATGCAACGCATGAAAACATAATTGCGTAAATGCATCATTCTCAATCCAACCAATCAGAGAACAGAACACCCTCTCTGAATCCACTGGAATCTCAATCCAACCAATCAGAGAACAGAACACCCTCTATGAATCCACTGGAATCTCAATCCAACCAATCAGAGAACAGAACACCCTCTCTGAATCCACTGGAATCTCAATCCAACCAATCATAGAACAGAACACCCTCTCTGAATCCACTGGAATCTCAATCCAACCAGTCAGAAAACACCCTCTCTGGAAGAATCCACTGTTGAGGGACAAAGTTCAAGCCTATCTGTATGTATGTCTGACCAAGCAAGGTCTAACAGGGAAACTAATCCCATGGAACAACCGCAACAACATATGGATGCAGTGCCAGTTAAGAGAGAGAGCGAGTGAAAGAGAGAGAGAGTGTGTGTGTGTGTGTGTGTGTGTGTGTGTGTGTGTGTGTGTGTGTGTGCTCCCAAGGTCACTGTTCCTGGACCTGTGTCACAGTGGCAGAAGCGAAACGGCGTGGACCTTTTTCAGAAGTGATAAGTGGTGAGGCTGGCAAGCTCCGGCATGGCTATCAGTTACCGCAAGGACAATACCAACGCTCTGCCATGAAGATCCATCGAGGTTTGGGGGTGTGCCGCATAATGTCTGCTAACACTATGCTAACGTTGTGTCAACAGGTGAAGTGCCATATGACACGGTTGTTTTCCTTACAGAAAGTGACATATGTGAAGAAAAACAGGCTCATGTTGTTTTCTTCTCTTGAACATTGTAAATACAGCCAGACTTTTTTTGGGAGATTCTAGACACTGTGTTTTGTCAATGTCACACTGCTGCTGGCAAGGCCATTCTTGGGTCTGTGATGAGTGATATCTGGCATAGCGTGAAATATATCCCTTATCCGTTTGAGTCCTTACAACATAAATCTTCATTTTCACATATGAAAGGAGACTGGCACACCGGCCAAAATCCAATACTCATGGGAGTGCTTGGTCTTGCTTTAAGCATAATAGTTTATATTTTAAAAAAAGGGGGACAAATAAATCAGCAGCATGAAATGTACTATTGTATTCTGTAATTATTGATGATCTGTCAAAACATTTCTTTCTTTTTTGGCTGCAGAGCAAAATGATTTTCCCATACAACTTTACCTACTTCCAAAACAAATCGTGAATAACTCGCAAATCGATATTCAGAGCATTATTGAACTCGTATGCTTGACTTTTGTTGCCCACTTTACCCTTCTGCATTTAATTTGCCAGATTTTTTTTACCCATAGCTCTATTTGAGTTATTGCCTATAGGAGAAGAATTATTGCGGAACAAACACCAAAGCACACACACACACACACCTGAGAACTTACACACACACACACATTCAGTGTGTTATATCCCAGTAACTACGTACTAAGTCATTGGGTTTGCAAGATACACTACCGTTCAAAAGTTGCGGGTCACTTAGAAATTCCTTGTTTTTTTATGAAATGCACAGTTTTTGTCCATTAAAATAACATAACATTTATCAGAATACAGCATAGACATTGTTAATGTTGTAAATGACTATTGTAGATGGGAAAAAGCTGATTTTTAAAGGAATATCTACATAGGCGTACAGAGGCCCATTATCAGCATACATCACTCCTGTGTTCCAATGGCACGATGTGTTAGCTAATCCAAGTTTATAACTTTAAATGGCTAATTGATCATTAGAAAATCCTTTAGCAATTATATTAACACAGCTGAAACTGTTGTCCTGATCAAAGAAGCAATAAAACTGTCTTTCTTTAGACTAGCTGAGTATCTGGAGCATCAGCATTTGTGGGTTCGATTACAGGCTCAAAATGGCCAGACATTTCTAAGTGACCCCAAACCTTTAACGGTAGTGTACATACGATTCCTTACCAGGCAAATGACAAACGAAAAGGTAAAATAAAGTTGAGTCATTGGGTTTGCAAGGTACATACAATTCATTATCTAGCAAAACATTAAAAGCTAAAACCCATTTCCACAATCATGTTTCATCACAGTTGATTTTCGAAAGGGATTGGGTCAAAAACATCCGGTGCTCTTGAGACCAGGCACAGCTAGCCCTAGTCAGCCGCAGTCAATGGGGCTTGTGTTCCTCAATAGAGAAGTTGGCACTGCCAGCCTAAGCCTGCTGTTCTACTGAGGAGAGCTGAATCAAATTGTCCCTGGCAGTTTGAGAGCTCCGCTGGCAGATGTGGTCAACAACACTGACCTCCGGCAGGAGGCTGAGAGCGCCCATCGAGGGCCCATCTTCCCAAAAACTTCAGAAAGCACCCGAGTCAGCGGGAAGTCTCGAGTTATAAAAGGGAGTCCACCAAAGAGGGGTTCTGCCGAGAGAGAAGCCTCACTGACTGACTGGACTGGCGAACTAGCACTTGTGAGTTATTTGGCAACTCAAGCGTCTAGGAAAGGGCTGGTTAACGCCAAGGGAGTGAGATGTAGAAAGCTTAACAAGAGAGGGGAAAAGTGTAAAGTTGGTTGACTGGTCGGTCATAAGAGGTCAAAGGGGAAAATGGGGAAGTTGAAATAACTTACTGATAGTTCGGCAAAAAAAATGCAAGCCAGACAAACCTCAGTCGCAAACCATTAATTTGAGGAAAGTATAGACCTAGATCAGTACAGCTCGAAACAAACAACTTAATCTGTTAAATCGTTATGACTGGCTCAGTCCGCACCTGTCATTGTTTTAGGATCGAGGCTTAATGACACACCAAAGGAATAGACAACTGGAATAACATATAATTCCCACCACTGACTAAACTTCAGAAGCACTAGTTGAACTTAGTAAAAAAATGTATGTAAGAAATTATAGTTTTTTCTATTTCTTTCTCTTTTCTTGCAGTCACGACACAACAACAGCGTTCTGGCAGCTATCCTCTAAGTTGGGATATTGGCCATTATTTCGTGGAACGAGTGCTGAGTCCTGATATCATATATCTGGTGTCTGCTCATACTGCGTCAAGGATCTGTTATCCCTGATGTTAGCTGGCACTGAACCATATCAGTTTCCGCACTGTCCACAGATCCAACCCGCAACAGCGTGAACATGTATTTTCGTGCCTGTCTCATTTGAAGCCCCGGAACTAACACAGTATGTGCACATATGAGTGTGTGGCTCTGTGTGGGGTTTTGTTTCATGTTCAGGCTATTTCCACCCACTCCCTAGCCTGATAAGGTTGCTATGAACCTGGAGGGAAACCGTTTCAGTTGTAGGACAATTACAAGTAATCACTGGGAACCAGTTCATGGCTTTTAAGTGCAGCTAGTCAGACATTTTGTGTCTGCCTGTTTCAAACACTGGGGAATACTGCTGCGCCTGCATGGAATCCTTGTCCAGTATATCAGCGATAAACTGCCTCGACGAAGCCCTCTGCACAATCCATAAAGGCTCTGTCTCTCAAAGCCCTGGGAACGAATGGGGCTGAAGATCAGGATACTCTGTTATCGTAGCTGAATAATAAAATCGCTGGTGGCTTGTGGTTCGCTAGCTTTTTGTTATCGCGCCGCAGGATAATCTAAAAATTAAATGGCTCAGGAAATATTGTGTGCCTGTGTATGAATGGGAAGGAAGGCTGACAATTTATAGCCGCTGTCCTGACCGACGCTGGATGTATTGATGCAAGAGATCACATTTTTATATTTTACCCCCTTTTTCTCCTTAATTTCGATCGTGTCTCATCGCTGCAACTCCCCAATGGGCTCGGGAGGCGAACATCGAGTCATGCGTCCACCGAAACATAACCCGCCTTACCATGCTTCTTAACACCCATTTGCTTAACCTGGAAGCCAGCCACACCAATGTGTCAGAGGAAACGCCATTCAACTGACGACTGAGGTCAGCCTGCAGGCGCCTGGCCCACTATAAGGAGTTGCTAGAGGGCTATGAGCCAAGTAAAAGCCCCCCCATCCAAACCCTCCTTAACCCAGACAAAGCTGGGCCAACTGTGCGCTGCCCTATGGGACTCCCAATCAGGGCCAGTTGTGATACAGCCCGGGATTGAACCCGAGTCTGTAGTGATGCCTCTAGCCTTAGACCGGTGCGCCAATCGGGAGGCACAAGAGATTTTGTGTACATGCTTTATTAAATTGTGAAATATTATGTGTACATTCCATCCATCAGGGGCAGAAGTCAAACTGTCGACACTCTGAGAAAGAAGGATTCCAAAATGGTTCCTCGGCTGTCCTCATAGGAGACCTCGTTTTGGTTCCTGGCAGAATCCCTTTGGGTTCTACATAAAACCCTCTGTGGAATGGGTTCTACATAGAACTGAAAAGGGTTCCTCAAAGGGTTCTCCTATTTGGACAGCAGAATAATCCTTTATAGGTTCTAGGTAGCACCTTTTTTTTCCAAAGAGTGCACTGATGTTCAGGGGTGGAAGTCAAACAGCATATGAAGCCATAGGTAGTAGTTATCACAGGACGGTGATAAGCAAGAAAGTACCA
The DNA here is from genome assembly GCF_045791955.1 of Oncorhynchus clarkii lewisi. Taxonomy (NCBI): domain Eukaryota; kingdom Metazoa; phylum Chordata; class Actinopteri; order Salmoniformes; family Salmonidae; genus Oncorhynchus; species Oncorhynchus clarkii. The sequence continues at coordinate 37,321,794 of NC_092167.1, read as the reverse complement.
TAAGTTAGCCTACACAAGAGGGGTTGGGTGTGTGAGTATGTGTGTGTGTTTGTGCGCACGCGTGCGGGAATGTGTGTAGTCTGTGCCATGGTTGTTCCCCAGACTTGCTCAGCATTAAAATGGATTGACTTGCATGTCATTACCGCCTGCAGCTAATTGCAATAAGCAAAATAGGAAGGAGAAAAAAACTAACTCAGGGGTATCCATTTCATTTGGAGCACCATGCAAATCAATGCCACCAGCAGTGGCTGTCGTGACAGCGGGGAGCCCTGACTGAAACCCGTCAATAACCAGTCAGACTCTATCCACTCTCCTTACTTCCTCCCTCCTTCCTTCCCCCAATGCTAAAGACTTGAAGCAGAAGCAGGATGAAAAAAAAGGTGGAACAAAAAAAAATCTATGGAAGCCGTCTACAATAGCCTTCCCATTTCGCTGGCCGCCTCCTAACATCCCTCACTTAATGGGACAGAAGAAGTCCCCTTTGCATAGCAGTCTAACTGGAGGGGGCTTTGACAGCCCGGCAATTTATGAGACACAGCTTGAACTGCGGAGATGAGGTTGATGCCAAAACTATGGACTTTTCTCCCTTTTTCTTGATGGGCATTTTCAGAATGGCCAACTGTCTGTGACAGACTGTAATTTGTTTTCAACTGTGTCAGATAAATGTCAAAATTAAACCGCTGCTGAGCTCATCAAGTAAGTGTCTAAGTCATGTAATGAATGAAAAGGAGAAGACCCCATAATATATATATTATACTTCCTATTATATATATAGGAAGTAGTGCTAGAACATTCCTATTTGGAATATTCTATCATAGTATAATCCAACCGCAATCACCAGCGTGACTCACAGCCATGAATGTAGGCTAATGTTTCAAATGAGCACTCGACCTGGCTGTGCAAACGCAACAGTGCGCCAACATGACATCTCACTTCTTGATTTCTAAAACTCGATTCAGACCAAACAAAAAATCAACATCCCGTGAGTCACGACAGGACAAATCAGCTGAATACACAACTCTCTTCAGTATCGAGTTGCCGTACTTTACGTCAGACTGCTTAATGAAGCCAAGTTTAGCTTCACTGCCGACTTCTGCATGACTGTTATAAGCTGTGTCCCAAATGGCACCCTATTCCCTATGCAGTGCACTACTACCATATGGGCCCTGGTCATAAGTAGTGCACCACATAGGGCATATGGTGCCATTTGGGACTCAGAACTCACACAGCTTGCCTAATTCCGCTTTGGCTTAATGAGTGTAGTTTGAAATAATAGGCCTGTATTGAACAGAAATAATAGGCCTGTATTGAACGGAGGCATCAGGCATCCATAAAATCCTAAATGAGTAGACCCATTTCAAAAGCTAATCACCTCACTTCAGTTGGGTTGTTATGCTGAGATGCTGAGATTTACTCCCCCACATTTAATGAAGTCAAATATTAACTCAAGAGTATAGAAATGAGGGACTTGGGTTCTATTCATAGAATACATTTTAAAAACAATCCCATGTAGGAAATAGTTTGACCAAAAAAAGGTTGTATTGCATTACCTCTAAGGCTCGCAACAATGACTGTACATATGACTGGACAAAGCCATCGCTTAAGTGACACCATTCATTGCTATGTGAAGACTCAATAGTGCATTAAAGCCAAATTAAGTTGGTTGAGATGGCGTCTCATGGAGAAATAAAATGCAAGAGTTTGAGCTACTCTAGGAAGGCCAACCAGGTTACTGTAGGCTGGCATTAGCAATTCAACTATCCTTACAACTTATTTTTGTGTGTGATTTAAAAAATAATTGGGTCAAGGACATGCATCTGGTGTATTAGAAGCAATTATTGGTACCATGATTATCTTCAAATGTGTCACGTTCTGACCTTAGTTCCTTTGTTTTGTCTTTGTTTATTATGGTCAGGGCGTGAGTTGGGGTGGGCAGTCTATGTTCCTTTTTCTATAATTTGGGATTTCTGTGTTTGGTCAGGTATGGTTCAGAATTAGAGGCAGCTGCCAATCGTTGTCCCTGATTGAGAACCATACTTAGGTAGCCTGGTTTCACTTTTGAGTTGTGGGTGATTATTTTCTGTAGTGTATGTTCTGTATTTTCTGTTGTTGTCTGTTCACACTGCTATGCTTTATCTTGGCCAGGTCGCAGTTGTAAATGAGAACTTGTTCTCAACTAGCCTACCTGGTTAAATAAAGGTGAAATAAATAACGACATTTAAAAAATTTAAATACAGAACTGTTTCATTTATCATTTTTGTTGTTTTCTTTTCAGTGGAGTAAAGTACTTACAGTTGAAGTTTACATACACCTTAGCCAAATACATTTAAAGTAAATTTTTCACAATTCCTGACATTTAAACCTAGTAAAAATTCCCTGTCTTAGTTCAGTTAGGATCACCACTTTATTTTAAGAATGTGAAATGTCAGAATAATAGTAGAGAAAATGATTTAGATCAGCTTTTATTTCTTTCATCATATTCCCAGCCGGTCAGAAGTTTACATACACTCAATTAGTATTTGGTAGCATTGCCTTTAAATGTTTTAACTTGGGTCAAACTTTTCGGGTAGTCTTCCATAAGCTTCCCCCAATAAATTGGGTGAATTTTGGCCCATTCCTCCTGACAGAGCTGGTGTAACTGAGTCAGATTGTAGGCCTCCTTGCTCGCACACACTTTTTCAGTTCTGCCCACACATTTTCTACAGGATTGAGGTCAGGGCTTTGTGATGGCCACTCCAATACCCTGACTTTGTTGTCCTTAAGCCATTTTGCCACAACTTTGGAAGTATGCTTGGGGTCATTATCCATTTGGAAGACCCATTTGCAACCAAGCTATAACTTCCTGACTTATGTCTTGAGATGTTGCTCAATATATCCACATACTTTTATTTCCTCATGATGCCATCTATTTTGTGAAGTGCACCAGACCCTCCTGCAGCAAAGCACCCACACAACATGATGCTGCACCAGACCCTCCTGCAGCAAAGCACCCACACAACATGATGCTGCCACCCCCGTGCTTCACAGTTGGGATGGTGTTCTTCGGCTTGCAAGCATCCCCCTTTACCTCCAGACATAACGATGGTCATTATGGCCAAACAGTTCCAATTTTGTTTCATCAGACCAGAGGACAAAAAGTACAATATTTGTCCCTATGTGCAGTTGCAAACCGTAGTCTGGCTTTTTTATGGCGGTTTTGGGGCAGTGGCTTCTTCCTTGCTGAGCGGCCTTTCAGGTTATGTTGATATAGGACTTGTTTTACTGTGGATATAGATACTTTTGTAACTGTTTCCTCCAGCATCTTCACAATGTCCTTTGCTGTTGTTCTGGGATTGATTTGTAATTTTTGCACCAAAGTACGTTCATCTCTAGGAGACAGACCACGTCTCTTTCCTGAGCGGTATGACGGCTGCGTGGTCCAGACTTGTCTCCAATTGTTTTTCTGACGTCTAGGCTGATTTCTTTTGATTTTCCCATGATGTCAACCAAAGAGGCAAAGATCATGAAGGTAGGTTCCTGAAATATTTACACAGGTAGACCTCCAATTGACACAAATGATGTCAATTGGCCTATCAGAAGTTTCTAAAGCCATGACATCAATATCTGGAATTTTCCAAGCTGTTTAAAGGCACGGTCAACTTAGTGTATGTAAACTTCTGACCCACTGGAATTGTGATACAGTGAAATATTCTGTCTGTAAACAATTGTTAGAAAAATTACTTGTGTCATGCACAAAGTAGATGTCCTAACCGACTTGCCAGAACTATAGTTTGTTCACAAGAAATATGTGGAGTGGTTGAAAAACAAGTTTTAATGACTCCAACCTAAGTGTATGTAAACTTCCGACTTCAACTGTAAGTGAAAATACTTGAAAGTACTACTTTTTTTTTTGTGGTATCTGTAGTTTACTATTTATATTTTTTACAACTTTTACTTCACTATATTCCTGAAGAAAATAGTGTACTATTTACTCCATTCATTTTCCATGACACCCAAAAGTACTCATAACATTTTGAATGCTTTGTTTGCCGTCTGGTTTGCTTAATATAATACATTTGAAACTTAAGTATATTTTAGCAATTACATTTACTTTTGACACATGTTTAAAACCAAATAATTTTAAACTTTTACTCAAGTAGAATTTTACTGGGTGACTTTCACTTTTACTTTAGTAATTTTATATTAAAGGTATCTTTACTTTTACTCAAGTATGACCATTGGGGACTTTTTCCACCACTGCCATTTTTCGATTCACTATAAATTTTCTGCTAACAATGCCCGCAGTACCGCAATCGGCCTTGATCTTCAATGAGAGGGGGCAGTCATTCTCCCCTAGTTTGCACACATTGCACCAAATGTGGATGTAGCATTTGTCTACGGATAATTCAGCGCGCTGTGTAGGGACCACCGGCTGTAGACATCTGATGGCTGACATTTTCACAATTCTACATGTAAAATCAGTGTGCACTCAGTTTGCAAATTACTGCTGGCGTTCTGTTCAGAGGTGCTAAGTACACTCACACCAGCAAACGCTATTGGTGTGTCTGAGCCTTTAAGGGTAATAAAGTTACACTGAATCCATTGCGTTTAGAATCAATGCTACAGACCACAGTTTGTCCCTTCCACCATGATAAACATTGGCTTTAAATCCTGGGAATGTCCTGGTCTCTATCTCACAGAGACATCCAAGACTTTCAATTCTGTCTACTGCCGAGACAAGAAATAAGCTGCAAACGCCTCCAACATGCTCAAAAGGCAAACTAGAGTGAGAATCCTAAAGATGCTTGGGTAATGAAGTCCACTGGGACAGGCAGAGAGACACAATTAAAGGCAAGAAGTATTGAGACGAACCGGACAGGGATCTATCTCAGAAGTGGGGGAGTATAGTGAGTGGGTACTGGTGCCACTGATGACAGAGGCAGTGGAGTCGTGCAGCCATAGCAGATGGCAGATACAAACAACAAGAGGGAAGGAGGGAGAGAGGTAAGGATGGGGCGAGAGAGGGAGGGAAAGGATGGGGCGAGAGAGAGAGGGAAAGGAGGGGGAGAGAGGGAGGGAAGGTGGGAGGAGGGAGGGGCGAGAGAGGGAGGGAAGGGGGGGAAAAAAGGGGGAGAGGAGGGGAAGGGAGGGGAGAGAGGGAGAGAAAGGAGGGGTGAGGGAGGGAGGGAGGGAGGGAGGGAGGGAGGGAAAGGAGGGGCGAGATAGGGAGGGAAAGAGGGGGGAGAGAGGGATGGAAAGGAGGGGGAGAGGAGGGGAAGGGAGGGGAGAGAGGGAGAGAAAGGAGGGGTGAGAGAGGGAGGAAAGGAGAGGTGAGAGAGGGAGGGAAGGAGGGGGCAAGAGAGGGAGGGGAGGAGGGGCGAGAAAGGGAGGGAAGGAGGGGGAGCGATGGAATGGGGGGAGGGGGAGAGATGAAATGGGGGGAAGAGGAGAGAGGGAAAGAGGGAGAAAGAGGGAAGGAGGGGGAGGGGGGAGAGAGGAAAGTATGGGGCGAGAGAGGGAGAGAAAGGAGGGGCGAGAGAGGGTGGGAATGAGTGGTGAGAGAGGGAGGGAGAAAGAGGGAAGGAGGGGGAGGGGGGAGAGAGGAACGTATGGGGCGAGAGAGGGAGAGAAAGGAGGGGCGAGAGAGGGTGGGAAGGAGTGGTGAGAGAGGGAGGGAGAGAGGGAAGGAAGCGAGGGATTGAGTGGTAAGAGCCCTTGATGACAGAAGCCTGTTGAGAGGAATGAGAATGGTCACAGTTCTCAACGCCTCTGTAATGTTCTCTTCAACAAACGTGCACATTTCTGTTCACTAACTTGTCGTGAAAGAACACTATGGCCTTTCGTTAGCCCAAAGGTTTCTTGAGCACCATGGAGAATAACAAGACATGAACAGGAAATACATACAGTACATTATTGGTGAGATTTATATTTAGGTACAGTACGCCTAGTCAGTGGAAGGCAGAGTGACAAAGTTTTCTGGCATGTGTTTGGTGAGGCGTCTAGCCCTTCTTGGTATTTTGGAGTGGTGGTGACTGCTACAATTGGAAACAATAGTCGAAAAAGAACAACAGTGAATTATTCTCAATGTTATGCAGGCTAGCAGAACGGCAGACAACAATACTTTAACCACTAGCACAGGGCATCCTCCTTCACAGCTCTCTGTTGAGTTTATCACAATGGACAGTTGGGAACATTTCCAAAACAGCAAAGGGGCGGATGGGGGGAACGGAGGGACCTGGGTGGAAGACAGGATTGTATTGTTGTCATGTTTTCATGACTACTGAAATTAACCTTTCCATGAAGTGTGACAGAATAAGCCAGTGTTACGAAAGTGGACACTCCCATCACCCGACGTTCCTTTCTTTCTCTTCCTGGGTTCTTTCTGATACACAACCAACTGTGGAGAGGAGGGAAATCGATTTGGAATATTTAAAAGCGATTTTCGGAAGAGAGAGCAACAGCCAGCTACGATAAATCAGAAGTGCCAACCATTTTACCCTCATGTTGGTTTATTTGGGAAATAGTTCAAACATAATTTTTAATCCAGCTCGATTTTTTTAGTCCAGCAAACCTGAGGCTAGTAATCTAACTTGACATTGACACAGAAAATGACATGAAGTCAGCCATTTCACAAGTTGAGTGTCAGCCTGGTTTTGGCAAGTGAGGCACTTCATTCATACTTACAGAGTGGATAAAAGTTTGTTTTTCAAAGACATGAATTCCTTTTCATTGATTAGTCTCTAGATCTCTCTTTCTCGCTCCCACACTTACTCTTTTTCTGTCATCCTTGTCCTCATTCTTCTCCGCAAGATTGATAATGTCCCTCTTCTTCTCTTCCCACTCACTACTTCTCCCTCTCTTTCTCTGTAGAAATGGATGTCTATTTTTTCTGGTTCTTTCCTTTCTCATTTTCTCTGTGGCGTCTACCTGTCCATCTCTATTTAACTGCTGTATTTCAATGGTTTGAACTCTTTCCCTCTGACATGTCTAACTGTCTTTCAGGGAGTGTGGAGGTGTGTTAGGCCCTGTCTTCAACACTCTTATTCCATCCCTCTATTTCTCTTTCCATCCCTCAATTTCTCTCTTTGGACTGGATTGACAAGAGCTCTTCATTCTGTCTGACGAGGAGGATAAAGTCTCTCTCTCAAACACAAACACTTCCTCCCTTGGGCCTATAGGTGCTTTAAATCCCCATTTTCATCACCCGCGGTCCTGTAGGATCAGAACTTGATTACTGTATTCATCCTTGCGCCACCAATCCCTCACGCTGAATACACACATCTGGGGGTCATTCCACCTCTGAACCTGCTTCCCATCTCTCACACATCGTCACAGAATGACGACTCAACAAAGGGAAGCATCGGAGAGTGTTTTTTTTGTTGCTTTTGTGTTGGGGCTGATGTCGGGTCTGGGTGTTGGAGCCGGAGCTACCTGGGAGCCATCAGCGGGTTAGTTAGGGTTTCATGCCTAAGCTGGGTGAACAGGTTCCCGTGCCTCAACCGAGGTAACCGGGGAGGTCTCAGCTTTCTCATCGGGCTGACGAACCAGCCGAGGAGTGAGGGGGTACTGTCACGTGTGCTCCCTCTCCGGCGCTGTAGGTTGTAATACTCCCCCGCGCCTCAGCCAGATCGACAGGTTCCTGCGCCTTAGCAGAGGTGACTGGTCCACACCTGAACCCCAGGTTCGTCATCTTGGTCGGCATCCTTAGGCTGGAGCCGCGTGTCCGGGACAGGGTACTGTCACGTGTGCTCCCTCTCCGGCCTCTAGGTCAACAGGCTGCTCGTTAGGGCGCACACCTGTCACCAGCGTTATGTGCATAATGACAATCACCTGGACTCCATCACCTCCTTGATTACCTGCCCTTTATATATGTCACTCCCTTTGGTTTCTTCCCCAGTCGTCATTGTTTCTGTTCCATGTCTGTGCGTTGTTCGTGTTTCTTTATTCAAATACTTCCTTCCTGACTCCCAGTGCACATCATTACATATTTCAATGCTCCCATTCTGAAGTTTGTTTTTGCATGTTTTACTTTTGGATTTTGTACATCAGCTTCAAACAGCTGAATATACAATATTTTTGGTAACGGAAAGCATATTATAATGATCGCTTGTTTTAGCAACCAGGAAATGTTGGATCGATTTCTGCATAGTGCATCTTTAAATGATTAATTCAGTGTTAATAATTCTCACATGTTGGAATATGGAATAACTACAGGTAACTGCCAGAATAAAATAAACACTTGAGTAATTGAGGGATACAAAGTATATTGAAAGCAGGTGCTTTCACACAGGTGTGCTTCCTGAGTTAATTAATCAATTAACATCCCAACATGCATAGGGTCATTATTTTGGCTACCATGGCTAGAAGAGAGCTCAGCTCTCAAAGGAGCATAAGGTGTTTAAATTGTGTGTGTGTGCCAGTCACCAGATCTCAACTCAATTGAACACTTATTGGACATTCTGGAACAGGACCTGAGACAGCGTTTTCCACCACCATCAACAAAACACCAAGTGATGGACTTTCTCATGGAAGAATGGTGTTGCATCCTTCCAATAAAGTTCCAGACACTTGTAGAATCTATGCCAAGGGGCATTGGAGCTGTTCTGGCTCGTGGTGGCCCAACACCATATTAAGACACTTTATGTTGGGGTTTCCTTTATTTGAGCAGTTACCTGTATATCACATACGCACATTCCAACAGTTATGCCCAAGCAATGTCCAGTTACTTTGCCGTTTAATCCTCCTTGGAATGGTCCTTTAGGCTGCTGGTTTGGTCCACACAGGCATCTACTAGGCCGAGGCAGGTAGAGGATTACGTAATCAGAATTGAGTTGCATTCCTGGTATGTGTGACCTTGAACCACACATTAACCTACAACTACTGAGTTAGTCAGTTCAAGGAGAGCTGACAGTCCTTAAATCAATGGTGTGTCTTTCACTATAGAGGTAGCCCAATCCTTTGCATAGCGACAAGACCACCGTTGTGCATGCTCTGTGATGTATACCTTGTGTTTCCCTTCAGAATGGCAGAAATCTGATGAGTCATCGGCCTGATGACTTTATTTCCGGCAGGGGAGAAAAATCTACTGCTAACGAACATCAGAGCATCTGGTCGTTGCTGACATCAAATGTTACCGTTGGAGCCAAATGATGTGCATTATCATAATGTGGCTAGATCATCATCCCCGTCCAATAATAATATCATGACCTCATTGGAAGGGTATGTATACCATTTCTGTCTCTATTTGTGACAGCTTCATTTGTCCCCGTCTGAAATACTTTGAACAGTAACCTGACCTATCACGTGCCTGCGGCTAAACTTGCCCATATATCTATCTATATCTTCTTATGAGCTCTTTCATTTCCTTTCTATCCTCTCATCCAAACTTAGTTCATATCCAGCTAGGCTTACAGGGCGAAACCTAGTTTGCTGTTATTGCTACTTTGTAACCTTAATGGTAGCTACACCACAACATATTTTTGTCAAATATAGAAATGATATATGTGAACAAATATGTAGGTATAGTCAAATAATGTATAGGCTTTTAAAACCCCCTTAAACGGCCTCCAATGTTGGACACATATACAGACAACCAATCTATAAATATGCCGGCGGGTCATTCAAGCCGACTAAATATAAACAAGGCCTTGTCTCTAGTACGTTAACGTCTCGACCCTGAGTGATGCAACAAGCGAAACCCCTTTGAAATACTTCTTAAAATATACATGAAAAGGCCACGTATGTAGCGTCTGCTAGCACCCGGCTCACTTTGAAGATACAAACACAGCCTTCACCTGTCATCATGAATCGGATGCCAAAAATATCACCGGGCGAAAGGAGACAAAAAAGAATAGGGAAGGTGACTCACGCTGAGAATGGAGTCAGAAACATTTGCGTCATCCAAACGCGTCAACATGACAAACCGGAGAGGTCTACCACATGTGAAAGAACCGGCGCGTTCGCCAAATACAAACATAAGCCAGAAACGAAAAAGAGACGGTATTGCTGTCATAATCGTGTATCTCAATATAAAATCTATTTTTATTCGTTCGAGAGCCGAGTTCAATTTCATTTTCCCACAGGACAAATTCCTTTGCCATACTCCAGGGATGAAATTCTCCCAAACAACTCAAATCTATAAAAATAATAGATTAATAATGACACAGCAAAAAACGCCATTACTCCAGCCTCCAAACTGTCAAGGCTCATTAGAGCTGAACTGTAAAAGAGATCCAGCTGCTTGGCCAGGTGATGACACAAACACACCCTGGCCTCTGGCAGCAGCCCCCCATCCACACATCATCCCTCCCCCCTAAAGAGAATATACTGCGTGTCTCCTGGCACAATTCATCTCGTAATCCGCCTTAAAGCTGCTAAGCTTCCTTTGGTCTAAATGAATAGTGAACTACAGAGGGGAGAGGAGCCTTGATGCACTGGCCTGTATCAGAGCCTGCCACACAGAAAGAGAGAGGGGATGATGGAGGGAGAAAGGAAGATGGAGGAGGAGGAAGGACAAGCTTTAAGGGTTATGTCTGTCTGGTGAAATCAACGGCGGAGTGACCGGGGCCATTTTCACTCCCTGCAGCATTCTTTCTCTCTCTGTCTATCTGTCTCTCTCTCTCTTTCACTCTCTCTGTCTCTCTCTCTCTCTCTCTCTCTCTCTCTCTCTCTCTCTCTCTCTCTCTCTCTCTCTCTCTCTCTCTCTCTCTCTCTCTCTCTCTCTCTCTCTCTCTCTCTCTCTCTCTCTCTCTCTCTCTCTCTCTCTCTCTCTCTCTCTCTCTCTCTCTCTCCTCCCCCCTTCCAAATGGCGGTCATTACGCCGGACATAAAAAGTCATTTTAGTTCCGCCTGGCTTCTTCAAAGGGGCTCTGCTATAATTGAGAAGAGAGAGAGGGGTAGAGAGAGGGATAGAGAGAGGGATAGAGAGAGGGATAGAGAGAGGGAGGGAGGGCCGCAAAAACATAATTCCAACTGCGACTCATGACCTCCAAAGTGAGGGGAATTGAGTTTGCCGAAGCCCTACCAAACTATAAAAAGGGAATCATAATAAAGACGTGAGAGCTAGCGTATAGCCATGCGAGGGCCCTGACATGTCATGTTTGCTGTTAAGCCATGTTGTTTTTCCTTTTTTTGCTTCCTTTTATACATCTTTTTTTTATATAGAATGTGTGTGATGGTGTGGATCTATGTGGAAAGACAGAGAGAGAGAGAGAGAGAGAGAGAGAGAGAGAGAGAGAGAGAGAGAGAGAGAGAGAGAGAGAGAGAGAGAGAGAGCGAGAGAGAGAGAGGAGAGGCAGTGTGAAGAGTACACACGACACATCAGCTTTGATCTTTGGATTTTTAGAATAGCTAACATACCAATGTGATACCTCAAGATACCAAGATTAGAATATTTGCAGCTTCATGTATTGCAGGGAATCTGGGAACATTTTAAAATTATGAACATCCATCACTGTTAAATGCATTCCTCAGCTGTGAAATTCCTGTTGGCCTGAGTCGGTGCAATTTCTAATAGAACTTTACCACCTGTAGAACTTTTCCTAATAGAACTTTAGAGCGTTGGACTAGTAATCGGAAGGTTGCAAGTAGACAGTTTCCAAATAGAACTTGACCTCCTGTAGAACATTTCCTAATAGAACCTTACCTCCAGTAGACAGTTTCCAAATAGAACTTGACCTCCTGTAGAAACATTACCTAATAGAACCTTAACTCCAGTAGACAGTTTCCTAAGAGAACTTTACCTCCTGTAGAACATTTCCTAATTGAACATTACCCCCCCGTAGAACATTTCCTAATAGAACTTTACCCCCGGTAGATAGTTTCTTAATAGAACTTTACCTCATGTAGACAGTTTCCTAATAGAACTCTACCTCCTGTAGAACATTTCCTAATATAACTTTACCCCCTGTAGAACATTTCCTAATAGAACTTCAAACCCTGTAGACAGCTTCCTAATATTTTACCTTTATTTAACTAGGCAAGTCAGTTAAGAACAAATTCTTATTTTCAATGATGGAAGGAACAGTGGGTTAACTGCCTGTTCAGGGGCAGAACGACAGATTTGTACCTTGTCAGCTCAGGGGGTTTGAACTTGCTACCTTCCGATTACTAGTCCAAAGCTCTAACCACTAGGCTACTCCACCTCCTGTAGAACTTTACCTCCTGTAGAACATTTCCTAATAGAACTTTACCCTCTGTAGACAGTTTCCTAATATAACTCTACCTCCAGTAGAACATTTCATAATAGAACTTTACCTCCTGTAGAACATTTCCTAATATACTGTAACTTTACCCCCTGTAGACAGTTTCCTAATAGAACTTGACCTCCTGTAGAACATTTCCTAATAGACTTCACCACCTGTAGAACATTTCCTAATATAACTTTACCTCATCTAGAACATTTCCTAATAGAACTTTACCTCCTGTAGAACATTTCCTAATATAACTTTACCACCTGTAGACAGTTTCTTAATAGAACCTTACCTCCTGTAGAACATTTCCTAATATAACCTTACCCCTTGTAGACAGTTTCCTAATAGAACTTGACCTCCTGTAGACAGTTTCATAATAGAACTTGACCTCCTGTAGACAGTTTCCTATAGAACTTTACCTCCTGTAGACAGTTCCCTAATAGAACTTTCCCTACTGTAGAACATTTCCTAATAGAACTTTACCTCCTGTAGACAGTTTCCCAATGGAACTTTACCTCCTGTAGACAGTTTCCTAATGGAACTTCACCTCCTGTAGACAGTTTCCTAAGAGAACCTAACCTCCTGTAGACAGTTTCCTACTGGAACTTTACCCCCTGTAGACAGTTTCCAAGTAGAACTTTACCCCATGTAGACAGTATCCTAATGAAACAAGTGGAAGAGCTAGGCTAAACCATAATTGTTCTTCAGCTCTGCTTCCTATGCAAAATATGCTTTGTTTTTGTTGTTGTTTGTTTCCCACACAAAGCCGAAACACAGAAGTGGCCACATTGGATTCTTGATCTGATGTAAGAAATGGCCGAACCATCTGTGGGCTAAAACGTGGGAGAAAATCAACGAGTTGACTGTCTCAGCAGAGAAAATGTAGATCTAAAGAGAAGCCATCTCCCTTCTGACAAAACTTCCTCCACTGATGTCCATGAGCATCTGTTATGTACCTCTCTACAGGATTTTAGTGTGTGTATGTGTGTGTCCATGCCTATGTGTATTTGTTAACGAGTGCATAACAATCCCTTTCCAGACTGTATATTTGACCCTGAGGTTAAATATACAAGAGGTTGAACTTCCCCAGTTTATGAGCTAGCCACTAGTCAGACTTGGTTACTCTGAGCCAAGTCTCTGTCCCTAGCACTTATCTGTTGCCACCCCACCATCTCTCACAGCAGGTAGTGTAATTGTGCTTGGAAAAAGCCTACCAACCAAGATACTCCATCTTGAACGTTCTCCCAAAGCCCCCTTTATCATTATAACTACAGTAGAGTGCCTCAGAACTAAAGTGTTTCAACCTAGTCGTTCCCTTCTGTGAGAGATAGAGAGTGGGGAGACGAGAGAGGGTAGAGAGAGAGAGAGAGAGCCAGAAGAGAGAGAGAGAGACAGAGAGAGGAATAAAGTGAGAGACAGATAGAAAGACAGAGAAAGAGAGAGTCAGAGAGAGAGACAGAGAGAGAGAGAGAGAGAGAGAGAGAGAGAGAGAGAGACAGAGAGACAGAGAGAGAGGAATAAAGTGAGAAATAGAGAGAGACAGAGAGAGAGAGAGACAGAGAGAGAGAGAGAGAGGGAGAGAGAGAGAGAGAGAGAGAGAGAGAGAAAATAAAGTGAGAAATATAGAGAAAGTGAGAGACAGATAGAAAAACAGAGAGAGAGAGAGAGAGAGAGAGAAAGAGAGAGAGGAATAAAGTGAGAGACAGATAAAAAGACAGAGAGAGAGACAGAGAGAGAGAGAGAGAGAGAGAGAGAGAGAGAGAGAGAGAGAGACAGAGAGAGAGGAATAAAGTGAGAAATAGAGAGACAGAGAGAGAGGAATAAAGTGAGAGACAGATAAAAAGACAGAGAGAGAGACAGAGAGAGAGAGAGAGAGAGAGAGACAGAGAGAGAGACAGAGAGAGAGGAATAAAGTGAGAAATAGAGAGAGACAGAGAGAGAGACAGAGAGAGAGAGAGAGAGAGAGAGAGAGAGAGAGAGAGAAATAAAGTGAGAAATATAGAGAAAGTGAGAGACAAATAGAGAGACAGAGAGATGGAAACAGACAGCGAGAGAGGAATCAAGTGAGAAATAGAGAGAAAGAGAGAGAGTTAGAGAGAGAGAGCTAGAAAGAGAGAGCTAGAGAGATGGAAACAGACAGAGAGAGAGGAATCAAGTGAGAAATAGAGAGACAGAGAGAGAGAGAGAGAGAGAGACAGAGAGAGAGAGAGAGAGAGAGAGAGAGAGAGAGAGAGATAGACAGACAAAGAGAGAGAGAGAGACAGAGAGATACAGAGAGACAGATAGAGAGAGGGGGAGGAAGAAAGAAAGTGAGAGATGGAGCGAGAGATAGCGAGAGAGACAGAAATAGAGAGAGAGAGAGAGAGAGAGGAAGAAAGAGAACAAGTGAGCGAAAGAGAGGGAATATAGGGAATATAGACTTCTGTGCCAAATCCCTTTTTTTCTCCCTAACGCGCCAGAAACACATTTTAAAACTGTCATACTTTAATTGAAATTCCATCACTTGTGTGGCTGCTATTGTGGAATAATTTGATAAAGCACTGTGACGTGAATGCGCAGAGCGGGCGCCGTGACTTCCATTTCTCCTGCCTTTTATTTCCCTCGTTCAGTCCGTTATTTAAATGAAACCCTTTGCAGATTCTGTTCTGTCCCAAAATTACAGATAAGGGAAAAGGAGACGATAGCAAGGGCAAAAATACAGCCATTTTGGGTCAAAATGTAAATCTTGTTATATTAAGCCTAAGTCTTCCCAGCTACTTAGTCAAGTGTCAAAGGTAATGATCATATTAGCATCCAGAACAGCTAAACTGTTTGAGGTGGTTCCTTTCCACTTTCCATTTCCATTTATTTCCAGTGGTTTCCAGTTGGTTCTTGCTAAGTGCTAACGATTGGTAGCGACTGGCATTTTGTCGAGCCAAAATGGAGGTCAAGGGCAGAATCCCATCCCTACTGACCCCAATGCAGATCTATACCAGCAGCCGCCCGCCTATCTCCTGACAACTGACATGTGGCATCCGTCGTATCTGTTGAAACCCAATCCACCACTGAAAAACAGATAGAGACAGGCAGTCGTGGCATCCCCTCCCCATCTGTGATACGTGGGTGATGGGCTGATTGCCCCTATAGCCTTAAGACTGCATTCTCCACCATGAAACCAGAGGGAGAGACAGAGAAGAGGATAATACTACTCAAAAGTGTAAAGACGTGTATTAGAGAGAGAAAGAGAGAGAGAGAGAGAGAGAGAGAGAGAGAGAGAGAGAAAATGTGTGTGTGTGCGTGCATGTCTGTGTGTGAGTGTGCACTCGTGCACTGGCGTGAGTGTGTGCGCTGTGTGTGTGTTTGGTGTTAGTGCTAAGCAAAGACTCCTCGCCAGACAATATTTATGGATCGTTCTCCGTCTTGACAGGGTGATGGACAGCAGAGGTGATGCCAGCGGGGCGTGAAAATAGGCTTCTTATTACTCTGACCCCAGCGGTATAAGCTGAATATCAATACCACGCTAGTGTTTCCCTCTGTGTAAAGCCAATGCCCCGTGGCAGACTTCTTTGAATGCTTTCCTAATGGCACCCTATACCCTATGTAGTGCACTACTTTTGACCAGAGGCCTATGGGCACCCTATGGGCCCTGGTCAAAAGTAGTGCACTACATAGGGAACAAGGTGCCATTAGGGATGCAACCTGTTTTATATCACGCAACCACCCTTGAACAGTAGTTGGGTAGAAAGGGGGTTAGGCGAGGGAATGTAAGCATGGGTAAATCAGTAGATGGAGGGGCTGAATGAAACGACGGGCTGCAGCCAAGTGAACCAGGAAGGAAGGGTGGAGGAAGGCGATTACTTTATTATGCTGTGGGATTGATCAGTGTTCTGCTAAATCAAACTCATTTCTCATTGTCACATTGCATCAGGTTCTCCTTGGTAAACTGGGTTCATAGAATAGGTCCCCCTGATACACACTGTCGCGCATGAAGGCGCACAAGCACATACACACATACATAGGCACGCCATTAAATACACGCACCTGTACAACCGCAGCCCCGCCATGTTTTTCACCAAGACCGCTTCAGTCAAAACTGGGGGGGTGTAGTTTAGGCCTACTGGCACAAATAAATTAGATTACACCAGTAGATTACAGGGCAATGCAAACCGAGGTGGTGATTGTTAGCAGACCTACTGGCGCTCCGTGGCCTTCTCTCTCCAACCAGGTTGGCGCCCCATAATTGCAGCCCTGCGTTTAGGTATCCGTTTACATTATGTAAGTGTTGATTTTTCATTCCACGGCTCGGAATGGAAGGCCTCAGCTTTGGTTTGGCACTCCACAAGCAGTGGTCACAGGCAACAAAGGCGCACACGCACACAAACAAACACACAAAACACTTTGCAAACAGACTTCCTTTTCTTTTTTGCTTCCCAAACTGCGATAGAATGGTGTGTCATAGACATTTGGATGTGGTGGAACAAGAGCATTGTACAAGGAGAAACCACTTCTTTAAGAGGGTACTTGGTTCAGTCTGGCTGAGTGACTGGGCGCTGATTTTATTAGCTCTGCTTGGTTCACCTGCAAGGGAATCTATTAATCCTTTGGCAGCAGGCTCTTCTTGTGTTCTGTATCATAATGTTCAGTCCCAGCATGAAATACACTGCAAATGAACTAGCAACTGCCTCGCTCTCATCGACGCACACCACACTCTTGCCCTGCCGCACTCAATCACAGAAACTTGGGTTCTGAGAGTTATGATGAAAAGGCTCTTCAAACAACACCATGAATTGTTTCAACGGATTTCACAGGGACACGCAGCCAAGGACAAGTTCAGTAAAGATGGTCGCTTCAACACTGCTTTCAAAACAACGTAGCTCATCTCTCACGTCAGCTCTCTTTGGGTTGAACCACTTAAATCGACTCGGCTCTTCCACGTCAACGCATATTCATTTCATCTCCTCTTTTGAGGGCGACTGTCGTAACAGCGGAATTGGAAATCGATCGAGTTGCGACAGGCGCTAATAGCGCTGTGTCAAAATTGGGCGAGTGCTAATTGTTGGAGCTAGAAACTGTAAAACATAAAGGACAGGAGAGCTCTCAGAGTGCTTACTGCCTACAAACTGATAAAGACTGCTCAACCACAGACACTCACACACACACACACACACACACACACACACACACGCACACACACAAATTACAAAGCACTTAAAATCCATTTTACACCTCACTACTCCAACCTCTCTTATTGACTTTTCAGTTCACCCAAAGCTACAAACGCAATACAACCAAATAGTGAGCTATAAGGCAGCTGAATGTACTGTAGGATACCCAAACGCCGAGCCATGCATATTTACTGTGTTTCATGCATGCACACATCAATCAGTCCTAGAAAATTCTCAAACCAAGAAAATATAATACAATTATATAAAGCATATAAAACAAGCAATTAACCCAAAATGTGATATCTTTCACATAGAAAAATAGGTCTACATTTGAAATAAGTAGCAGGCCAGCACCCAGCATTATAACCTTATTATTATCAAATGTTTCTGTGGTAACCTTTTATGCTGTTAAAGGCCCAGTGCAGTCAAAAATGTTCATGTTTCTGTGTTTTATGTATTCTTCAACACTATGAGGCAAAGGGGAGAGAATAGCCTGTCTTTTTGTGGCATCACTGGTCTCCTGAACCCCCCCCCCCCCCCCCCCCTCACTGTAGAGTTGTAGAGTAGGCTAGGAAGGCCCCTAGTGGCTAAACTCGCTCAGTGAGCACAGGTGTTGTGCGCAATTGTACTGGAAAAACTGTAACGGAAATTCTTTTCGCTTTCACCTGATTTTGTGACAGGCGTTTTCGCATTTATTTGTGTGCCCTTTTGAATGCCTGTAAACCAAGGGATATAGTTCGCCCTGCCGACTATTCAGTTAGGACCTCGGGGAAACAAAAATGTGTTCCAAATATAGGCAACAACATAGATATGGCGCGTGTCTCTTGTGCGAACGCGAGGAATGCGGCTTTAAATCGTGACAGCAGACTCCACACAACTTTGAAAAACGTCATTTTCCAATTAAACTGTAATATCACTATCGAAACCTAATAGTATCCCTACTAAAACAGCACCATCATCATTACATCGATGTTATTTCTTCTGAGGAGCAAATACAATGACTATGAATGTTTTATGAACGCAATAATCTATCATAAAGGTTATTAATGTACTATATTTATTTTATTATTGTAGCCTATCATAGGCCGCAGCCTACTGCTGTAGAATTTACATTAGCCTATCATACAGTGAACGAATACCCAGATCCCCCAAATCGCCTAGTATACTATAATAGTCGTAAACATAATTCAAATAACTACTTGTATCTTGTTGTAAATGTGCACGTATGCTAAATGTAATTAAATGAGATTCGTGCGTCCCTCACAAAATAGGCAGTTCTATTCAGAGTCAATTCGATCTAAATAAACTACAGTATAATTGTATTCTCTATACAAAACACAAACAACATAAACGAGTCCATAAATACAACTAAAAAAATGCACTGTAGCCTAAGCACAGACAGAGTTTGGTGCTCCATTATATTTGGCAATAAAGAAATACAACAAATCAATCGTATCTCAACACGCACTATTTTAAAGACTTTTGGACACGACTTCAGTCCGGCCACACTGTGCGTGAAAAGTCAAACATCCACAAATTCACAAATTTGAATGGTCATTTCCATAGAAGCTTACCTTAACATCATATTTGCATGTAGTCTTTGAACTCGGTCTCTCCAATTGTAGGCTATTAGAATAGTCGCGAGTTACATCCAGAATGACAGCAGCATACGAGAAATAATCCGTCTACAGATACGTTTCTTTTCCAGTCTGCCCACTCTAATTTCGCCTCTTCCTAGAGTTTTCTTTTCTCGAATGAATGTTCCTCAGTGCAAGATGCAAACCACCACAGCGAGCGGAGGGACCAGAATGTCCAGCAATGAAAACATGTGGTATATTTCCCGTCGTTGTGTGCGTTAGGTCTTCATTATTCTGTGTCGAGACTGTGTCTGTTCTGTGTGCGGTGCGGCAGGGACGCGTTCTCTCTTGCCGACACTCACACAGACTGCCCGACTCAGGCACAGAAACCGAGAGGGGATAGAAGGTGACGTCACTCACCAGGATCAACTAACTCCCAGAGCTCAACTTTCTCCCCTTCAGTCCACCAAAGGAATGTTGGAGTTTGGACATCATCACACGTTTTTCAGGGAAATATTTGTCATACGTGGTAAAAATTATGGTGAATGAATGAATTTTCAGATGGTGAAAGTGAAGAATAAAGTATGTGTGTGTCTGAGAGAGTGAGAGAGAGCGAGAGAGAGAGAGAGAGAGAGAGAGAGAGAGAGAGAGCGAGCGAGCGAGCGCGAGAGAGAGAGAGAGAGAGATTTTTTTTATAGCTATTTTGGGGTTTCAGATAGTTTTATCTGGGGAACTCCACCATTTACTTACTCAAGCCAAATGCATTTGAAACATTTCCAAGAGGAATATTTACAAAATATTACTTCTGACAATGTTTTTGCCCTTGAAGCATCAATAAAGTAATCCCTATATGATTGTTTTAAGAACTAGTCACAGATTTACTGCTATTCCTAATACTGTTATTTATTCATATACCTTTTTAAAGCCAATATTATCGACTGAAACAAAATTATCAATATCATATCTTTGTGCATTGTATTCTAGAGTAGACAGAGCCATAACAAAGTAAAGTGATTTAGAGGCTCAAAAACAATGTCCCAGAGCGACAGATGAATGAGGGTGTTTGGAGAAAACTTGCTTTTGTGGCAGGGACCCAAAGCTTCCGATGAACAACTTAGCCTGCAGGCACAAACAGTTTCCCAGCCAGCTCTCCCTATCTCCCTGTCTCTCCCTGTTTCTCCCTGTCTCTCTCTCTCTCTCTCTCTCTCTCTCTCTCCCCTCTCTCCCTGTTTCTCCCTGTCTCTCCCTGTCTCTCTCTCTCTCTCTCTCTACATCTCTCTCTCTCTCTCTCTCTCTCTCTCTCCCCTCTCTCCCTGGTTCTCCCTGTCTCTCCCTGTCTCTCTCTCTCTCTCTACGTCTCTCTCTCTCTCTCTCTCTCTCTCTCATTGAGTAATATTGACTGATCCACACAAATAACATTGAGTTACACTTTCAAGGCAAAATTGGAGCTAGGAGCGTGTTGCTGAAAATATATTTTACAAGGGAAATAAAAGTAGCGGTTTAATAGCAAAGTACAATGAGGGAGCACTTGAGAAATATGTCATTTCAAATAACTTTTGATTCAGTAATTAGCCTGTTCTGGCAATGCGAAAATTACAGGTTTGGTCAAACAGTGAAGTTCAGTTGTGACTACAACAGCAACGTTGTGCAATTGTTTGAATGTCATTCCAATGATTGATGAGAAAAACACAAGAGCAAAAGCCATGATTAAATGATTCGTCCTTGACGTGTTTTTGAGGTTTTAGGTCTACAGAGTACAGTATACATTGTATTCATTATTTGAGATACCACAGCATGAAAACATGAACATTTCTTTGAAAATGTGTTGGTGTTGCTTGCAAAGTACTACAAACACTGCATGACTTTAGTTTAAACATACTATAGTGACTAACCTATAGACTAACTCAAGTAGACATTATCAGATGCATTACAGATGTAGGATCTTCATTTGATCACCCTTTTGCAGGATAACTTTCCTGCAATGCAGTGCATTTGAGGTTTTAAAAGGCTTCAGAAGTTTGTAATTTCCACTTTGAAATTTCAGAGTTGATTTTTCCTTACGAGGAATGTATCAACCGCTACAAAAATGTCCATGAATAATAATCCACATAATAATTTAAATGTCCTGTTGCCGCATGTCCTGCTGTAGCAAACTGTCTCAAATTAAGACCTTACAATGCAATGTACAATGCAAGCTATAACAGCAGTACAAGATACGGACGCAGTACGTCTACAGCTACCGTTTTCAAGCCCCTTCTCTCTTTGAATATAATTGGATGAGACTAGTTAGTGGATTTACAATCCCGTTCTGGGTCTAACATTGTGCTTTTTCTGCTCTTGGCATCGTCGAGGGGTGTAATACAGGCAGGCGATTGTTGATAAATGAGGGCAAGGCTGGGATTTATCAAGATAACTCATTACCTATAATGGGTGAACTTTGTCATGTAGGACTAGACGGCGAGAGTCCATAAACCAACTGTCTTTAATAAGATGGATTCGAAACCAAGGCAATCCAGATGCTTGGCTGTGACACAGTATTTCTCTCCTTTCGAACGAGAGAAGTCAAGTTTGTTCCCTATCACGTCCGGCGATGTAGTGAGCGTTGAAGTCCCTAGGGTGACACCACATCTGGAGCAGATGGAGAATATCATAGGCTGAACAATGTTAAAAGGACTTTAACTCAATAGTGTGCCCATACGGATTATTCTGACCCTATACACAGTTGAAGTCGGAAGTTTACATACACTTTCAACCACTCCACATATTTCTTGTAAACAAACTATAGTTTTGGCAAGTTGGTTAGGACATCAACTTTGTGCATGACACAAGTCATTTTATTGTTTACAGACAGATTATTTCACTGTATCACAATTCCAGTGGGTCAGAAGTTTACATACACTAAGTTGACTGTGCCTTTAAACAGCTTGGAAAATTCCAGAAAATGATGTCATGGCTTTAGAAGCTTCTGATAAGCTAATTGACATCATTTGAGTCAATTGGAGGTGTACCTGTAATTGTATTTGTAGGCCTACCTTCAAACTCAGTGCCTCTTTGCTTGACATCATATGAAAATCAAAAGAAATCAGCCAAGACCTCAGAAAAACAATTGTAGACCTCCACAAGTCTGGGTCACCCTTGGGAGCAATTTCCAAATGCCTGAAGGTACAACATTCATCTGTACAAACAATAGTAAGCAAATAGCAGCAAAGGACCTTGTGAAGATGCAGGAGGAAACAGTTACAAAAGCATCTTTATCCACAGTAAAACGAGTCCTATATCGACATAACCTGAAAGGCCGGTCAGCAAGGAAGAAGCCACTGCTCCAAAACCGCCATAAAAAAGCCAGACTACGGTTTGTAACTGCACATGGGGACAAAGCTTGTACTTTTTGGAGAAATGTCCTCTGGTCTGATGAAATAAAAATAGAACTGTTTGGCCATAAGGACCATCGTTATGTTTGGAGGAAAAAAGGGGATGCTTGCAAGACGAAGAACACCATCCCAACCGTGAAGCACGGGGGTGGCAGCATCATATTGTGGGAGGGGCTTTGCTGCAGGAGGGACTAGTGCACTTCACAAAATAGATGGCTTCATGAGGAAAGAAAATGATGTTGATATATTGATGCAACATCTGAAGACATCAGTCAGGCAGGAAGTAAAAAATTGGTCGCAAATGGGTCTTCCAAATGGACAATGACCCCAAGCATACTTCCAAAGTTGTGGCAAAATGGCTTAAAGACAACAAAGTCAAGGTATTGGAGTGGCCATCACAAAGCCCTGACCTCAATCCTATAGAAAATGTGTGGGCAGAACTGAAAAAGAGTGCGCGGGCAAGGAGGCCTACAAACCTGACTCAGTTACACCAGCTCTGTCAGGAAGAATGGGACAAAATTCACCCAACTTATTGTGGGAAGCTTGTGGAAGGCTACCCGAAAAGTTTGACCCAAGTTAAACAATTTAAAGGCAATGCTACCAAATACTAATTGAGTGTATGTACACTTCTGACCCACTGGGAATGTGATGAAAGAAATAAAAGCTGAAATAAATCATTCTCTACTCTATTATTCTGACATTTCACATTCTTAAAATAAAGTGGGGATCCTAACTGACCTAAGACAGGGAATATTTACTTGGATTAAACGTCAGGAATTGTGTTTAAATGAAACTGAGTTTAAATGTATTTGGATAAGGTGTAATCTTCTGACTTCAACTGTACATCCTATGTACTCATATTTTTATATATTTTTTTATAATTTAGCTGACATCCAGAGCAACTTACAGTGGAGAGGGCACACATTTATTTGTATTTAACTAGGCAAGTCAGTTAAGAATACATTCTTATTCACAATGATGGCCAAGGAACAGTGGGTTCAGTGCCTTGTTCAGGGGCAGAAGACAGATTTTTATCTTGTCAGCTCGGTGATTCAACCTAGCAACCTTTCAGTTACTGGCCCAACGCTCTAAACACTAAACACATGCCGTAAATTTGCACTTGTCCCCTGTGGGAATCAAACCCACAATGCTGGCAATGCTAGTGCCACGCTCTACGAACTGAGCCACACGATTCATCAACGTTACATTACAATATATAAAGTGGGAAACCCTTCCACCCATTATGGCTTCACCACCACATGCTGTATGTTAACAACAACAAAAGTAAATAAAGAGAGCTGCACACTCTATATACATGAACTCCCAGTAACTTATTGGATAGAACACCAACGTTTCAGCATCACTGTGCCTTCTTCAGGGTAATGTCTATGAACGCTTTGAACCAGGTTATCTAGACGAGATCAGTGTCGAACTTTCCACCCCCACCGTGGTTCAGTAGGTCTCTGGAGACCTTGACTAATCACAAAAACACTGACGAGCTTTTGAATATCCTCGTTTGTGGGCGGTCCCTTTGGTATGCTTTATTTTAAACATCATCAAGTCCCATAATGCAAATTGGTGCCTTTCATTACCTGCAATTATATTGAACATAAGGCTGATCTGAACTGGTAGCCATGTTTGTTCGTTTTTTTACACAGCAAATATATTATAGTTTTGTTGACTTTATCAACCCAAATGACGGTATTTATATTGGCAACGCTTTACAATAAGGTATCCTTTCACGAGGTTGCAACGGTTTACACGTAATATATAGACAGTTAATTATCATGAATGAACGGCTGTAACTCATTGGTTGAAAGGGTGTTACTGTCGTTTTGGAGCTTGCTAAATAATGAGCTTAGAGACAGTGGGGATAGAATGTCCTGAATGACAGACACTTTATCAAAAACTACAAGTCAATCTGGGGCTTGCGTGGGCACCAGCCTCCTACCTCAGTGGTCTCTCTCTGAGCCATGAGCCAGACTATATGACAGCTGTTATGCCGCAAATCAATGTATTGACTTGGACAAGACTTCTCCTATACTGGGGTAGTGTTTATCTCAGCAAGGATATAAACCACCTCTTAAAGCTCCAACTTGTTGTTGTGTGAGTTCACAATGTCCAGCGGAGGAAAAGAAGTCGGATACCAAATCGATTTCCTTGTTACACAAGTTAGATAGAGAGTTAAAGGAGCTACTGAGCGATAAAGTCATAGATTTGCCACAAAGGCCCACCAGCACATACTGCGTTTAGTTGTGTCAAGATTGAGCATTTAGTCCGACTGTGGATCAATGAATCATGTACAGTATGAATTAATTGTCCATTATTTCGTGATGAGTATTTTTGGTCCAATTTATGAGTATAATTTCCAATTAATTACAAGAAATTATTGAGTTCAAATGGATTGACCCCTTCTAACATGTGTATTATGGGCAAATCAATACCTACACACATTAGGACTACACAGGGAGTTCTAACAGATGTCATATAGCGAGACCATGCAAGAATATCCAATATGTAATCCTTATACATCCTCATACAGAACCGGTACAGGCCAGGCCAAGGTGTGTGTATCCTTGCCAAGGTGCTGTGCCTTTATAGATGATCCTACGTCACGTCGTTACTCTCTGTTTGTGCATCTCAGGACAACACTATTTATAACCCAGGGGCAGAGCGACAGAACTTGTATCCCCACCAAAAACAGCTTCAATTCAATTCCTTAGAGACGATCCACCCTCACCGCAATGTGCCGTTAAAACCCACCCCTTTTCCAATCAAGTAAACCAGTCATCGTAAAATGAATTCCCTGCCATCAGGCTATTGCCTCTCACTCTTTGGATAACGATCTCCTAAGCGGATAAATGTAATCCGATGTGTCGAGACGACAGACGGAATTGACTTGTAAATGGCCACTGGCCAAGCACAACAATTTGGCTAAATGCCGAAGGTGACAACCAACCACCAAGGTGATATTACAGACAACACCCCAAAGGCATGACAGTGTACGCCAAACACCCAACAAAACCCCAGCGTGAATTTCAGCCAAGAAACGCAGTGTGTCTCTCTTCTCAGATTGTCTCAGAATGCGTTTGGCGATGACGGACGGTGAAACGCATTGTCTTACTTAATGGTCAATTAACAGTTTGTCGAGATTTGAACACTTAATGATTGCTGAGTTCATGATACGAAAAAAGACAAAGAAGAGGGCTATGAGACTTTGTTTGGAGCCGTTGCTAAGTTCGCCCTTGAACCTTGAAAAAGAAGGATTGCAATGATTACGTTTAATTTGGGTTGAGTGCTGTTGATATATTGTTGATATACTGACTTGAATCCAAGCAGCCGTATTGTTAAATCTTACACAATGTGTAATATTGCTTTAAAATGACTTTTTATAGCAATGCCCGCAACTGTATTGTAACACAATATGAAACTGTACTGAATTTGAACCAGATAGAGAGGCTATATATTTATTCATCTGCCCTAGTTCTACTGTATATGAACTTGGTTGTGTTCACTTCTACTAACCCATTCTACCATGACATGTGAGTAACAACTCATCTTCTACCGGCAATGCATTTGTAGTGACCTATTTTTGCCCGAGGCATGGTCATAGTCAGTAACCTGGTCCTTACAGTGAAGTATGCACAGTCATCATTATTAGACAATGCCTTATTGCAAAAGATCCATCACACTTTGTGATCGCGACAGGCGCTGAAAGAGCTCGGAGCTCTGTTCGGGTTTAACGTGGATTCAGGATGTCTTGTGATGGGCTTGAAAGGCAATCAGATTACATTAGAGCTGAATTGGGTTAACGTGGAAGCATGGCGTGCAGTGGCAGTGGCCGTGCAGTGTGGTTGTTCTGACAGTTCCTGTCTGCTGAAGAATATTGTCTTCTCTTTGACAGCAGAGGGAGAGACCACAGAGAGAGAGAGAGAGAACCAAGTCCCAAGAAACGATTCAGCGGAGTGGGGATACGGTGCGGATCTGCATCGGTTGATGTGGTGGTATGGATTGGTGTGTGTGTGTGTGTGTGAGGATTTGTCCTCCACTCTACTCTCTCTCTGCCTCGCTTCCCCACCTATCCTCTACTCTACGCTCTCTCTGCCTTTCTTCCTCACCTATCCTCTACTCTCTCTGCCTCTTCCTCAACTATCCTCCACTCTACTTGCTTTACCTCACCCCCTCTCTCTGCCTCACCTATCCTCCACTCTACTCTCTCTCTGCCTCTCATCCTCACCTATCCTCCACTCTACTCTCTCTCTGCCTCTCTTCCTCACCTATCCACTCTACTCTCTCTGCCTCTCTTCCTCATCTATCCTCCACTCTCTCTCTGCCTCTCTTCCTCACCTATCCACTCTACTCTCTCTCTGCCTCTCTTCCTCACCTATCCACTCCACTCTCTCTCTCTGCCTCTCTTCCTCACCTATCCACTCCACTCTCTCTCTGCCTCTCTTCCTCACCTATCCACTCCACTCTCTCTCTGCCTCTCTTCCTCACCTATCCACTCCACTCTCTCTCTGCCTCTCTTCCTCACCTATCCACTCTACTCTCTCTCTGACTCTCTTCCTCACCTATCCACTCCATTCTCTCTCTGCCTCTCTTCCTCACCTATCCACTCCACTCTCTCTCTGCCTCTCTTCCTCACCTATCCACTCCACTCTCTATCTGCCTCTCTTCCTCACCTATCCACTCCACTCTTTCTCTTCCTCTCTTCCTCACCTATCCACTCCACTCTCTCTCTGCCTCTCTTCCTCACCTATCCACTCCACTCTCTCTCTGCCTCTTCCTCACCTATCCACTCCACTCTCTCTCTGCCTCTCTTCCTCACCTATCAACTCCACTCTCTCTCTGCCTCTCTTCCTCACCTATCCACTCTACTCTCTCTCTGCCTCTCTTCCTCACCTATCCACTCTACTCTCTCTCTGCATCTCTGCCTCTCTTCCTCACATATCTTCCTCTCTCTCTCTCTTTCTCTCTCTCTGCCTCTCTTCCTCACCTATCCTCCAGTCTACACTCTCTGCCTCTCTTCCTCACCTATCCTCTACTCTCTCTCTGACTCTCTTCCTCACCTATCCTCCACTCTACTCTCTCTCTGCCTCTCTTCCTCAGATATCCTCCACTCTCTCTCTCTCTGCCTCTCTTCCTCACCTATCCTCCACTCTACTCTCTCTATCTCTCCTCCTCTCTCTGCCTCGCTCCCTCACATATCCTCCACTCCACCCTCTCTATCTCTCCACCTTCCTCTGCCTCTCTTCCTCACCTATCATCCACTCTACTTTCTCTACCCATTCCCCTCCCCTCCCAAAAGCTGATTCTGTCATGATATGACCCTCCCATGCTCTCTCTCTCTTTTCTGTGTGTACATAGCCAGGCTCACCACTCACCGTGCAGCAACAGGCATTAACCAGAACTCTCCGGGCGTGGCCGATTGATCACGGCTATTGTGTCTGCCCGGGTCCTCCATTTTACAGTTCAGTGTCCATGAAAAGGCGCTTTTGACCAGCCCGATCCATCACTCCCCCCCCCCCGCAACCAACAGCACAAAGTGGAGAGCCTACCGGCCAATTCCCCTATGACATTTTCACAAGCGCCCCTTTATCAATTTCACACCTCCGATGCCCCTCTATGGAGGGGGGTGGGGGGAGAGGGATCGAGGGAGGATTGATGGGAGAGTGTTTGAGAGAGTAAACATGAAGTTTGATGTTTGGGGAGTGATGTGAGTTCTGCACAAACAAACAGGGTGTCGTGTCCATTGAAGTAAGGGATGGTGCAAGGTCATTGATGCTATACATACATGGATTTATATTACTATTGGTACGTAATGAATAGTTAATGGTCATTCAGTGTCCTCATTTTGATGAGATTATAAAATTATCTACAAGTGTAGTCAAATATTAATGTTGTTTTCTAACTAGGAATATGGTTGAACTTTGTACAGATGTAGGATATTAATTTGAGCCAGTTTGCTACAGCAGGAAAACAGGAAATGTGAACATTATTTCAAATAATAATAATGGAAACTTTTAGTAGGGGTTGATACATTTTTCAAGTCTGACATTTTAAGGGGGAAATTACTAACTTTAGAAGCCTTTTTAAACCTTAAATACACTATAAGTGTATTTCAGAAACAAAAAAGTGATCATCCGTGTACACAGAGTGTACAAAACATTAAGAACACCCCCCCCCCCTCCCAGCTTTAAAAATCCTTCTTTAACCTGTCTTCTCCAATTCATCTACACTGATTTAAGTGAATTTAACAAGTGACATCAATAAGGGATCATAGTTTTCACCTGGATTCACCTGGTCAGTCTGTCATGGAGAGACTGGTTATTGTTAGTGTTTTGTACACTCAGTATAGCAAAGAGGTTCCAATTTCCTGTAACAAATATGTATCAACCCCTATAAAAAAATGTGTAAAACGCCATATATGTCCCATGTATTATGATTATTATTAATTCATTGTGATAATGTACAAACCTCTGTTTGCTGCCCCCTATAGTTTACATCTTCCTTTTGCTCTCCCTCACTTTCCATCTCTTTCTCTTCCATACTGTAATAAATAACACACATGCTAATTATTCATCCACTGACATCATCAAAGTTGTAATGGAAAATGTCCTCGCTTCCTCCTTTCACCATCTTGACACAAGTAGGCCTTCAGATAGGCAGCCAAATGATCATGGTTGGTGAAGGTACTGTAGGAGGGCTTGTAGAAGCTCAGGAGAGGCTAAGTCAGTTTATTTGTGTTTGACGAGGCTGAATGCTACCTACGTCAGGCGGCACTTCAAGAAAGCGGAGTCGGAGAGGAGGAACGCGAGGGGAGGCAGGTGGAGAGAGGAGAAACGGGTGGAGAGAGAGGGGAGAGAGAGAGGAGAAACGGGAAGGGAGGCAGGTGGAGAGAGAAATAGGAAGAACGCAAGGGGAGGCAAGCAGAGATACTGTAGAGAGACAGAGGAGGAATGGGAAGGGAGGCAAGAAGAGAGAGACAGAGTTGGGAGGCAAGCAGGAGAGAGAGAGGAGGAACATGAGGGGAAGAAATTAGAGATAGAGAAGAGGAAGGCGAGGGGAAGCCAGTGGTGAGGGAGAGGAAGAGTGCAAAGGAGGCGAGCCGAGAGAAAGAAAGGCAAGGTGACTCGTTCACGAGCCGAAGGGTTTATGGGATTGCTCCCAGCTGCCTCTCGGTTTAGTGTATCCCTGGCGCCTATAATATCTTAATTGTTTCAAATTAAACGCTCGTAAAATCGCAAAGGAAATTTAGTTTTCTCACTGGCTAATTCAGTGCATACCCAACTTTCATCTGAGTACTCTGAATGTGGAGACTTTTAAAAGAGGAAAATGACTCCCATTCCAGATGAGTTGGGACTTAGTGTGTTAGAACTTGTTTTATAGGTTGTCAATTTCCACCTTGTGCATGTGCTTCATGTGACTGCGTCGATGCTACATGAGCGTCTGTGTGTGTGTTTATGCGCTTGTGTGAGCGTGTGTGTGTATGCATATGAATGTTTGTGTGATTGTGTGCGTTCATCCGCGCGGGCGCGTGTGTGTGTGGTGCATATCATAATAACTGTCTAAATAACACTGGGGGGTTAACCCATCTAGACCCCCCTCCACCCGCCATGGCTTTCCTAAGACTCAGCTCATTCCAAGGAAGGAGCACACATTCAAATCACTCAACCAGCAAATGTGCCCTGAAAGGTTTCCTGTCACACTACACACACACACACACACACACACATACACACACACACACACACACACACACACACACACACACACACACACACACACACACACACACACACACACACACACACACACACACACACACACACACACACACACACACACACACACACACACACACACACTCACTCACTCACTCACTCACTCCATGTGTTTGCATGGATTCTCTGTGTTGAGCATTCACACTGCATGCCATATATTCTGTACAACAGCTCATATACAGATACACGCCATGATACGTGAGACATTTATCAACCCAATCACCCCTCACAATCCACATCAGAAATTCCCATTAGCCCTAGTTAACCTGGCATATTTCCTCTTTCTCTTCGATAACTATGGGTCCCAAAGAAGCCCACGCAGGGGCAATTACAGCTCATCAGACTGGGGGAGTGGGGTATTGTGGCGGGGATGTTGATTATCCCAAGCAAAAACACCAGCTGAGATGGCTGACACCTCCTCACTGGAGCCGAGTGTTGGGAATTGGTGATGTGGATGATCAATCTCATCTGACTGGAATGGAGGTAAAGTGGGAACACTTTTCTTGATAGGTGTTCTAAATGTTTGTGACACTTGATGTGAGCTTGGGTGTGTCCTTTAAACGTTTTCAATCCTTTTTTTCTATTCTCTTTGCATGGTTACTTCCGGTCAACTACTGAGCAATGATCTTATGTCACAAGACCTTTATAACAATATCATAGAACGTCATAACAACTGACAATAGGCACGCACGTTCACCCATATATAGCCTTACTAATACAACCATCAATGCAAAGTTCTACATTGTAAACCTTTCTTGCACGTTACCGAGGTACCACACTAGTTCACTGTGCGTCTCACTTTCGCCGAATGAGGGCATTACGCAATTAACGTTTCGACTTCGGTCCCAAAGCTGTCTGCCTCAGCTTAACATGGAGTGGAGGGTACACAAGGCTTATGTCAATACACGCCCCCCATTGCACAACATTTCATATCTATTACACGTAATCTTCGCTTCACTGTACCAACACCAGAGCCAAGTTTCGCATGCTGAAAGTCAATGCTGTAATTGTAACGCAACACAACATCATTTCTGATCCAGACTTTACATTGCACGCACAGACAATAATCTCTCTGACAGACAATGTTGCCGTTACATAAGGTTCGACATGGCGGGTTTGTAAATGCTCAACTAAGATGTCAATATTATCTTGGAGAGTATGACCAAAAGATGCATATTATGTGACAACATTTCGTATGAAATATTCTGCGTCACTCCATGTGTTTATTTTGTATTTCTAATCCAGATAATACCCACATCGACGTCATGATTAACCGATAGGTCACTTTGGATTTGATCTGGACTGACTTGACGGATGAGGAAGTAGAGGATGGGCAGTTCTCTATGTCAACTGGTTGAAACAACTTCTTTTCTAATGCATTTCCTGGTTCTATATCTTCACCTTTTCCCCTCTCTTCTTAGCACTTCTCTTCTTTTCATCTGCTGTTCTTCAACATCAATTAGTCTCAATGTTTTATATCTCTGTTCACCATGTGTGTTTCTCTCTACTTCTAAATGTACTTGTGCCTCCTTCTCCTCTCCTCTGCTTCACATCCCTCTCTTTCCTCTCTTCCTCTTCTAATTGTCCCCGGGTCCCCTCATTTCCATCCCTCTTCTCTCCTCTCAACCCTTCCTCTCAGTGCAATTGTGCATGCACTCACTTTTTCCATTTCTCCTCCTCGCCCCTCTTGTCCTCTGTTTTCCTCCCATCCTCTCCTCCTATTTTTGAGCCACTATACACTTTCCCCTCATCTTCTCTGCATTTTCTACCTCGTCTCCATTCCCCTCCAACCCCTATCTTATCACTTTTTATTTTTCCTCTTCTCTTCTCTTTTCTCTCCACGCCACTTTTCATGTTGATCTATTCTTATCATCTCCAAACAACTTTCTTCCCATATCATTTTCTCTTCCTCTCTTTACTGCCTACCCTCCACTCTCCTCTATTTTCCTCCACTCTTTTTTCCACATTTATCTTTTCTCCATTCCCTCTTCTCCTGCCCTCCCTTCTCTACACTCTCTTGCCACCCTCCTATCCACTCCTCCACTCCTCCCCCATTCCCTCTCTTCTCCTCTCCTGTGTTTGTGCCCTTTCGCTCCATGCACATCTAATGGCTGTGGTGTAATCCACTGGCTAATCTGCTGACAGTCTGTGTGACAAGGCATTAGCTCTGTGTCACTGCCTACCACACTGCCTCCCAGGGTCTCTGTATGTGCATCACGGCCTCTTAGAGTTCTGCTTGACCTCTCTCTCTCTCTCTCTCTCTCTCTCTCTCTCTCTCTCTCTCTCTCTCTCTCTCTCTCTTTCTCTCTCTCTCTCTCTCTCAATTTAAGGGCTTGAAGTAGATCCCTCTCTCGTCTGCCCTGTATAAAGCAGACTGAATAACAGACTGATAAATCACTATCAACCAGACCTGGGGTCAAATACTTTATCTGGGGACTGAGGGGATGGGTCGGGATTATCTTTATATGCATTTATTTGAAAAAGAAAAATGACAGAACGAAATAAAACGTTTTGTCGCTAAGAAAAACCAAGGGAGTATAGCATAATGGCTGGACTAAATTACTGTCTGCTGTTTTCACAGTCTGACATTGTAGGTTGACCTATGTGCAATTCTGTTTGATTGGACATTTAATTTGATGGCATATTTAATTAACTTTATAAGGTAGTGGAAGGGAATGGTGTCTGTGTGTGTGTGTCTGTGTGTGTGGACCGACACTCAATCTCCTCCCTCATCTTAATCTCCAGCCAAAACCCCCCGACAAGCGCTCAATCGCACCTAATACCAGTCCCTTCTCTCTTTCATCCACTCTGCTTCTATCTCTCCATCCCCTCTGCTTCTATCTCTCCATCCCCTCTCTCCTTTTCTTTAACAAGCCCCAGACCCGGACCTCCATCTCTCCCTGTAATCCCGTTATCGTGCTTGACCCCAGTAGATCTGTGCGTGAGTGTGTGTGTGTCCACGGCATGTCTGTCAGCTAGACACACAGATTATCCAGAGACAGCAGTCGGACACAATGGACTCCCGTTCTGAAGTGGAGGAGATTGCCTGATCCCCTGTAGCTGATAAGTTCCGCCCCTGGTGCTGGGCTTTAGAATATGAGAAGGTCTGAAGCAAGAAGGGAAGGAGGAAGGGTCAGTCTCCTTGCTATAGCGATCACTAATCACTGGCTAGCCTTTTTCAAAGGGAATAAGGGAGACGGAGAAAAGGGGGGGTGCGCTTGGTTGAAAATGAACCAGGCCAGCTAGAGCGATCGATTGATGAGTTTTTGTGTAACGGTCTGTGAATAAGTCCTTAATTAAACTGTGTTCCAAGACGTGTTATAAGCATTCATGACATGTCAATTGTCCTGTATAAGGCAGTAAAGCTGTACATTTATTCATGTTAAAACAACATACACTGGTGGAATATTAACGCATGGTTATAATCACTACGATTACTACAGGTACACTTATTCATTGTATATCATGAACGCATCAGATGCATTGCATCTTGTTGGTAGCCATTACCATAAACGACACCATTCATTCATCAAAAGTCTGATAAATGCACTTGAATTGCTTTGGGTAAGAATGCATCTACTCCACTCACAACAGTTTGTCCTTTTCCATTAAATCATCCTGACCAGTTTGTTTGCCACCACAGAGACGCCATCCTGATGATACACATAACAAGAGGCAGACTCTGATGAAACACAGCTCGCTAAAGTACTGTCAGTGTCTAGATGTAGATGATTCATTTGTCTGCAGCCTCCGAACCACGTCGCTGGTGCCAGCTGTCGCTTGACAGATACTGTAGGATTCTTCCCGCACTGTATTAAGATACAACTGTGATGTTTAAGAGGCTTGACAAACAGCACACTATAGGGCTCTGTTATATACAAGATGGTATTTGAGGATACCTTGGGGGTAAAGTGGAATCCCTTGGGATATTTCTGGGACAGGTCATGTTTCTGGGCACAAACTGAAGTGCTTTACTGCAATGTGTGAAGACTACTCTTCCCTAACTTGTCAGATGCTTTGATAGATACCACTTTGATAAATTACAGCCTAACAGAGTGAATTGTGTGACCTTGTGTTATCTTCTATTGCTACAATGCTAACTTACTCTGTATACGGTATAAGGCATTGATTAGCGTTACTTTATAGGCACAACACTCCATAAAACATCATAAAGTACATTCTCGCCAATGACAACGTATATCACATTGCTGTTAATGGAACATAGCAGATTTCAAAAGAGACCCACTGATCCGACTATGATAAGGCTTGGTAGTAATTTCACAGGCTGAGTGTGTGGTGTATGCTTGTGTGACGGGTTCATGGCTCCTCTGACACACACACACACAAACACTCTCTCTCTCTTTCTTACACTGACACTGACACACACATGCACACACACCCACCGAACCACCCCCCTCTACACACACCACACACACACACACACACACACACACACACACACACACACACACACACACGCACACGCACACACACACACGCACACGCACACACACACACACACCACCCTGGGAATCAGGAGTAAGAGTTACTGCAGTTGTATTGATCTGTCTTAATTATAGGACTCAATATAAATATATTTGACTGCTTTCAGCTCGACCAGCAGCAGCCACTTTTATGGCAGAGTAAGTTGGCCAATCATTCCTAATGGCATGAGTTCAGCTGACTATCTCTAATAAAGACACAGGAGGCATGCAATCTGTCTAGGAGCCATGGTGTTAACTGATATATTCATATGGAGACCACAATTATACGGTTGTTTTTCCACTAAAGTACGTTTGATGTGCTCCTACAATGAATGATACGTGGATGAGAAAGACTCATCCAAGTGAACAGTGTGGAATGTAGGTCATGATTGCGAGGTGCACTCTGAGAACCCACGTCGAGCTTCAAACTCCTGAGTAGATCATGGTAATTAAAACATAAATTGGAGCCATTGAAAGGTGCGCGGGAAAGACGGGCCCCTCAGCTAGGGTTATTGATTTCCCTGCATACTTCAAAACAATTGCTCTGATATGTGCACAGTAAAATATAGGAGCCTTTAGATAAAATCAATAGCAAACAAGCCGCCCGACCTCTCCAAACAATGGCCTGTGAATTACAATCAGCCAATTCTGCTGGGATTTGAGGGAGTAGGGAACAGATGAAGTCTGCGTCCCAATTGGCACTTCATTCTCTACATAGTGCACTACTTATCTGCAATACCGGTCAAATGTTTTAGAACACCTACTCATTCAAGGGTTTTTCTTTATTTGGACTATTTTCTACATTCTAGACTAATAGTGAAGACATCAAAACTATGAAATAACACATATGGAATCATGTAGTAACCAAACAAGTGTTAAACAAATTAAAATATATAATATATTTGAGATTCTTCAAAGGAGCCACTCTTTGCCTTGATTACAGCTTTGCACACTCTTGGCATTCTCTCAACCAGCTTCACATTCACATTCTCTCAACAAGCTTAATTTCCTCCTGTAGCAAACTGGCTCTAATTAAGACCCTACAAGTATAGATAAACAGACAGACAGAAAGCGCAAGAGAGACAGACAGATAGACAGAGGTGTAGACAAATATAACCACGTTCACATTTCAACATTTGTGCAGAACTACATTGCAATACAACAATCCAACACAATAACATCATACACAGTGTCGTATGTGTACACATAGCCCTGTCTCTATCTATCGGGCCCAAATAGCATGACAAGCCAAAAAGGGAACAATAGCTATCCTCTGTCAGCCATGTGTTACAGCTAAGGGAGTGTTAGCTAAAACAGCCGCCGGCAGCAACCCATACTGCAACTCACACCTGAACCCCACTGCTCAGTTGGACTAAGTTGTGTCGGTAACTTAAAATGCTAAGTGGAGTGCGACGGAAGAGAACCAACAGAAGAAAGGATGGAATATCAAGTGATCTTTCTTGCAAAGGTGAATTTGGTAGCACTTAACAATTAGATACCCTCTATGAAGGCTGTTACCGTGGGTTTTATCACAAAGAGGGTTCACTGGATAGTTAAAGACTAAATAAATAGAGAAATTAAAACGATTTGGTTACTAGCTGTTTAACTTTGCTTAAACTGTTTATCTTTTAAAGTTATGTCGCCATTCAATCATCTTAGTCACGCAATATTATTACTAAGAGTCCCATCTCTACAGACATAGATGAGCTAATAATACCACAACACCCCAAAGTGCTTATGAAGATGTTATACCAAATTAATAAGCATGTAACGACGCATGGATATGCATGTAATAACTCATATGGCGTGTGATATTGCAGTCTCCGCTCTGATTGATGTGTCACATGTATCTAATGTAGCCTTTAATCCACGGGTAGAGTAATCCCTGATTTCCAGGGATGTCTCCCCTACCCCTTCCAGACTAATTCACATGCCCGATGCATCGTCCTTCAGTCCAGCCCTGCCAACCCTACATCTAGGGAAAGCGAGAGTTCAGCCAACACTGGCGCTGAGGCGAGGCATGGGAGAGAGAGAGAGAGAGAATGAGAGAGAGAGAGAGAAAATGGAGAGAGAGGTTGGACCGAGAGCGGGAGGGAAAGAGAGGATAGAGAGAGAGAGGGGAAAGGAGAGAGGGTGTATTGTGGGTTTCCCTTCTAGCCGTGCATCTTCAAAGCGCCTTTCATCACCTTGCCCCTGCATGAGATGCATGTCTACACACACACAAACACAAACACTCATATCACACAAATATGCCCATAAGTGCACAGACTCTGCTATTCACTCAACTGACACACTTACACAAATGATCTCTTTCACACGCACACACACACACACACACACGCCTGACTAGTACGCCGCCTGGTCCAAAAATTACTGCGATGAATGGGTCTCCGACACGATTCGACATTTCCTCCATTTCATTAATCCAAAATAGAGGAGGGAAGGAGAAAAGGCAGGAGGCCAAAGCATATAAAAAAAATGGTAAACAGGTGCAGAGGAACCTCACACACACACACACAGCTCTACGAAGCGCGGGGAAAGGCTATCGGGAGAGAACAGACAAAAGGAATTAAAACAGAAGCACTAACAGGAGCTGACGTGTCCAAGGCAGATTACTAATTATGCCTCAACTACCTCAGCCTGTTTCAACCACACCTCAGTACAGTAGGATAGTATCACACAGAGGAAGCCTATGTAGGCTAACGGAAGTCCATACACTGCTTTCCCTATACAGTCTCCAGAGAGGTATGATCCATTACAATGGTTTTGGAAAAAGGTTGCATATGAACATTTT
The DNA here is from genome assembly GCF_045791955.1 of Oncorhynchus clarkii lewisi. Taxonomy (NCBI): domain Eukaryota; kingdom Metazoa; phylum Chordata; class Actinopteri; order Salmoniformes; family Salmonidae; genus Oncorhynchus; species Oncorhynchus clarkii. The sequence goes on along the minus strand of NC_092167.1, from coordinate 37,284,470 downwards.
TGCAATGAAACATTTCAGTTGATACATATAAACTCTTTTAAAATACATTTTTAGTCACATGAATCTTAATTAAAGAGTTGCCATTGTATGTGTAATAATTACTTCTAAAACATAATATAACCTATACTCTGAGTATACAAAACATTAAGAACACCTGCTCTTTCCATTACATGGTGAATCCAGGTCAAATCTATGATCCCTTGTTGTGATGTCACTTGTTAAATCCACTTCAAATCAGTGTAGATGAAGGAGAGGAAACAGGATAAAGAAGGGTTTTTAAAGTCTGGAGACAGTTGAGACATGGATTGGGTAATGTGTTCCATTCAGAGGGTGAATGGGCAAGACAAAATATTTTAGTGCCTTTTAATGGGGTATAGTAGTAGCTGCCAGGCTCACCAGTTTGTGTCAAGAACAGCAATGCTGCTCGGTTTTTCACGCTCAACAGTTTCCTGTATGTATCAAGAATGGTCCACCACTCAAAGGACATCCTGCCAACTTGACACAACCGTAGGAAGCATTGGAGTCAACATGGGCCAGCATCCCTGTGGAACGCTTTCCACACCTTGTAGAGCCCATGCCAAACAAATTGAGGCTATTCTGAGGGAAGAAGGGTGGGGTGCAACTCAATATTAGGAAGGTGTTCTTAATGTTTGTATATTACTGAACTGTGTCACTTGTCCATCTAGTTGAATTCAGTCTGAATATCCAAATAAAATGTTACATTATATCTTCGATTTAATTTTGAAAAGAGCATTAAGTAACATCAATAATAACAAGGCTATGGTCTGATATTCTTACTCTGATAGTAAACAGTAAAATGGCAGCAGTTATTTTGCGGCTGCTAACTTGAGATTTACACCACAGCAAAGGTTCAAATGTTTACTGTTGCATCTTTCACAGGGGTTCAATGGAAGTTCAGTGGGTTATTCACCACATTAAGGGGGTTACCTTCCGTTCAACATCAGCAGGAAACCAATAATACATGGATTGTCTGACTGACAAAATGTCATGGTAAACCAAACGACATGATATTGCGGTGTAGCCGAAGTCAAACGGAAACTGGCACACATTCAAAGGCCCAATATCTATAGCCACAGGTTCTCACAATTTGGATGTGGATGGATGTGAATTGACTTGGATGTCTATTTGGTTTGAAGGAGATCATTGATTCATGTTGAGAAGCTCCTAAATCACACACACACACACACACACACTCCGAGCACACACACTTGTCACCATGTGAATCCGCGTTTTTAATGAACGGCCCGAAGGCCCATTCCAAGGCCGCGCCAGCCTCGGTGCATTCCCATAATGCACCGCTCAGCTGCTAAAAGGGACGATGGGACGAGGGAGACGGCCGTGGCGCCATTTATCACTGTCAGATGCAGCTGAGCGCAAGTTCTTATTGGCTGGGCAGAACTCAGCGACTGCTAAAGCGGTACGCCGATCTCTCGCACAATTATAATTAAATAGTATGGAGAATACAGCAGTGGGCTTTCTCTCTCTGTTTTCTCTGATTCTTTCTCTCTCTAAGACTTCTATTCTGCCTGTGCCAGCACAAATGCAGTCCACAGACAATTCAAGTTAATAAAAAAGAAGCAGCTACTGTAAAATGGTACGATATGCCTCCATTGTAGAAAAACAGCTGGGATATGATGGTGGTTGAAAATGTGTTATTACTCAGCTACTGTAAAATGGTACTATATGCCTCCATTGTAGACAAACAGCTGGGATAGGATGGTGGTCGAAAATGTGTTATTACTCAGCTACTGTAAAATGGCACTATATGCCTCCATTGTAGAAAAACAGCTGGGATATGATGGGGGTTGAAAATGTGTTATTACTCAGAGCTGTTCTCTCCAAATGATTTGATGTAACACTGGTCAGGACCAACATCTTACAGTGAGACCTAGCTACACTGGAGCAGAGATTGTGATGTCAGTATGTCAAACACACAGCCCCCCCCCCCCCCCCCCCCCCCCCCCGCGCGCGCGCCTCACGCACACATACAGATAGACACACACACACTGCCCCCTTGCCACACACACAGACACAAAAAAATGGCGCCAACAGAGAGGGCTGCCGTGCTTCTAGCGCTTAGGAAACTTTGCAGTATTTTTTTTTTTTATGAGTAATTTCTTATATCATTAGCCCAGAATATTTTTTTGTGTTATTACATACAGATGGGAAGAACTTTTGGATATGGCGGTAACTCACCAGTATTACCAGCATTACGACCAGGAATACAACTTTCCCGAATCGGATCCTTTATTCATACCCCCAAGGGTAATTGAACTGGTTCCAGAGGCCGATCCAAACACCGCCGGTGGAGGAGAGGTACTCGGAGTGGACAACTAGTCTGACTCAGGAGGCGGGCACACCACCCAACACTTCCGAGTATATTATATATTATCCAGTCTCAGTCCGTACAGCCAGTTGGGTTCATCTCGCAGACAGGACTAAATATCTCTCCAGGAAGAAGAAGGGCAGGGGTTTATGTTTCATGATTAACTACTCATGGTGTGATTGTGATAACAATCAAGTCAAGTACTTTTGTTTACCTGACCTAGAATACCTCACAATCAAATGCCGACCGTATTACCTCCCAAGATAATTCTCTTCGGTTATTGTCACAGCCGTGTGTATTCCACCTCAAGCCGATACCATGACGGCCCTCAAAGAAACCTCACTGGACTTTATGCCAACTGGAAACCACATATCCTGAGGCTGCATTTATTGTAGCTGGGGATTTAAAAAAAGCAAATTTGAGGAAAACGTTACCGAAGTTCCATTAACCCATTGACTGTAGTACTAGCGCTGCTAAAACACTCAACCACTGCTACTCCAACTTCCGGGATGCCTACAAGGCCCTGCCTCGCCCTCCCTTCAACAAATCTGATCACGACTTCATTTTACACCGCCCTTCCTATAGGCAGAAACTCAGACAAGAAGTACCCGTGCTATTCAACGCTAGCCTGACCAATCGGCATCCACACTTCAAGATTGTTTTGAACACGCGGACTGGGATATGTTCCTCAGAGAATAATATTGAGTAGCCTCCGAGAATAGTATTGACGAATACACTAATACGGTGACTGAGTTTATCAAGAAGTGTATAGGAGATGTTGTACCAACTGTGACTATTAAAACCTACCCTAACCAGAAAAAGTGGACAGATGGCAGCATTCGCACAAAACTGAAAGCTCGAACCATCGCATTTAACCATGGCATGACTGGGAATACGGCCGAATACAAACAGTGTAGTTATTCCCTCCGTAAGGCAATCAAACAGACAAAACGTCAGTACAGAGACAAAGTGGATCTCCGAATTCAACGGCTCAGACATAAGGGTCACAGGCAATCACCGACTAAACCAGCCACGTCACGTTTTGCTTCTGGACAAGCTAAACACCTTTGCCCGCCATCAGGACAACACAGTGCCACCGACACGGCCCGCTACCAAGGACTGTGGGCTCTCCTTCTCCATGGCCGACGGGACTAAGACACTTAAGCACATTAACCCTCGCAAGGCTGCCGGCCCAGACAGCATCCCTAGCCACATCCTCAGAGCATGCGCAAACCCCTTGGCTGTATTGTTTACAGACATATTCATTCTCTCCCTATCACAGTCTGCTGTGCTTCAAGATGTCCATCATTGTTCCTGTATCTAAGAAAGCAAAGGTAACTGAACTAAATTACCATTGCCCCGTAGCACTCACTTCTGTCATCATGAAGTGCTTTGAGTGTCACGAACTCTGCCGAAGTTGATGCCTCTCCTTGTTCGGGCGGTGTTCGGCGGTTGACGTGGCCGGTCTTCTAGCCATCGCTGATCCATTTTTCATTTTCCATTTGTGATGTCTTGTTTTCCCACACACCTGGTTTCATTTCCCTCATTATGTGTTGTGTATTTAGCCCTCTGTTTCCCCCATGTCTTTGTGTGTGATTGTTTATTGTTAGGTCGGTATGTTTCCGGCTGGTTTATTCCCGGGTGCTGTTTCACCTGGGTTTAGTGGCAACCGTTATTTTTGTTCGCACATTGGGTTTGTTACTTTATTACATTTGCCTTTATTAAAGTGCGTTGTTCACTTATCTCTGCTCTCCTGCGCCTGACTTCATGCACCAGCTACACCAACCGCCTGACATTGAGAGACAAGTCAAGGATCATATCACCACTACCTTACCTGACACACTAGACCCACTTCAATTTGCTTACCGCTCCAATATATCCACAGATGATGCAATCACCATCACACTGCACACTGCCGTATCCCATCTGGACAAGAGGAATACCTTTGTAAGAATGCTGATCATTAACTATAGCATTCAACACCATAGTACCCTCCAAGCTCATCATTAATCTTGAGGCCCTGGGTCTGAACCCCACCCTGTGCAACTGGGTCCTGGACTTTCTGACGGGCCCCCAAGTCCACTTCACTGATCCTCAACACAGGGGCCCCACAAGGATGAGTGCTCAGCCCCCTCCTGTACTCCATGTTCACACATGAGTGCAAGCCACTCACGCATCCAACTCAATCATCAAGTTTGCAGATGACACAACAGCAGTAGGCCTGATCAACAACAATGATGAAACAGCCTACAAGGAGGATGTGAGGGCCCTGGGAGTGTGAAAATAACCTATCACCCAATGTCAACAAAACAAAGAAGCTGATCGTGGACTTCAGAAAACAGCCGAGGGAGCACCACCCTATCCATATCGATGGGACTGCAGTGGAGAAGGTGGAAAGCGTCAAGTTCCTTGGTGTACACATCACTGACAAACTGAAATGGTCCACCCATACAGACAGTGTGGTAAAGATGGAGCAACAGCGCCTCTTCAACCTCAGGAGGCTGAAGACATTTGGCTTGGCACCTAAAAATCTCACTAACTTTTACAGCTGCACAATTGAGAGCATCCTGTTGGGCTGTATCACCGCCTGGTACAGCAAATGCACCGCCCGCAACTGCAGGGCTCTTCTATCCTATTCTACTGTACCTTAGTCTATGCCGCTCTGACATTGCTTGCCCAAATATGTATATATTCTTAATTCCATTCCTTTACTTTAGATGTGTGTGTATTGCCTTGAAATTGTTATATATTACTTGTTAGATATTACTGCACTGTTAGAGTTAGAAACACAAGCAATTCACTACACCCTCAATAACATCTGCTAAACATGTGTATGTGACAAGTTGACTTGACTTGACAAACACACAGCCTCACTCACTGTCACATGACAATGTACATGCCAACTTTGTCAGTCTCTATGAGTCATTCTAATGAACTTAGTGTCAACCAAAGGTCGACGTTTCTGACAGAATCAATGTGACTTATGAACCATCATGATGTGTATCTGCAAATTGCATATGAGATCACTATCACATCCACACAAACACGATAAAACACACTAGCCTACCTTCAAGCACCCAAGCAACTGTCCCAATGATTCAAGAGCTGTAAGGCAAAAAAAATACACATTAGATCACAAATCAATCAACCACTACTGTTTAAAAGGGAATATGAAACTTGGTCTCATGATGCAAGGCATACATGGAAACTTACACAACTTCTTAATCATAATCAACCAAACACATTGTGAGTTGTACTAACACACTGAGAATCCAATACTTGTGTCCGTTGCTTCATACAGTATAAAGGGCAAAGCATTTATTACGAGCAAATTACATTTGGCAGGCATATGTGTCTGCACTACGCCTCCTAATTCCGCCTTGTTAAGAACTTCCCACGGCGATATTCAATCACTGCTCCGATGTGGTTTGTCTCCCATTTACTTCCTTGGGCAAAAAAAGTTAATTCTACAAAGGGAGAGTGGGGTAGTTTCAGAGAGGGGTGGGGGGCACTGAGATGCTTTCATTTTAGAGACTACTTAATTAAAATGTGGACGGCACTCAAAAGGTCAGAGATTGTGGCTTGGGCGCATTGCTACTGATTGCGTGCATATAGTGCCACTCAAGGTCTCCTAGATTAATCTGCGATTCACTTGCAGTCGAAGAAACAAAATTAGTTCTTCTTCTGATAAACAGGAAATCTGTATTCTCAGTTTCCTCCTTTCTGGCCAGTCGAAAGATAAAGTAGAGTTTTTTTGCTGTTGTCAGGGTAATTTATTTTGGCCAGAGCGTATGATTGCAGAGTATATGGAGGCTATAAGTGTTGTATGTGAATGGCTACTGTCGAAGTGGCGACGTTTGGAATTTAAGCTTAGTTTATATGCGTACTGTAGAGCACAGTCGTTAAGGAGAAATGGTCATTTGATATACAGTGCTTTTGGAAAGTATTCATACCCCTGGATTTTTTCAAAATTTTGTTACGTTACAGCCTTATTCTAAAAGGGATAAAATATTGTTTTCCCTCATCAATCTACACACAATAACCCACAATGACAAAGAAAAAACGCTTTTTGGGTGGGGATAATTTACATAAGTATTCAGACCCTTTACTCAGTACTTTGTTGAAGCATTTTTGGCAGCGTTTACAGCCTTGAGTCTTCTTGGGTATGATGCTACACCTGTATTTGGAGAGTTTCTCCCGTTCTTATCTGCAGATCTTCTTAAACTCTGTCAGGTTGGATGGGGAGCGTCACTGCACAGCTATTTTCAGGTCTCTCCAGAGATGTTCGATCTGGTTCAAGTCTGGGTTCTGGCTGGGCCATTCAAGAAGTCACTCCCGTGTCGTAAGTCTCTAAGAGCTTTCCACCACTGTTCAGCATTTGCCCATTCATCTTTTCCAAGCTCTTCAAGCTCAGTCAAATTGGTTCTGGATCATTGCTAGACAACCATTTTCACATCTTGCCATAGATTATCAAATAGATTTAAGTCAAAACTGTAACTCGGCCAGTCAGAAACATTCACTGCCTTCTTGGTAAGCAACTCCAGTCTAGATTTGGCTGTTAGATCATTGTCCTGCTGAAATGTGAATCCATCTCTCAGTGTCTGGTGGAAAGCACATTGAACCAGGTTTTCGTCTAGGATTTTGCCTGTGATTGGCTCCATTCCGTTTCTTTTCTATCCAGAAAATCTCCCCAGTCCTTAATGATTACAAGAATACCCATAACATGATGCAGCCACCACTATGTTTGAAAATATGGAAAGCGGTACTCAGTAATGTGTTGTATTTTCTTTGCCCCAAACAATTTGCCCCTGTATCTTGTATTGACTGGGTGTATTGATACACCATCCAAAGTGTAATTAATAACTTTTTTTTTACCCATCTACCAATAGGTACCCTTCTTTGTGAGGTATTGGAAACCATCCCTGGTCTTTGTGGTTGAATCTATGTTTGAAATTCACTGCTCAACCGAGAGACCTTACAGATAATTGTATGTGCGGGGTACAGAGATGGGGTACTGTAGTTACTCAAAAATCACGTTAACCACTATTGTTGTAATACAGAATGAGTCGATGCAATTTATTATGTGAACTGTTAAGCAAATGTTTACTCCTGAACTTATTTAGGCTTGCCACAACAAAGAGGTTGAATACTTACTGACTCAAGACATTTCAGCTTTTCATTTTTTATTAATTTGTAAAAATTCTAAAAACAATTCCACGTTGACATTATGGGGTATTGTGTGTAGGCCAGTGAACTCAAAATTATCTATTTAATCCATTTGAACTTCAGGCTGTAACAAGGGGTGTGAATACTTTCTGAAGGCACTGTAACAATACTGCCATATTCATATCAGCTGAACTGGTGAAATGTTTGAAGGAATTGGGGCTTGGTTTTTTACATGGGCAAAAAATGGTTAATAGCGACACATTTGTCCAGCCAGCAAATGAGGCATAGGAAATGCCCTCTGCTGTACTTCTTTGGACCGGTTACAGCACAGGCACAATAGTCCCCCTAGTCAGTGAAAAATTCACAAGATGTCCCAAGAAACACCAGGACAAACACCAAATTATGTCAGCAAAGGAATAGTTTGGTCCTACAAACTATACATATAGGCCAGGTACCCCCAAATTTAGCCCCGCGGGTGGTTATAGTTTGCCCCCCCCCCCCCAGTTTTCTGAGCAAATTATTCTATTTTATTTTATTTTATTGTTGGACATAAAAGACAGCAAATCAGCTCCAAGTGATTTTAATTTTGGAAATCTGTTTCCAAGTATACTCATTCATAATAGCGAGACTTGTGATCGTATACAAATGTAAGCAAGGTTTGAAATTATTATGTTTTAGTGAAATATCTTCATGGGCTTCTTGCAGTCATTTTGCAGTCTACAAATGATTTATAATTATATTACGGCCCATCCACTCAAAAATAAATCGTCCCACAGCTGAAGCATTTCACTACACCTGCAATAACATCTGCTAAATATGTGTATGTGACCAACACAATTTCATTTGATCCCTTCTATAGGCAATGTTTCAGTGAGTGATTGAAAACTACACTTCATTATTGATACATATGCATACTTTCACACAAATTGCTTCTTGGAAATCAGTCGAGCTACAATGCTACTTTTTGCTTGAAAATGTTTGAAAGGCCCATTTCAAAACAACCCAACCATCTGCTCTCCCCTACTGATGATAATAGATGCTCTCTAATTTGATTGATGACTAGCTGCCGTCTGTGAAAGGTCAGTAAGCATTTGCCAGAGGAGGCACGGTGTACATACAGTAGCCCCAATTGGATTGCAGAAACAGGGAGGTGATACGATAGGGGAGGGGTGGGGAATGAAAGGAATAGACTGAATCAACAGGTTTGATAAATTCCTCTAAAACTGGCCATATCTCTGGGACTGGTGGCGGCATGACAAGAAGGAATGTCGCTCCTGATTAATTGTAGTGATCAGCAGGCAGCGAGAGGGGTAACCGTCAGGTCCTGACTCCCTCCATGATTTATAACCAATAATTCTGCATGAATGGGGCCTCCGAGGCACTATCAGGACCCCGCAGGGTGCCCTCTTTGAGACACAAATAGGGTTGAAATCCATCTGTTTCCTGTGTGCTGATATGTTATGAGAGTGTGCACGGCAGCGCACCATCTTGAATTTCAGGAGCCCCACGAAAATGAAACTGGCCACTGAGAGAGGTATCTTCCCCTGAAATAGACCTGTGCCAGTGTGAAATGACTCTCATCCACTGTCACAAAGGTTTCCTTTTGGCTATAGAACGGTTTTCAGTATTCACCATATGCAATGCCATTAGTAAATATCATACTACACCAACAAGTCGACAGAATGTGCTACAATATCCGTTCAATATCCGTTCAAATAAAATAACACATTTTAGTTCTAAATACATGGATGACTGACTTAATTTGATGATGTGTGGCACACTGTTTAATTCAGCAGTGCCAAAAAATGCGGTTCAATGCTATTTTAATTCCAGACAGATCATGGTTGAAATTATGGTCAAATGGTATTTACACCATCTGTCGCTGAGATTCAACACTGGCCTACAGCAACTTCCTTAAGAGTATCAATCTGAAAGGGGTACAGTAAGACAGAGGATTTAAAAACACATCACCACCTAAAACCCACAAGCAATCCTGAACATTCTACGATATTGACTATAGAACTCACACCAACACTGTGTAAAACTGAAAAAGAACCATACAGGATCTATTAAAGTCAGATTGGGAGCAACACGCTAAACAGAATCACAACACCAGGTTGGACTAATGTGTTAAATAAACACAATACCCATCCAGCTGCAGCTTTACGGCAGATCCTAGTTTATGTCTTTAATATCTACATATAATGAAAGTTGCACATGTAACAACCTCCTTAAAAATCCCATCTGCTGCACAACAGCACCACCAAAGGCAGAATGAGAGAGACAGAGAGAGACAGAGATTGAAACCGTTGAAGCCTAAACTAATTCCCGATTTTGAGGATCTGTAAAACCACGGACCTTGGGCTCAGGGTCCGTTTCCTTTGGTGGGCGATCACGCCATCCCACCTCCTCCCCTTTACCCCTATTCTTCTCTCTCTCTCTCTTTCTCTCTCTCTAAGAAGAAGAAGAATTCTCTGGCCGAGCCCTCCCGACAACCACCAATCAACCCGGGTGCAATTTAAAAAGCCTTCAACAGCTGCCATTCCACTGGGCTGGCCATCAGTCCAGCTGCCAGAGAGCCAGACAGGGAATCTGCTCAAGTCAAGCAAACTTTGAAAGGCATGTTGGTTTCCCCCCTGTTGCAAATGGAGGTGAAATACTATTTTCCCCTAAACAGACTTATTCAAAGAGAATACATTTTTTTTAAAACTAGTGATACACTATGAAAAATGTCCAAGCAACTCAGATTTGTTTTTGAGGGAGGATAAATCCGCTCATGCCAGAAGTGAAGGCAAAATGATGAAATGGGTACAGGTATATTTTCAACTGATGTCATCCAAATGTTTCAAAACAAGGGAAATGCTTCCTGCCCTTTTAGTGCACTCCGACAAAAGATATCTCTTGTTCACTTCCTCTTCTGGGGTTTGCCGTTTGCCTCATGCTGATTTTGCCTGCTTTGCCAGTGTGTGTGTGTGTGTGTATGTGTGTGTGTGTGTGTGTATGTGTGTGTGTGTGTGTGTGTGTTTCTGAGTTCCAGGTTGGGCTGCCTGCTGCTGTGCAGTTCGCCGTTCCATATGTCTTTGTCGAAAATATCCACAACGCAGCGTGGCTGCGAATGAGAGATTAAATCTCTCCCACTGGTATTTTCCCTTATTGAACGAAAACAAAACAGATCGGTGGCTGCCAGGTCTGTTGCATTGTGAAATGCAACAACTGGCCACCAGCACCGTTTTTCAGTATAGACCATGTTGTCTCCGGTGTCCCGCCCACATGTTGTATTGTTTTCGAAAGAGTAAAACGTCTGTGGACATTTTCCGCCTGTCTTGAAAAGCAAACCAGGACATGGATGTGAAAACAGTGCTGGTGTTACTGTTGTAGCATTTGAACAAATGGGGATACTTTACTCTAGACTATTGTTTAGTAGTTTGAGTGCATTGACAGGTGAAGTCAGTGGGGTATTTCCCTGTATGTCTGTTAATGGGGTTTCATAGACTAGCTAGTCTTTGAGAGCTATAACAGTCTCTAGTCTCAGTATCTACAACCCTATGCTTTACATGTCACAGTCTCTAGTCTCATTATCTACAACCCTATACTTTACATGATGTCACAGTCTCTAGTCTCAGTATCTACAACCCTATACTTTACATGATGTCACAGTCTCTAGTCTCAGTATCTACAACCCTATGCTTTACATGATGTCACAGTCTCTAGTCTCAGTATCTACAACCCTATACTTTACATGATGTCACAGTCTCTAGTCTCATTATCTACAACCCTATACTTTACATGATGTCACAGTCTCTAGTCTCAGTATCAACAACCCTATGCTTTACATGATGTCACAGTCTCTAGTCTCATTATCTACAACCCTATACTTTACATGATGTCACAGTCTCTAGTCTCTGTATCTACAACCCTATACTTTACATGATGTCACAGTCTCTAGTCCCCATATCTACAACCCTATGCTTTACATGATGTTACAGTCTCTAGTCTCAGTATCTACAACCCTATGCTTTACATGATGTCACAGTCTCTAGTCTCAGTATCTACAACCCTATACTTTACATGATGTCACAGTCTCTAGTCTCATTATCTACAACCCTATACTCTACATGATGTCACAGTCTCTAGTCTCCGTATCTACAACCCTATACTTTACATGATGTCACAGTCTCTAGTCTCCGTATCTACAACCCTATGCTTTACATGATGTCACAGTCTCTAGTCTCAGTATCAACAACCCTATGCTTTACATGATGTCGCAGTCTCTAGTCTCAGTATCAACAACCCTATACTTTACATGATGTCACAGTCTCTAGTCTCAGTATATACAACCCTATACTTTACATGATGTCACAGTCTCTAGTCTCCGTATCTACAACCCTATACTTTACATGATGTCACAGTCTCTAGTCTCCGTATCTACAACCCTATGCTTTACATGATGTCACAGTCTCTAGTCTCCGTATCTACAACCCTATACTTTACATGATGTCTGTGCCCGGCTGAATCATGTTGTGACAAAGGTGTCATTCTATATGACAGGATCGTTAATTTAAAAATATATATTTTCCCTTATTCAAATACGGTCTCCTTAGCATTTTGTACAAATCTGACTCAATAGTTTATTATGGTCATAGTAAATGATGTCAGACCACTGACAATAGGAGGAATGTTTCTCCCCTTGGAATCCATTTAGTATCATTGTTTGTCAGTTTACCAAATTGCTCTACAGTCCATGCACTGGCACAGGATATAGAAGCCAAGCTGTCTTCAGCTGCTGTTCCTGTACCTGTCACAACCATTGTGTTGTGTTCCCTCCTACTATCCGCAGATGCTTTTACCCCCATAGTGTTGTCACCCACTGGTACAGGTCTTGGATCGGATTTGTTGATAGCCACATGGGACCATACAGACCGCGGATCCAGTTGGCTTGATGTTAAGGCTTCACACCTGGGAAAATGCGTATTTTGCATAGACTGGAAGAGGAACGGTTGGGTTTATCAACATGATGGGGATTCAAGCTCCAGTGATGAACATTGCCTGGAGGGGTCTGGCATTGGGGACGGATCCCATTGAGCTAGGGTAGTTAATGGTTTTGAAGTAATTTGTCTAGAGTAGAATCACAGCTACTGTTGATAGAGCCTTCCCCACCTGTTGTAAAACACTATATACTCCCCACTCTCGGAGAAAAAAGTAGCACTGCAGGTCAAATCTGACTAATAATTACATGTTTATTGCAGAACTAACTTCTCATCGACGGGGCTGTAGTGGAGCAGGTTGAGAGCTTCAAGTTCCTTGGTGTCCACATCACCAACAAACGAACATGGTCCAACACACCAAGACATTTGTGAAGAGGGCATGACAAAACCTATTCCCCTTCAGGAGACTGAAAAGATTTAGCATGGTTCCTCAGATCCTCAAAAGGTTCTACAGCTGCACAATCGAGAGCATCCTGACTGGTTGCATCACTGCCTGGTATGGCAACTGCTCGGCCTCCGACCGCAAGGCACTACAGAGGGTAGTGCGTACGGCCCAGTACACCATTGGGGCAAAGCTTCCTGCCATCCAGGACCTCTATACCAGGTGGTGTCAAAGGAAGACCCTAAAAATTGTCAAAGAATCCAGCCACCCTAGTCATAGACTGTTCTTTCTGCTACCGCACGGCAGGTGGTATCGGAGCTACAAGTCTAGGTCCAAGACCTTCTAAACAGATTCTTCCCCCAAGCCATAAGACTCCTGAACATCTAATCAAATGGCTACCCAGACGATTTGCACTGCCCCCCCATATTTTACACTGCTGCTACTCTCTGATGTTATCATCTATGCATAGTCACTTTAATACCCCTACCTACATGTACATATTACCTCAATTACCACGACTAACCGGTGCCCCTACACATTGACTCTGTACCGGTACCCCCCCCTATATATATTCTCGCTATTGTTATTTTACTGCTGCTCTTTAATTACTTGTTACTTTTATTTCTTATTCTCATTCGTATTTTGTATGTTTTTTTTCAACTGTACTGTTAGTTAGGGGCTCGAAAGTAAGCATTTCACTGTAAGGTCTACCTACACCTGTTGTATTCGGCACATGTGACTAATAACATTTGATTTGAATTTATTTAATACAGTAATGTAAGATATGTCTGTAAAATACACAGCAAACATTCCATTCCAGAAAAACAATGGATGTACAGCATTTTTTGTCAAAACACTTTATTTAGGGGGTGGATCAGCTTTAATATTGCAAGTAGATTGTGGATTCTATCAATGCAATTTTCTGCATAATTTTCAATCCCCCATGAATGAGTTTAATTCATACATACATACATGTAATATACATACATACATACATACATACATACATACATACATACATACATACATACATACATACATACATACACCTTAGTTTACATACACCTTAGCCAAATATATTTAAACTAAATTTTTCACAATTCCTGACATTTAGTCCTCGTAAAAAGAACCTGTCTTAGCTCAGTTAGGATCACTGCTTTATTTTAAGAATGTGAAATGTCAGAATAATAGTAGAGAGAATCATTTATTTAAGCTATTATTTATTTCAGTACATTCCCAGTGGGTCAGAAGTTTACATACACTCAATTAGTATTTGGTAGAATTGCCTTTAAATTGTTTAACTTAGGTCAAACGTTTCAGGTAGCCTTCCACAAGCTTCCCACAATAAGTTGGGTGAATTTTGGCCCATTCCTCCTGACAGAGCTGGTGTAACTGAGTCAGGTTTGAAGGCCTCCTTGCTTGCACACACTTTTTCAGTTCTGCCCACAAATATTCTACAGGATTGAGGTCAGGGCTTTGTGATGGTAACTCCAATACCTTGACTTTGTTGTCCGTAAGCCATTTTGCTACAACTTTGGAAGTATGCTTGGGGTCATTGTCTATTTGGAAGACCCATTTGCAACCAAGCTTTAACTTCCTGACTGATGTCTTGAGATGTTGCTTCAATATATCCACATCATTTTCCTGCCTCATGAAGCCATCTATTTTGTGAAGTGCACCAGACCCTCCTGCAGCAAAGCACCCCCACAACATGATGCTGCCACCCCCATGCTTCACAGTTGGGATGGTATTCTTCAGCTTCCCCTTTTTTCCTCCAAACATAACGATGGACATTATGGCCAAACAATTCTATTTTTGTCTCATCAGACCAGAGGACATTTCTCCAAAAAGTATGATCTTTGTCCCCATGTGCTGTTGCAAACCGTAATCTGTTTTTTTTTATGGCGGGTTTGGAGCAGTGGCTTCTTCCTTGCTTAGCGGCCTTTCAGGTTATGTCGATATAGGACACATTTTACTGTGGATACAGACACTTTTGTTCCTGTTTCCTCCAGCATCTTCACAAGGTCCTTTGCTGTTGTTCTGGGATTGATATGCACTTTTCACACCAAAGTACATTCATCTCTAGGAGACAGAACACGTCTCCTTCCTGAGCGGTATGACGGCTGCGTGGTCCCATGGTGTTTATCCTTGCGTACTTTTGCAGATGAACGTGGTATCTTCAGGCATTTAGAGGTCTTGTGGGCTTCAGACTTGTGGAGGTCTACAATCTTTTTTTCTGAGGTCTTGGCTGATTTCTCTTGATTTTCCCATGATGTCCCATGTTTATTTGACTCTTTGCAAACTGGAATCCATTTATCCGGAGGCTGCATTCATTGTAGCTGGGGATTTTAACAAGGCTAATCTGAAAACAAGACTCCCTAAATGTTATCAGCATCTCGATTGCGCAACCAGGGCTGGAAAAACCTTGGATCACTGCTATTCTAACTTCCGCGACGCATATAAGGCCCTGCCCCGCCCTCCTTTCGGAAAAGCTGACCACGACTCCATTTTGTTGATCCCTGCCTACAGACAGAAACTAAAACAAGAAGCTCCCGCGCTGAGGTCTGTTCAACGCTGGTCCGACCAATCTGATTCCACACTCCAAGACTGCTTCCATCACCTGGACTGGGATATGTTTCGTATAGCGTCAGACAACAACATTGACGAATACGCTGATTAGGTGAGCGAGTTCATTAGAACGTGCGTTGAAGATGTCGTTCCCATAGCAACGATTAAAACATTCCCAAACCAGAAACCGTGGACTGATGGCAGCATTCGTGTGAAACTGAAAGCCCAAACCACTGCTTTTAATCAGGGCAAGGTGACCGGAAACATGACCGAATACAAACAGTGTAACTATTCCCTCCGCAAGGCAATCAAACAAGCTAAGCGTCAGTATAGAGACAAAGTAGAATCTCAATTCAACGGCTCAGACACAAGAGGTATGTGGCAGGGTCTACAGTCAATCACGGATTACAAAAAGAAAACCAGCCCCGTCACGGACCAGGATGTCTTGCTCCCAGGCAGACTAAATAACTTTTTTGCCCGCTTTGAGGACAATACAGTGCCACTGACACGGCCCGCAACTAAAACATGCGGACTCTCCTTCACTGCAGCCGACGTGAGGAAAACATTTAAACGTGTCAACCCTCGCAAGGCTGCAGGCCCAGACGGCATCCCCAGCCGCGCCCTCAGAGCATGCGCAGACCAGCTGGCTGGTGTGTTTACGGACATATTCAATCAATCCCTATCCCAGTCTGTTGTTCCCACATGCTTCAAGAGGGCCACCATTGTTCCTGTTCCCAAGAAAGCTAAGGTAACTGAGCTAAACGAGAGAGAGACTAGAGAGTCTAGTCAAGGACCATATCACCTCCACCCTACCTGACACCCTAGACCCACTCCAATTTGCTTACCGCCCAAATAAGTCCACAGACGATGCAATCTCAACCACACTGCACACTGCCCTAACCCATCTGGACAAGAGGAATACCTATGTGAGAATGCTGTTCATCGACTACAGCTCGGCAATTAACACCATAGTACCCTCCAAGCTCGTCATCAAGCTCGAGACCCTGGGTCTCGACCCCGCCCTGTGCAACTGGGTACTGGACTTCCTGACGGGCCGCCCCCAGGTGGTGAGGGTAGGCAACAACATTTCCACCCCGCTGATCCTCAACACTGGGTTCCCACAAGGGTGCGTTCTGAGCCCTCTCCTGTACTCCCTGTTCACCCACGACTGCGTGGCCACGCACGCCTCCAACACAATCATCAAGTTTGCGGACGACACAACAGTGGTAGGCTTGATTACCAACAACGACGAGACGGCCTACAGGGAGGAGGTGAGGGCCCTCGGAGTGTGGTGTCAGGAAAATAACCTCACACTCAACGTCAACAAAACTAAGGAGATGATTGTGGACTTCAGGAAACAGCAGAGGGAACACCCCCCTATCCACATCGATGGAACAGTAGTGGAGAGGGTAGTAAGTTTTAAGTTCCTCGGCGTACACATCACAGACAAACTGAATTGGTCCACCCACACAGACAGCCTCAGGAGGCTGAAGAAATTTGGCTTGTCACCAAAAGCACTCACAAACTTCTACAGATGCACAATCGAGAGCATCCTGTCGGGCTGTATCACCGCCTGGTACGGCAACTGCTCCGCCCACAACCGTAAGGCTCTCCAGAGGTTAGTGAGGTCTGCACAACGCATCACCGGGGGCAAGCTACCTGCCCTCCAGGACACCTACACCACCCGATGTCACAGGAAGGCCATAAAGATCATCAAGGACAACAACCACCCCAGCGTTAAACAGCCACCACTAACATTGAGTGGCTGCTGCCAACACACTGACTCGACTCCAGCCACTTTAATAATGGGAATTTATGGGAAATTATGTAAAATATATCACTAGCCACTTTAAACAATGCTACCTAATATAATGTTTACATACCCTACATTATTCATCTCATATGTATATGTATATACTGTACTGCATTGTCGGAATGAGAAGCACAAGCATTTCGCTACACTCGCATTAACATCTGCTAACCATGTGTCTGTGACAAATCAAATTTGGTTTGATTTGATGTCAAGCAAAGAGGCACTGAGTTTGAAGGTTGGCCTTGAAATACATCCACAGGTACACCTCCAATTGACTCAAATTATGTCAATTTGCCTATCAGAAGCTTCTAAAGCCATGACATAATTTTCTGGAATTTTCCAAGCTGTTTAAAGGCACAGTCAACTTAGTGTATGTAAACTTCTGACCCACTGGAATTGTGATACAGTGAATTATAAGTTAAATAATATGTCTGTAAACTAATTTTGGAAAAATTACTTGTATCATGCACAAAGTAGATGTCCTAACCAACTTTGCAAAACTATAGTTTGTTAAAAAGAAATTTGTGGAGTGATTGAAAAACAAGTTCTAATGACTTCAACCAAAGTGTATGTAAACTTCCGACTTCAACTGTACATATACATATACATATATACATACTGTATTACTTTCTAGTAATTAAGTGTTCAGTTAGATTACATAGCTACCTCAATCGTTATTTCAAATCATTTCAGTGACTTCACAGCAATTTCTAGCTAGCTAGCTAGCTAACTAAATATAGCTAGCTAGCAGGCAAAGCTAAATGATACAGCCACATCTCATAGTCACGTCAGATTTGTAAATTAAAGAGAGTGTTTGCCATGACATAGACAGACCAGCTGAATCCAGGTGAAAGCTATGATCCCTTATTGATGTCACTTGGTAAATCGGTGTAAATAAATGGGAGGAGACAGGTTAAAGAAAGATTTTAAGCCTTGAAATAACTGAGAAATGGGATTGTGTATGTGTGCCATTCAGCGGGTGAAGGGGCAGGACAAAATATTTAAGTGACATTGTACGGGGTATTGTAGGTTTGAGTGTGTCAAGAACTGCAATGCTGCTGTGTTTTTCATGCTCAATATTTTGTGTGTATAAAGAATGGTCCACCACCTAAAGGAGATCCAGCCAACTTGACACTTGCATTGGAGTCAACATGGGCCAGCATCCCTATGGAACGCTTTCAACACATCGTACAATAGTCTATGCCCTGATGAATTGAGGCTGTTCTGTGGGCAAAATGGGGTAGCAATTTATAGGAAGATGTTGCTAATGTTTTGTACACTCAGTGTAATAATACATATCGAATGGAGTTTCCCATCTCCCCATTTACAGTATTTCTGGCTGAGCACAGAAAAACCCTTATCCAGATAGTGTGTTAAAGGCATTTCCTAAAAGACCTGCCAACTTTAGTGTTTTTTACATTTTATTTATTTAACCTTTATTTAACTAGGCAAGTCAGTTAAGAACAAATTCTTATGCTCCCCATATTGGCTTGAGAACTTCCTTTCACTTCCTTTCAGGAGAATACTATGAGGTGCTCCCCCCCAGACTCTCTTTTACCGGTAGGGGAAACGGAAGACAAGCAATGCGTCTCTGCCTAGAACATGTCTGTAAATGGATGGAATGACCTTCCTCTGCCCCACTGTAATAGCAAAGCATCATTAGCTTAGAGTGGCTTCCCCAGCCACATGTTTTAATAATGACTTTTTAGCCTATTCAAGGCCACATATTATCTGTGGTCTGCCTGAAACCACTCGGAATACTTACATCAACATTTGGACATAGAAAAGGGCCCGAAGGGGGCTCCCGAAAGGCTTCATAATGCAGGAGAAATTCCATTCCCTGGTCGGTTCATCACCTTTTTTTCTGGTTACCTTACCTCAAACGATCAGTGGGTCCAGAGCGGCTATTGATTATGGTGGAAGGTAGAAAACGCTAAAGCTTATCATGACTGCAGTTCTGGGTCAGGGCTCGACTGCAGTCTGGCAACAGTCTCTCTGCCTTGTGAGTGACACATTATTTCCACAGTACCTCCCCACACCACCCCATCAGCCCCAACCCATCTCCCTCCACCAGTCTATTTTCTGCCTGGCTAAGCTTATGAAACTGCATATATGCTGTCTGATTCCTGTCATCAGCCATTCCCACGAAAGGCCAAAACAATGAAAACACATGAGAGTATTAGATGTTCGGATTGTGGTGGAAAGACACCATCCACTACATTTCACACATAAAAAACAAAACAATGTACGGTCTGTTTAGATCATAGTGTATGCGTATTAAACTAGCTGAGATGTCTTTGACGGTGTCTTTATTTTGACACCGTCTTGTGATGTTTTTATTACACAAATAGTGAAATATGGTTGCATATATAAACATTGACTCAGAACTATATTCAAAACACCATGCAGTCAAGAGGTTATACATTTTTCAATTAAAGTAATTTCAAAGTTACACATGCAGCATAAACCAAAATAATGTGTCCATTGTGGACATTTCAATTAGCTGGCAAATTACCTCTATGCCTCCTTTAATTTAGAGTTTTAGCCATTTTGAATTCCAGTCTTCCTCCTGCATAAAAATGACTGCATAAGAAACAAAAGCTAATAAAAATGCAGCATGGAAATAAGCAAGTGGTGTAACGTGGCAACAAATCAGAACTAACAAGCAAAATCTCCTCTCCTTTCAAACCAGGAAGGAATCACTTCACCTCAGGCCATGCTGCGTTTCGACCTTATTGCAGTCGACGTATTGTAAATAGAATAATACACATATGCATTTGGCCCGGACAACACATCTCTATGTATTATGTTTATTTGTTTCGCTTCAGTATTTATTTTGTTTTTTATTTAACCTTTATTTAACTAGACAAGTCGTTTAAGAACAAATTCTTATTTACAATGACGACCTACCAAAAGGCAAACGGCTTCCTGCGGGGACGGGGGCTGGGAATAAAAATAAAAAATCTAATAAAAATATAGTATGCTCTGGAGTTACACTTATCTTTTACCTCAGACCGTCTTCGTGGTCAGGCTGCTTGGAGGAGGATGCCAAGAGACCCAATCATATCATAACTTCCAAACTACATCCAGGAAATGTTTTCTGAGGACTATTTCTGTCTTTAATAAAGCCCTTTTGTGGTGATAAATTCATTCCGATTGGCTGGGCCTGGCTCCCCAGTGGGTGGGCCTATGCCCTCCCAGGAACACCCTTGGCTGCGCCCCTGCACAGTCATGTGAAATCCATAGATTAGGGCCTAATTTGTTTATTTCAATTGACTGATTTCCTTATATGAACTGTAACTCAGAAAACTATTTGAAATTGTTGCATGTTGCGTTTACATTTCTGTTCAGTATAAATAGTGCTGTCTGACCATACCGTCTGCACATACTCCTAAGAGTGCTACACAACTTTCACTGTGGAATTAATAGTACCAGAACTGTACTCTCAAAGTTATATCAAAGTTTGGTCAGTATGGTGTTGGTTGGAAAGGAAATTTGTTCATTTTCTCCTCATGAGAGAGCTAGATCTTTGGTACAGTGCCTTGCGAAAGTATTCGGCCCCCTTGAACTTTGCGACCTTTTGCCACATTTCAGGCTTCAAACATAAAGATATAAAACTGTATTTTTTTTGTGAAGAATCAACAACAAGTGGGACACAATCATGAAGTGGAACGACATTTATTGGATATTTCAAACTTTTTTAACAAATCAAAAACTGAAAAATTGGGCGTGCAAAATTATTCAGCCCCTTTACTTTCAGTGCAGCAAACTCTCTCCAGAAGTTCAGTGAGGATCTCTGAATGATCCAATGTTGACCTAAATGACTAATGATGATAAATACAATCCACCTGTGTGTAATCAAGTCTCCGTATAAATGCACCTGCACTGTGATAGTCTCAGAGGTCCGTTAAAAGCGCAGAGAGCATCATGAAGAACAAGGAACACACCAGGCAGGTCCGAGATACTGTTGTGAAGAAGTTTAAAAAGCCGGATTTGGATACAAAAAGATTTCCCAAGCTTTAAACATCCCAAGGAGCACTGTGCAAGCGATAATATTGAAATGGAAGGAGTATCAGACCACTGCAAATCTACCAAGACCTGGCCGTCCCTCTAAACTTTCAGCTCATACAAGGAGAAGACTGATCAGAGATGCAGCCAAGAGGCCCATGATCACTCTGGATGAACTGCAGAGATCTACAGCTGAGGTGGGAGACTCTGTCCATAGGACAACAATCCGTCGTATATTGCACAAATCTGGCCTTTATGGAAGAGTGGCAAGAAGAAAGCCATTTCTTAAAGATATCCATAAAATATGTTGTTTAAAGTTTGCCACAAGCCACCTGGGAGACACATCAAACATGTGGAAGAAGGTGCTCTGGTCAGATGAAACCAAAATTGAACTTTTTGGCAACAATGCAAAACGTTGTTTGGCGTAAAAGCAACACAGCTCATCACCCTGAACACACCATCCCCACTGTCAAACATGGTGGTGGCAGCATCATGGTTTGGGCCTGCTTTTCTTCAGCAGGGACAGGGAAGATGGTTAAAATTGATGGGAAGATGGATGGAGCCAAATACAGGACCATTCTGGAAGAAAACCTGATGGAGTCTGCAAAAGACCTGAGACTGGGACGGAGATTTGTCTTCCAACAAGACAATGATCCAAAACATAAAGCAAAATCTACAATGGAATGGTTCAAAAATAAACATATCCAGGTGTTAGAATGGCCAAGTCAAAGTCCAGACCTGAATCCAATCGAGAATCTGTGGAAAGAACTGAAAACGGCTGTTCACAAATGCTCTCCATCCAACCTCACTGAGCTCGAGCTGTTTTGCAAGGAGGAATGGGAAAAAATGTCAGTCTCTCGATGTGCAAAACTGATAGAGACATACCCCAAGCGACTTACAGCTGTAATCGCAGCAAAAGGTGGCGCTACAAAGTATTAACTTAAGAGGGCTGAATAATTTTGCACGCCCAATTTTTCAGTTTTTGATTTGTTAAAAAAGTTTGAAATATCCAATAACTGTCGTTCCACTTCATGATTGTGTCCCACTTGTTGTTGATTCTTCACAAAAAAATACAGTTTTATATCTTTATGTTTGAATCCTGAAATGTGGCAAAAGGTCGCAAAGTTCAAGGGGCCGAATACTTTCGCAAGGCACTGTATGTTATTAATCTGATAGATTATTATGGGCCTTGACAGAATTTCAAGTATCATCATGCCAAGTTATCAATTGGGCAACATTTGGCCTAATGACGTGTTTCAAATATATTGTTATTTCAGGACAAACTGTGCATAAACAATTAGCTAATTCTTGAATGGCTCATAATCTTTGTATTGTAAGCATATCAGTGTGTACAGGTCCATGTGTCTGTACTTTATGCAAGTCCGAGTGCATCTAAGTTTAAGAGTCATTCTAAATGCTCAATACACCAACTGGCTGGTGCTTATTCAACTCCAGTCTTATTTGTTCTACCATGTACAGGAATCTCCAACCAGTGCTCCACAAAACATATTTAAGCCCTTTGAATCACAAATATCCCAAAGCAAATCAGCAATTAGAGCCTAAGCTGGCTTGTAAAATCAATTAGGAATAGCGTTGGTGCCATAGGTAATAACTCTGTCTGACTCTTCCCTACTTGGACTCACTTCACTGATTGAAGCTAATATGGCAGTCTATAATCTGGTGGAGTCATTCATCCAATTTATGTAAAATCTGAAATCTCCGATCTCGGGGGAAGGAGGGGATACGGAAACAGCCCCAATGTCACAGTTGGAATGGTAATGGAGACTCTCGTTCGGCTAGTCCAAGGATGGGGTCACGCAGAATAGAGTTTCAATTGACTGCTTCTAAATGTGCTCTCCGTAAGGTTTCATTATGTGAGGGATTCCTTGGACTGTGGAGGAAGAAGGCACAGCGTCGCTTTAACCTCAGTAGGCCGAAAATTATTTGGCTTGGCCCCTAAGACCCTCACAAACTTCTACAGATGCACCATTGAGAGCATCCTGTCGGGCTATATCGCCGCTTGGTAGGCAACTGCACCATCCACAACCACAGGGCTCTCCAAACAGTGTTGCGGTCAGCCCAACGCATCACCGGTGTCACAAGAAGGCCAATTAGATCATCAAGGACCTCAGCCACTCGAGCCATGGCCTGTTCACCCCGCTACCATTTAGAAGGTAGAGACAGTACAGGTGCATCAAAGTCGGGACAGAGAGACTGAAAAACAGCTTCTATCTCCAGGCCATCAGACTTTAAACAGTCACCACTATCTGGCCTCCGCCCAGGTTTTTCCAGAAATCCTTGTTGAACGATACAAGATTCTCTGCTTATTTCCTTCCGAACCTGGGCATTTTCAGAAAGTTACCCGGAACCCTGGTTTTCATTGTATTTCCCATATATCAGAGAACAAGAGCAAAACAACAGATGCTGCTAGGTGAGGGTGGAGAGATCAGTGAGGGAAATCCAGGGCAACATCTGTACCGTGAAAGGCGGCATGTACTTATTCATCAATATCTTTCTGTGGCACAGGGCCTCGCCAGCAGATTCTCCCCAGGTGTGTCTAATAGGTTTGGACAATACTACATGTCCAAGCTTAGCTAAAGTTATACAAACAGACAGTCTGCTTGCGTTGCGTTACATGACTAATTGAACAGTTGGTGCGAGTTGCTTTGCCATAGAAAATTATTGATTTCTACATTGTTTGGGGGAAAGTGTTTATTGTTTGTTTTATTACCTTATTCAGCTATATTGATTTAAACAGCCACTAGCTATGTCATAAATGAAGACAAAAGTACCAGTATGGACACAACCTCTAACCCTTTTGTAAATTCTACAACCCTGCTGATCATTGAATGTGGGTGAAAGCAGCTGGCACATAATGCCTTTTATAGAGCTGTTTCGGGTCGACTCCTCGATGGCAAAACAGTTCAGCGCCCGACACCGGACTCTTTTTTTACTCTCTCTCTCTTTCTCTCTCCAAGGTCAGAAGGTCTCTGTTGGCTCATGGCTCATTCAGCCAGGAGCAGTAATTATACTGTGTGTTCATGGATCATCATGGATCATCCAGAGGTACACTCCAGCTTCAGGTGCCCTTTACTCACCTTGCATCACATACATTTTACACCAATTTGACAATTTAGAAAGCTGCAGTTGAGCTATGGGGGGAGTTGTACGTTTGTTAATATGTAAATACGGGAAATACCAAGAAAATTTCACCTTGTCAGCGTGGATTGCGAGACTAGCTCAGGAATGACAAACGAGGGCATGGTCCTTTGGGGTAGTGGTCAGCCTCTGGTGGCTGTTTTTCTTAAAGCTCTGTGGTACTGATCACGAATGTTAAAATGGGAGAATGGAAATAGCAGTGGCAAGAGGCTACCAGCCCGATGCAAATACAAAATGTACAATAGGAAACAGGACAATAAACAAAGAAGAATGGAATTTGCTGAAACATGCACCCTCAATAATTTATATAATAATAATAAGGTGGGTGCTTACATTTGTCCTTTTTCACACATACGCAAGGCCAAATTCCTTTTTTTTTTGCATATCCCCCCTACTGAGACACCCGCGGAGAGTGGGGTCAGAGCCAGAAATCAGCCATTATTGATGGCAACCCTGGTGCAATTAGGTTTAAGTGCCTTGCTCAAGGGCACATCAGCAGATTTTTCACCTAGTCTAAGATTGTTCACCTAGTCTGCTCAGGGATTTGAAACAGCGACCTTTCGGTTATTGGCTCAACGCTCCTAACCGCTAGGCTACCTGCATTTTGAGGTATTATCAATCATTATGATTCATGCAAGGTGAATGTGTGTGTGCGTGTGTGTGTGTCTGTGTGTGCTGTGGTGGAATAGGTTCATACTGAGATCAGTGGAGGACCTAAAGTTCAGTGAGTACTGCTGCAAATTGTCACTGCTGCACATTACAGGAGATACAGCCTTCATTCTTCACTGGGGCAGATTGAGTTGAACATGCAAATGTGCCCAGTCAAGCGAAACAATTTTAACCTCAATAGGAAACTCCAGATTTATGGAACAGCCAGAACTTTTTATTCTCCTGAAAATAAAGTAACATATGTACAGTTTGTGCTCAGATTGGGAAACCCTGGCCTAGCCAAGAAAGATGAACGTTTGAACATTTATGGGTGGCTGGGGAAAACGCTAGTGGTTTGAGACAAATGTGTCAATATCAGGGCAAATGACAGATTCCCTCAGGAGTATCTCAATGTCAGATCTGACAAAATCATGCAGTGTATTGTACTGTGTTTGTCATGAGCTTTTAGACTATCAGGCAGACCAACACAATTCTCATACAAAAGGAAGCAAATGTTACAGGAATATAATGTTGTTATACGGGTCCGGTATTGTATTTTCTGAAAGGACACACCAATTGCATGTTACATTGAACAACAATGGCGAGCAGTGGATATAAGAAAAGTGGGCTACATAAATTCAGTGTGACAGGCAATACGAAGGTACTCATCACTCCCATTGTGTTGTTTTCTGGGTCCCATATTGATGTTAGTCTACTGTCTACTGAGATTACTATTGGCATGGATTGTGTTTTGCGGACAAAATGGTACAGGATGAGTTTTAACCACAGTAGAGGTGCTGCTCTTGTTTATGGAATACGAATCAGGTAGCGGAGCTACAATGGAAGATGACTTTCAAATCTCATTTACCAGATAAGGAGACCACTAATGCACCCAAATATCAGCAGTGTGACTGGAACTCACAGGGCAATTTGCTCAGCAAAAAGCTTATTTGGCCACACAGACATGGGGAAATGCTCGAATCAATCAATCAATCAATCAAATCAAATCAAACTTTTTTGGTCGCATACACAGATTTGCAAGTGTTACGGCAGGTGCAGCGAAATGCTTGTGTTACTAGCTCCATCAATGCATTCAAATGTCTCCCAAATACCTTACGAATAAACAAATAATTAAACAAATCTAAACAACAAATCAAGAAATAACAATCCAAGTCTACACTAGAGTGAGCATGTGTTAGAATATAGACACGTGGTGTGGATAGACAGTAAATCGTTTGGAAAATAAAATGATATGTACAGTAGTAGGTATTATATTAGAATTAACTGAGAAAAAAAAAAGAAAAAAAAAATATATACAGTTGAAGTCTGAAGTTTACATACACCTTAGCCACACACCTTAGCCAAATACATTTAAACTCAGTTTTTCACAATTCCTGACATTTAATCCTACTCAGAATTCCCTGTCATAGGTCAGTTAGGATCACCACTTTATTTTAAGAATGAGAAATGTCAGAATAATAGTAGAGAGAACTATTTATTTCAGCTTTAATATCTTTCATCACATTCCCAGTGGGTCAGAAGTGTACATACACTCAATTAGTATTTGGTAGCATTGCCTTTAAATTGTTTAACTTGGGTCAAACGTTTTGGGTAGCCTTCCACAAGCTTCCCACAATAAGTTGGATGTATTTTGTCCCATTCTTCCTGACAGAGCTGGTGTAACTGAGTCAGGTTTTTAGGCCTCCTTGCTTGCACAAACCATTTCAGTTCTGCCACAAACTTTCTATGGGATTGAGGCCAGGGCTTAGTGATTGCCACTCCAATACCTTGACTTTGTTGTCCGTAAGCCATTTTGCCACAACTTTGGAAGTATACTTGGGGTCATTGTCCATTTGGAAGACCCATTTGCGACCAAGCTTTAACTTCCTGACTGATGTCGTGAGATGTTGCTTCAATATATTCACATAATTTTCCTCCCTCACGATGCCATCTATTTTGTGAAGTGCACTAGTCCCTCCTGCAGCAAAGCACCCCCACACCATGATGCTGCCACCCCCATGCTTCACGGTTGGGATGGTATTCTTCGGCTTACAAGCCTCCCCCTTTTTCCTCCAAAAATAATGATGGTCATTAAGGCCAAACAGTTCTATTATTTTTTCATCAGACCAGAGGACATTTCTCCAAAAATAACCATCTTTGTCCCCATGTGCTGTTGCAAACCGTAGTCTGGCTTTTTTTATGGCAGTTTTGGAGCAGTGGCTTCTTCCTTGCTGAGCTACCTTTCAGGTTATGTCGATATTGGACTCGTTTTACTGTGGATATAGATACTTTTGTACTGTTTCCTCCAGCATCTTCACAAGGTCCTTTGCTGTTGTTCTGGGATCGATTTACACTTTCTGCACCAAAATATGTTAATCTCTAGGAGACAGAACGTCAGAACGTCTCCTTCCTGAGCGGTATGACGGCTGCGTGGTCCCATGGTGTTTATACTTGCATACTATTGTTTGTACAGATGAACGTGGTACCATCGGTACCTATTTAATCTATTTAAGTCAAGATAACGGAATTCATTGCCCTTGACAAGCAACCGTTCTCTGCCGTGGGTGATGTTGGCTTTCGCCGACTGGTCGAACACCGGTATACACTACCAAGTGTGCTATTTTTCCAATATTGCCCCACCGGAGTTACACAGTAATAGTGTCACTGCTATTAGCTTCACGACTTACATACTATGGAACGCAAAAAAAGATACATCAGCACTGTCAAAGCTGAACAAAGAAATTAGGAATCAAGCAAACACTGGCCACAGACGATGCATTTACAATACCGCATTGGTATTAAGCTTTAGCTTGGTACCTAGCTAGCACCAATACAACCAGCCTGAAAACAATGACCAGTTAAAACTGCAGTCATTTTCATTATTCTTAGCAATGATTTAGGAATCCTTGTGAGTAAGTATTAGATAGGTTACCACTTGTTGTTCGCCTATTGAACTTCAGTTCATGAAAATAAATAGCTAGCCAGCTACTTTATCCTGTTGCCCAAAGCTAACGTTACAAGCAGCCAGCTAGCTTCATCTGACTAGTGAGGCTCGACTGGACCGGGTTATGTGTTGAATTTGCGGTTTGCCTTCAAAATAAAAGCATGTCATTGACACTGATGGAAATGAATACAAAAAGTAGAATTATGCCATACTTTTATTTTGAAGGCTAACCACAAAGTCCACTATTGTGGCTAGTCCTTAGTGTTATTTGACGTGTATCGTTTTTGACACGTAAAGACCCAAACGGCGTTCCATAGAAATCCTGGTTGAGAATGAAACAACTGAACAAATGAACAACGAAACAGCACAGCAAGTAAGTGAAAGAAATAGGTTTTGATTAGGTTTTACTGTTCATGGGGACATACCCAAAAAATAACTTTTTGGTCAGTGTGGTGTGTGTGTAACCTTTATTTTAAGAACACTTGTGCGCCGCCTTATGGGACTCTCAATCACGGCCAGATGTGATACAGCCTGGATTCGAACCAGGTACTGAGATGCAGTGCCTTAGAGCACTGAGTCAATGTGTGTGTGTAAACGATTTAACTGTACTAGAATGCTTAAAAGGCCGCACATTTTTTTATATATCGGTATCGTTTTTTTTTGTCAAGGAAAATATCGGATATCGGTAAAAATGTAATATCGGTGCATCACTAGTATATACACAGTGAGTAAACAACATTATGTATAAACAGAATATGAGGTGACCATGAGGTGAGGTGAACATCTAATGGCATTCAGGAATCAATGTGCTACACAGCTGTGGGTCGATGTCAGGCGTTTACATAGTTTGTTCGGGGTCGGCGCACGGTTCTAGAAAAATCATGGGGGCTCTTCTAATGCCGAAGTGTCAGAGCGGAACAAGCTGAGAAATAATTAGCACAAACAAAACGGCAAAACAATAATCGCAACATTAGGAAATCAACTGTTAAGGAACATCTGAGACCGAAGCAAGCTGCTACCCGAGCATATGCTCCTCCGATGTTGAGAACACTGCTCAATCTTCAGCCAGGCAAAGAAAATAGTCTATTTATAGCCATAGTCTCAACTCACTCCAACTTCAACTTCACTGGTTCCTCAAGATGTGCAGTGATTGTACAATTTCTAATGCCCTCGCCAACAAGGGAGAGGGTCTCATTGACATCATGGAGACATAGAGCATGTAAAACATGCAACATTGCCTTAAATCAACTTTAATCAACCCCTGTGAAGTGGTTTTGTCATATGGACAACTTTGACATGGAAATGGGATGATGTGAACTCTTGGTGGATATGTCCTGATGTCTAATGCGATATACAGTGCCTTCAAAAAGTATTCATACCCCTTGACTTATTTCACGGTTTGTTGTGTTACAGCTTGAATTCAAAACCGATTAAATTGATTTTTGTTTCACCCATCTACACACAATACCACATAATGACAAAGTGAAAACATGTATTTATTTTTTTGTGCAAATGTGTGTAAAATGAAATACAAAAACATCTCATTTAAATACACTACTGTTCAACGGTTTGGGCTCACTTAGAAATGTCCTTGTTTTGGAAAGAGAAGCACATTTTTTTGTCCATTAAAATAACATCAAATTGATCAGAAATACAGTGTAGATTGTTAATGTTGTAAATGACTATTGTAGCTGGAAAAGGCTGATTTTTAATTTAATATCTACATAGGCATACAGAGGCCCATTATCAGAAACCATCGCTCCTGTGTTCCAATGGCACGTTGTGTTAGCTAATCCAAGTTTATCATTTATAAAGGGCTAATTGATCATTAGAAAACTCTTTTGCAATTATGTTAGCAGAGCTGAAAACTGTTCTGATTAAAGAAGCAATAAAACTGTCATTCTTTAGACTGGTTGAGTAACTGGAGCATCAGCATTTGTGGGTTCGACTACAGGCTCAAAATGACCAGAAACAAAGTACATTCTTCTGAAACTCGTCAGTTTAGCTAACATTTCCCTAGCCTAATTGTCACCAAATATCCAAAAGGGAGATTCAGTGAAAACAACAATCTGACATTGATTGATTGTTGTATCTAGACAAGTCCCACATGTCTCAAAGCAGCACTATGGCGCTGTCCCAATCAAAACGGTGCTGAAATGATCAACTATGTACGGTTGGATATGACTTTGGGAGTTTCAGTATAAGCAATAATTTGATACATGCCTTCAATTGCATTAGCCTACTTTATTCCACTATTTTCATCATTCAGTTGATCATAACTAAGGTGAGTTTCTCTCTCTGTCGGCTCTTTCTAGGCCCAATGGCTGTTTCCTTGTCTCCTCACCCTGCCAAGTTGTTTATCAACACCAGTTTAAAGAAAATTACCAATCTGCTGCTGCGTATGTTGTGTATATTGTGGAATTGTATTGGTGCGACATTGGGAGAAAATATTGTAATTTCCCGGGTCTTGTCATTATATTTTTGGAGGAAATGTGAAAAGTGTTCCCGGACAGTCCATGCAACTTATGTGACTTTTTAAGCAATTGTTTACTCCTGAACTTATTTAGGCTTGCCATAACAAAGGGGATGAATACTTATTGACTCGAGACATTTGAGCGTTTCATTTTTTATTCATTAGTAAAAATATGTTTCATTTGATATTATGGGGTATTGTTTGTTGGCCAGTGCCAAAATATCTAAATGTAATCCATTTTAAATGCAGGCTGTAACACAACAAAATGTGGAAAAAGACAAGGGGTGTGAATACTTCCTGAAGGCACTGTAGGCTAAGCCTACAGTCATAAGAAAATGCAAGACGTGATGTGAACTTCAACCGTTGGTGTTAATGAACTAAAAACAACCTCATATTTCTGTTAACCCATTACAGTCTAAGCCCTGTCTAAGCTTGAGGGGGAGGGGGGGTGCTAGAGCAAAATAATGTTTTTGAGGGTCTCGTGTTTCCAAGGAGGGGTAATATTAGTGTGTAGCCCAAACTTTTGGGACGCTACAGACAGAAGTTGGCAGATTGGCTGTACCGACTTCAGACGAGTCCAAAAACGCTTGTGGGGGTTGTAGAGCAAAACGGAGAACACCATCGTGTTTGTGAGAGTCTCTTCTTTCCATAGAGCTTTGTAGGCCAAACTGTTCAGACACTACAGATGATTTTGTGAGTAGACCGATTTTCGGGAGGTCTCATGGTCTGACAAACACCGCTCTAGCTCTGTTACCTTTTACAGAAGATGCAAAAGTGTGACATTGGCAGATGTGGGGGATTGAGACGCATCCAATACAAAAACAACAGATATCTAGCTTAAACTGACATATCTGTATGTTTAAAAAAAATATTATTATGCTAATTAGATTTCCACGGGGGCGCGGACATCGACTCTAGGGGGTTTTAACCATCATTTTGAGCTTCCATGAAACAGACATATTGATGATAATGTTTATGGCCCCATGCTATACACTGAGTGTACAAAACATTAAGAACACCGCTCTTTCCATGACATAGTCTGACCAGGTGAATCCAAGTGAAAGCTATGATCCCTTATTGATGTCACTAGTTAAATCAACTTCAATCAGTGTAGATGAAGGGGAAGAGACAGGATAAAGAAGGATTTTTAGTCTGGAAACAATTGAGAAATGGATTGTGTATGTGTGCGGTTCAGAGGGTGAATGGACAAGACAAAATAATTTAGTTCCTTTAAACAGTGTATGGTAGTAGGTGCCAGGCACACCGGTTTGAGTGTGTCAAGAACTGCAATGCTGCTGGGTTTTTCACACTCAACAGTTTCCCATGTGTATCATGAATGGCCATCACCCAAAGGACATCTAGACAACTTGACATTGGAGTCAACATGGGCCAGCATCCCTGTGGAATGTTTTCGACACCTCGTCCATGTCACGACCAATTGAGGCTGTTCTGAGGGCAAAAGGGTGCAACAATATTAGAATGTTTTGTTCACTCACACTTAATGTTTATCATCAAATTAATAAGACAGGGAGGAATGTGAAAAGTTTTCAAAAAAGGGGCTAATGGCTTAACATTCATGCAGCACTTTAAGTCCAATCAAGATGTCTGATGGAGAAACTGCAGCTTCCTTCCTCTCAGGCCATATAACCCTCTCAAGCCCAAGTCTAAACTGAATTCATGGCTGTCCTCTCAAGCCCTAGTCTAAACTGAATGCATGGCTGTCCTTTCAAGCCCTAGTCTAAACTGAATGAATGGCTGTTATCTCAAGCCCTACTCTAAACTGAATTCATGGCTGTCCTCTCAAGCCCTAGTCTAAACTGAATGCATGGCTGTCCTCTCAAGCCCTAGTCTTAACTGAATTCATGGCTGTCCTCTCAAGCCCTAGTCTTAACTGAATTCATGGCTGTCCTCTCAAGCCCTAGTCTAAACTGAATTCATGCTGTCCTACCCTTCTTCTACTGTTGTGTATTGCTACTGTCCACACCTGTCATAACTATGGAAGTTTATTTCAGACTCCCGGGAATACAGAGTGGGTTACCTCAAATAATCAAGAGTCCATGAAAGCCTTGTAATTATCTGTACCTATAGTCCTCACATACAGTGCCTTAAGAAAGTATTCATACCCCTGGACTCATTCCACATTTTGTTGTGTTACAGCCTGAATTCAAAATAGATTCAATATTTTTTTCCTCATCCATGTACACACAATATCCCATAATGACAAAGTGAAAACGTGTTTTTCGATTTTTAAAAATAATTTCAAAAAAATGAAATACCTCATTTACATAAGTATTTACACCCCTTTGCAATGACACTCCCCAACTCTGAAATCAGGCTGTAACACAACAAAATGTATAATAAGTCAAGGGGTATGAATACTTTGTACTCTGCAGGGGTGCACTGCAGGCAGTCATCTGAATAGAGGTATTTATTCAGGAATTTAAAGTGCAATTAAAATAGGGTCTGAAGGTGATATGCTCATTAGCATAACACATTGAAATTGTTTATTTCCCCCATTGTGCATATGCAATGGTCTCTCACCAGAACCCATATTTCAATTTGTCATTACAAATATTTGCAATGTTTGACCTTGTCTATAATTTCCTTTCAAGCCAAATGGGAAAACAGTAGCTCAGATGATAAAGAAATATATAGAAGGAGTAATATGAGTCAATTTGTGTTCGTGGAAGACTATTAAACATGTATCACATTGAAGTAAGATGTATTGAAAATATCAGCGAGATTCATGGCTCTTTCTGGGAGATACCCACACTTCCAGTGAATGATATATCAAGCACTCAACTCAGGCTATAAGATATTATGCCAGCTATAAAATCAAGACATAGGGCTTGTAAATGAATAGCTTGAACTGGATCACCAAAGACAAACAGCTCTTATCAGTGCTCATTTTTCATGAACCTAACGTTATCTAATTTGCTCAGTTGGACTTGTTTGGGAAGGCAAATTAGTGAACATTATATGGGCAACAGACCGAAGAGAAACTCATTATTCCTCTCGCATTATCGCTATAAAACCGACAAAAAAGGAGGTTGTTGTTCCTGTTCTCAGTGGGAGGCTGAAGCTTGTGCCTCATCCAGCTTGTGGAAGGACCCCTTCTCCGCGTCCAAGGCCGTGCCTGATATTCAGTGACGGGATGTCATGACTGCTCCAGCTGTCAGGCACACAGCTGTTCACTTTCCCCTCGAGTGAGCAGCGCTGCCCGCTTTTGCCCTACAGCGAGAGCGGGGAGGATTCTGACAAGGTCCACTGGAGAAGGCGGCCCGATCCGGCAATGCAAACAAGGAGTCTGCCGTAATATTAACAATCTCAATGCCTGTTATTGTCTATAGGATATCTTTGTCTCTAGTCTCATGTTTCCTGCGCCACACCTTTCATACAACAGTGTGATGTCATTTCTAACTTGATAATATCTGTAGTACCCTTAGAAATGGTACACATTCTGGCCACACGATGTATCCGAGAAAAAGAACACAGCCGGTCCATCTTTAAAAAAATCGATGGTAATGCATTTGCAGCTTTTGTCGGAGAGGGACTAGTCCAACATTTATCAGGTTGAATAATGCGGGAAAGGATAATTGACTTTCAGAGTTGCGTTGTTGGAGGGTGTTTAAAATACACTGCTGGAATGGAATAGGCAGCCACTCAAAAATAAATAGGCTGTGTGCCTACGATAATTAACTCTCCAATGCGTGAGATAACGATTGCTGGCAGGCTAAAGTAATGGACAGATTTTTGGCAAATTCAAAAGCGGTGGTTGAGAGAACGGTGTGCTACACGACGCCCTTGGCTTTTCGTACGAGCCTGCTCATCTACACACATACAGTATGATGATTGGTGTTCGGCCCTTTGGCCTGGGAGGACATTTTCTCTGCCTTGACTCTCTTGACACCCCCGCTGCTGCGTATCTTTTGGGGGAGTCTGGAGGTGCTAAGGGGACCATATTGATTGAAAATGGAAGCAGTAACTTATGATGAGTGGAGGCCGGCTATATAACGACACAGGATGAGACCCAGATGCAGACACAGGAGGCAGATGGTTCAAGTCTCAGAGATGTTTTATATACAAGTGGTAGGCAAATGGCAAGTCCAGGACAGGCAGAGATCAGTAATCCTAATAAGAGTCAAGCAGGTAGCAGGCAAAAACAGTTTGGAACCGGGAAGACTAGAACACAGTCTAGAGAGAAGGAAAAACATGCTAGGACGACTTGACGAGACAAGACAAACTGGCAACAGACAGACAGGAAATGCAGGTATAAATGCACAGGGGAGAATGGGGAAAATAGGAGACACCTGGTGGGGGTAGAGACAAGCACAAGACAGGTGAAATAGATCAGGGTGTAACAGGCTAAATCAAATTTGGAGATTAATCGGCTAACGGTGGTGTCGTTACGGTTCTGATGGGTGAATTAATAAGGCAATTAAATGAGTAGTTGTTACAGTGTTGCGGCGTGGCCCCAACAAGCTAACCCCGGATCAGTAAATGAGCGCTAAAAAGGCCCATTCATCATCTCCCTCCACACACTGTCTCTGACCCCAGGCATTTACATGTATCATTATGGATTTTAGGATCCGCAGAGTTGACACAGTGAATGAGAATATCTGGCATTCCGGTGTCTTGTCTGACGTTCAAATTATGAATATGGAAATATGGAATTCTTGGGCAAGCCTTGTGAAAGAATCATCACATTTAGCCAAATTCAGTAAAGGATATTTAAAAAGAAATACATTATGTATCTAGGTAAGTCAGTTAAGAACAGTGGGTTAACTGCCTTTTTCAGGAGCAGAATGACACATGTTTACCTTGTCAGCTCAAGGTTTTGATCCAGCAACCTTTTGGTTATTGGCCCAGCGCTGTAACCACTAGGCTACCTGCAGCCCCAGTTGAGGCTGAAGATATTATGGACTGATTTCTGGATCGAAATTCTTATCGAGGGGATATACGAATAAGTATTCTTGGCTATAGCAAAAATGCTAATGTCAGCAAAATTATCTTTGTGCCAAATCTACATGCACATGCACACGCACACACACACACACACGCGCGCACGCGCACACACACACGCACACACACACACACACATACACACACCATTGATACACAGTGTCACTATGACTCTCGTGCTCCATATGGTCAAGTAGAGGGCAGAGAAAATAAGCAGTGGACTCCCTGTGTGACTGCAGCTTGGCAGCCGATGAGCTACGGGGCCCATGGTGCTAGTGAGAGAGGGGGAGTGTTGTACAAATATTCCAAGGTCCTTCAGTAAAAAACTGACAGCTACACTAGCTATCTTTGGATGCTCTCTACGCTGCTCCTACTACTAGACACACCCGCTAAAACGATCTTTATTAACTGTATAAGGTATCCATCATATTTTTCATGACCTGCCTGACAACCACAGGCCTGTCATATTAGCCATTTTCTCATCACCGTCACCGGTACACACATATTCACCTATACTCTACACACTGCTGCTATTACTATTATTATTATTATTATTTATCCTGCTGCCCAGTCACTTTTACTGCTGCCTAAAGGTACATACCACTGCTGGGTTGCATGCAGATTAGCATTGAGATACAAAGTTCCCACTAATGTCACTGCTGGGGCCAAAAGTAGCAGCTTTCACATTCGCCTTGCGAAAGACAATAAACTACACTGGCATTCTGAAGCTGTCAAGTCAGCTGGTATCTTCACAGCCATCTGACAGCTGATATATGAAGCACCTTTTTTCCCTCCATATCCTCCCATATGCGGCCTCTACCCAGGGGGCCTTTCCCATTTCTCTCAGTGCCAGAGTTTAATGCATACATGCCCCATTATCAATGGGAAAAATAGCTGCCAGTCTTTTGTCAAATACTGTGGTGCGTCCGGTAGCGCAAAGCAATCACTTTATCTCTTTGTATCATACGCAATGAGAATGGCGAGTCTAGTGAGTCTAGCGACTTTCTGATATTTGTTCTGCAAGTTTCCCAGAGCCCCAGAAATGTCAGTGAACATTTCAGTTAATCTTCTTTAGGTGGGCATTGGGATCGGGAGAGCGCTACAGTGCTCATCAACCAATTTCTTCGTCAGGGGCAGCTGAAATGAGCGTACGGCGTAAGCAGAGAGGGCAGAAGAGTAGATGTCTTAAACACTCAGTATGTCATTTTGAGGTGGTTGGGGTTGTCAAGGAGTATGATGAAGATTGAAACAGTTTAAAATTCAACACTGAATGTCTAGCACTGACTAATATATTGATCAGTAGGGATGTGCATCGATCCCTTTCAAATGGATTCGATATATATCGGTGTGATTTGGGTTTGATTAGAGGAACGAATCGATGCAATTCACTAACATTTGTTACATTAACACATTCATTTTCCAATTTAAATTATAATCTACTGCTGATGGAGCTCATGAGATGGGCCACTCTACGATGGATCAGTCTGAGCCGACTTCTGTGTGTGTGTGTGCGTGTGTGTGTGTGTGTGTGTACCACCCCACTATCAGTTGGGGGGACAATGTTTGCTTTCCCACCCATTAAAAATCTTAAGAGTTAGTAATTTATTGGAAAATATTTGCCAATGAATACAGAGCACAACTTTGTATTTCAACCCCTTCTCATAATGTAATGGTTTAGACCGTTTGGAAGTTTTGACGGATTGAGCTCTTCTTCTCCAACTTTAGGCAGTGCGAGTTGCAAAAGTGATTGCTGTCCTTATTATCCTTGTTATGAAATGATTAACTTTACCCTTTTCATCAAAAAATTACATATATACTGATGGTTACAAGTGGAATGACGTTGGCCTGTTTAAATATGAAACTATTTGTGAAAAGATTCAATGTAATTTTAGCTTCTTAAATGAGAGAACGGTTTGTCATAGAGAAACTCTGCTCACTCATGAAACACGCCCTTCTCTTCACCCGGATATAAGCCCGTTGACGAAAATCCAACTTTGTGTTCTAAGGACGAGAGGACGTCGGTCCCCATGTTGAAAGGGCTAAGACAAGAACCTAACGAAATTAGCATAGAATTTCAACGTGAAGATGATGATCAACACGCCCAAAGATGAATTTCAACTATACCAGCCAGAATAAAGCATGAGCTAAAAGTATGGCAACTTGGTGTGAACTTTGAAGTCTTATTCACTAAAGAAGTGATACCTCCTTGCCGATTGAGTTACCGATTTGTAAACGTGGGCTAGAAGAGGACAGACAGAGTATCCATTCTACCACACTCCAATTAACCACTAGACATTCTTCAGAGGACAGGACATCCATGCTGGATAACCCGGCCTTCCATCTATGACCAATCTACTGAAGCGCAGCTCAGAGTAAATACTTATTGCATTTTCCTTTTTCAAGTGGGCGTTATTTAGAATGCATAAGATACTGTATTTACGATAGCATAGCTTCTGTGCCCGGCCCGCCACAGGAGTCGCTGGTGCGTGATGAGACAAGGATATCCCTACCGGCCAAACCCTCCCTAACCCGGACAACGCTAGGCCAATTGTGCGTTGCCCCACAGATGTCTCTGGTGGCACAGCTGGTGCTGCAGTACAGCGCCCTTAACCACTGCGCCACCCGGGAGGCCCGAGAAATTATTTTATAGAATAGCATGTCATATCACTTAATCCGGCATAGTCAAAGACATGACACAAGCAAAACAAAAGAAATACTTTTGATGATGGTAAACCTGAACAATCAAAATAAAATCATACGTAAGATTGGTTAGGGGTGCCACGTATCAATGCACTCATATCTGAAAAATTTGAACCGGGTTGGGACCGGTGAATCGTTACATCTGTGTTGATCAGCTTTCAAGAGTTAGACCCCAAAGTCCCTCAAGGCAAGTCATCAGTCAACTGGTTTCTCATTGCTAGACATTGCAATCTCATCAAAGAATGACAAGTGAATCATTTTCATTGCCTGTCTCTGTCATAGTTGACTGATGTAATGTTCGCAAGCCAGAATAAGGTAGACTGAATAAAACACTATTTGAAGGCGGAACAGACAAATAAGTGAAACGGCTTTTGATCTTTGTGAAGAGAAACCTGCAAATGGATGCTAACCCGTTATTTAAAAAACTAACATCTCCAAAACCTGCCTAAATGACAATCACCCTGTAGCACTAACATCTACAATTATGAAGTGCTTTGAAAGGCAGGCAAGTGTGCATCGAGTCAGTGCAGATAGTCTGGGTTACCATTAATTATGACACACATCAACACCATCATCCCTGACACCATGGGCCCACTTCAATTTGCATACCGCCCCAACATATCCACAGATGACACAATCTCAATTGCACTTCACAATGCCCTCCCCCAAAAGGGGAAATAACTGTGTGAGAATGTTGTTAATAGACTACAGTGCAGCGTTCAAAACCACAGTCCCCTCCAAGCTCATCACCAAGCTGGGGACTCTGGGAATGATCACCTCCTTCTGTAACTGGATCCTGGACTTCCAGACGGGACGCGCCCCAGGTGGTTTGGGTAGGTAACAACACCTCTGCCATACTGACCCTCAAGACTGGGGCCTCTCAAGGGTGTGTGCTTAGTCCCTTCTGTACTCCCTGTTCACACACAACTGTGTGGCCACGCAAGACTCCAACACCATCATCATGTTTGCTGACGACACAATGTGGGTAGGCCTGATCACCGACGGCAATAAGACTGAGAAGTGTGGGGCCATGACAACAATCTCTCCCTAAAGTAAGACCAAGGAGCTAATTGTGGACTACAGCAGAAAGGATGAGAGTACATCCTCATCCACATCGACAGGGCGGTAGTGGAGTGGGTCGAGAGTTTCAAGTTCCTTGGCATCCACATCACTAAAGACTTAACATGGTCCACACACACCCGGAAAGTCATGAAGAGCGATTCTTCCCCCTAAGGAGACTGAAAATATTTATCATCAGGCCATGGATCCTCAAAAAGTTGGCGAGGACAGCCCAGTACATCTCTGGAGCTTCTACCCCCAAGTCATAACACTCCTAAATGGCCATAGTACTGCTATATAGTTAATTAATGGTAACCAAGACTATCTGCACTGACTCTATGCACACTCATGAGACTATACAGTGCATTCAGAAAGTATTCAGACCCCTTGACTTTTTCCACATATTGTTGCTTCACAGCCTTATTCGAATATGGATTAAATAAAAAATGTTCCTCATGAATCCACACACATCATGACAAAATTAAAACAGGTTTTTAGAAATGTTTGAAATGTATTAAAAATACAACTTGTTTGGAGTCCACCTGTGGTAAATTAAATTGATTGGACATCATTTGGAAAGGCACACACCTGTCTATACAAGGTCCCACAGTTGACAGTGCGTGTCAAAAACCAAGCCATGAGGTCAGGGACTGGGAGAATTGTCAGGATCAAGGGAAAGATGAACGGAGCAAAGTACAGAGAGATCATAGATGAAAACTTGCTCTAGAGTGCTCAGGACCTCAGACTGGGGCAAAGGTTCACCTTCCAACAAGACGATGACCCTAAGCACACAGCCAAGACAATGCAGGAGTGGCTTCGGGACATGTCCTTGAGAGGCCCAGCCAGAACGCGGACTTGAACCGATCATACATCTCTGGAGAGACCTGAACATTTCTCATCCAACTGTCATGACGTTGCCCTCTTTGGGTACAGCAAGCCCCATCCCCCTCTCCCTGCCTCCCCCTGCCTCCTTCAACTAAGCTGCTGTGGTCAGAGAGGTCGTAAATTCCAGGAAGATCTTGCCTCATGGGACACATAGTATAGAGAAAGAGTGAAGTTTCATAGAGAACAAAGGAATTTCTTCCACCTCACAGAACTTGAGGTCCGATCAACATTTATGTTCCGGAGAAGGTATAAAAGTTTGTGAAGAATCCAGCTAAGAACTGGTCCGTTTGATACAACTTGGTAAAACTCATGGGAGACGGTGCGGACACATTACCATAATGGTGTTTATATAATAGCCTCAGATATGAGGTTTACACATCATTGTTGTATAAGATGAATGAGTGAGGATGATACTGTTTTTAAAATTGTGTAATGTGATTTTGGACTGTTTAATGAAGGAAACTCCAATTCCCTTTTGAGTTTAACTAAATCAGAGGACCGCCCATGAGCCCAGTTAGCATCAGGCATCCTGGGACAGGCCCTTTTCTGCAACTTCTGAATAAAACCCCAACTTTGAGAAATTCTCAACAGACCATGTTTTTCTCCATTACGAGAGGACAAAGGTTATAGACCATGTTTTTCTCCATTACGAGAGGACAAAGGTTACAGACCATGTTTTCTCTCAATCACGAGAGGACAAAGGTTGCAGACCATTGCTGAATCTTTTAACCATACCACGTGGTTAAACTCTTAGACTATCGATATCGACAGAATAAGAACAAGTCTTTGATATTAATTACTCCTCTGCAGCTAGGAATTTGGTATCATTGAAGGCGAAGAATGAAAAGGCCCCTCCGAGACATCCATTCTACAACAACATGAATGAATGTCACTCTGAACTACCCACGACAGAGAGAGCGAGAGGACGGAAACTCTCCAACGGAAACTAACTTTTCAACAGCGATCAAGAAGACACACTGAGCGTAAATATATATATTGATTGCAATTGTTCCCGCATGAGTGAGCATTCATGTGTAAAGGATTAGCATTTCAATTGTTATAATTATCAACTCTGTAGTGACTTCTCAGTCGACCCCCACTTCCCCTTTTGTCTAACAAGCAGCCATGCCAGTTTAGCCCACTAGGGCACATTCCCCTATCATTTCTTGTAACCAAATTTACTTTGTTTGTTTGTGTCTGCACTTCTGTGATTGTTTAGTTAGTTAATAAATTAATGATTTAAGACAATTGATGTATGGATGACTCATAGAGAAGACTGGGTTCGTGCAGATAAGCAACAATTTACGACGTTTGGAATGAGACTAACGTGAAGTAAAGTAAATCATTCATTAATTCAAATACTAATTTATCAGATATAAAATATGTGAAAAGTTATATTAGGAAATTATAACTTTGTAATCTGAATATTTTCCTTGGTGCCCCGACTTCCTAGTTAATTACAGTTACATGATTAATCAGTTTAATCGCGTAATACTAATTACAGAGAATCTTTGATAAAAACTAAAACTGTAACGTAACAAAATGTGGAACTAGTCAAGGGGTCTCAATACTTTCCGAATGTACTGCATGATGTATATTTACACACTCTCACACAAAACCCACAAATATTCACATACTCTACATACGCACACACACACCCAGCGACACAACACAAACACACATACACGCACGGATGCACACACACACACACTTTTACCCTCATAATTTGCTGCTGCTACTTTGTTCTTTATTTTACTCAAATTATTATCTATCCTGATGCCTAGTCACTTTACTCTGCCTTCATGTACATATCTACCTCAAATACCTTATTATTTTCTATCCTGATGTCTAGTCACTTTACCCTGCCTTCATGTACATATCTACCTCAAATACCTTATTATTTTCTATCCTGATGTCTAGTCACTTTACCCTGCCTTCATGTACATATCTATCTCAAATATCTTATTATTATCTATCCTGATGCCTAGTCACTTTACCCTGCCTTCATGTACCTCTACCTCAAATACCTTATTATTATCTATCCTGATGCCAAGTCACTTTACCCTGCCTTCATGTACCTCTACCTCAAATATCTCATACATCTGCACATTAATCTGGTACTGGTACTCCCTGTTTCTAACTTAATTCTTGTGTATTTTATTAATCTTGTGTTGCTATTTTTATTATTATTATTTAACTCTGCATCGTTGGGAAGGGCTTGTAAGCCAGCATTTCATGGTTAAATCTACACCCGTTGTATTCGATGCATGTGACAAATGAAATTGGATTTGATTTGATTTGTACAGCGCTGACTGTTTATAACATGCTTATGGATGTTTTCTTAATAGCTGATGAAGTGTGGTCCTTATGTATGCCCCTGCTACTATGTAAAACAGGCTTGCCATTGTTTAATCAAATATATATATATATATATATATATGACCCTTGGGTGTTTTGGTCAGGGAACTAATGTTATTGAGGTGAAATATTGCGAGACTTTGATCAACCGAATGCGCAAAGTCGCATACAGTCCAATTTTCCAAAGGCCCCTAATCTGTTTGGACAGGTCCACTACTGGGTCAAGCACTAGCATTACCATGCACTTGAACATTAATAATGTACAAATCAATTTCCTCTGGCTTTTCTATGAGGGGCCTTTTCAATTGCCTTGTGTGGTACCCCGAGGGGCCACTTACTCCAGTTCTGTTGACCTCTTTGTCCCTTCCTCAACCCGACTGTTCTTCTATTAAAATGATAACCTTTTCATTCTGTGGCATATGAATTGGGATGGCCAACAACTGTACACAGACTATTGGAAGTATCCAATGCTCTCAATACTTTTAAAACTGCATTAAAAGATGGGTTGACGCTCAGGGCGATGTTGGAAATTAAGCTA
Organism: Oncorhynchus clarkii lewisi; assembly: GCF_045791955.1. Lineage (NCBI taxonomy): Eukaryota > Metazoa > Chordata > Actinopteri > Salmoniformes > Salmonidae > Oncorhynchus > Oncorhynchus clarkii. Next base: position 37,241,475 of record NC_092167.1, on the reverse strand, counting down.
AGTGCTGTCCTGAAACAGATTTGCAGTTGCTTCTGTAATGGGAGGATGTCCCATTTGTCAAATTTCAGTTTCTATCAGGAAGTGGAGATTGACACAATGGAGATGCATGACCAGATTCAATGTTCAATATGACTGTTTAAAGTCACAACAATGACAGCTCCTCACCAGTAAACCTTATTTGTCAGATTTTAACCATTTGAACCCAAGGGTTTCGTAGCGAGGCTCTGAGAAACTTGAATTTATATTTTAATAAATGGAGCAGAATATTGTTGACACAGCACCAGTGCAATCAAAGTCACACAGGGACATATTTTTAAATATCATACTTTCATTGGTGAAACCATAGATTACGGTGAATGCCAATCAGACAATCAGTTTTGTATATGAAAATCATCAAGTGAAAAACAAATTCACATATTGTCAACAGTTGTAGCATATGAGGAAACAAACAAAAACTCTGTCAAACTGTGTGTCATACGCAGGGTAATTACAATACCATACCACCAAGGAAGCTGCAGTCTGTTGCAGAATGGCTCGTTACAAATGACTGCTTTGGGTAATGGTGTTTTCTTTGCCCGGGAATTGAAATATAATATCATTAAATAGAGATATGCAGAACAAAGTGTCAACAGATCCATCTTGGACGTTTGCTCAGTCCGACCTGCAACGCTGCTCCCTATGTCAGATCCAGCTCATCATTGAGACGTCTCGCGACAGAAATCTGTGGATGTGCCCATCCGACATTGTGAGATTTATGTTTGTCAATATGTTCAGGCAGGAGCGATGACGGGCAATTATGGATGGATCCTGAAGAATGCTGAACAGACAGTCTATTACTGAGAATATCCTGTTTGACAAAATAAATGTTGAAGAGAGCCTATAACCTCTCTTCAACTCCATCATACAGGTGCATACACACATCCATGCACATACATGCATGCATGCATGCACAAACGCACGCACACACAAGAACTCTACAACTGCCTCATCCAAAGACCTCAGCGATGGGCACCTAGTGTATAACCAGGCTTGCAATCAGGGGGTACAGCATTGCATTCAGATAATATGTGATGTAGATTGTACATGCTTAAATGTCATGTAGAATCATGTCATCTCTATTTAAAACACCTATATCTGCAATGTTCACAACGTGAACCTATATTTTGGGGATCAAAAAGCATGAACTCTTAATAGACTATTGCGATCTTACAATGTTGGGCCAACGTGCTCCAACGCTAGCATTAGGGGACGGAGTTAGTGTTAGCAATATTGTAGTGTTTTGCGGAGAAGAAAATACAACAACAAAAAAAGAAACGCAATAAAGCAGAGCTTCGACGATGGTACACACGAGTGTTCAGTGGCGTCCTCAGGCTCGCGTGGAGCCTGTTGATTTAGTTAGAAACATACAGATTGCTCATGGTGGTATTTTGGGGCCGCAGCCCATGTAATTAATTTACTATGGGGTGGGCAGAATGCCACTGGAGAAAGGGGGAATGAAGGAGAGGATTAGGAAGCATTTTGGTGCTTTTACATCGCTGACCACGCCCACAAACATTGTCACTCTTCATTATGTTCTCCGAATCTTAAATCATCTGTTTCTATTTTAAGTGGAATCTGGAATGAAAACTCACAGCTACCAAAAGTAACAACCCATTCAAGGAAATGACAGCCGCCGCACCAGACAAAAACTGACTCAAAGGCATCCACAACATCTGTTTTATAATGATGTAAGTACTATTTTGTTTCACGAAAAAAAATTATATATATTATGACCAGGAAAAGACGATCCTAGATCTGGTAGATGTCACCTCAAGCTTTAATGCAAAACTTTGCAGGTCCTAAAAAGACAAGCTATATCAAGAGTTTGTCTGAGGAAGTCATTTATTGTATCATCCAATCTGTTTTATATCTGATTATCTGTTGTGATATACATACAGTACATGAACAGCATATTTGGTCAATTTGTCAGGCTACATATTGTCAGAGGAATTCTTAGCCATCCTAATTGAATTAACATACGAGAGAGAGAGTGACAGGACTGGAGTCACTGTCAATCCCCAGCAACAGCTTGACAATATCAGCCTGCACACCGGTGTCTCCGGTGGGATCCAGCCCGCACATTGGTTGTAGCGGAGGGATCTCCAGGTGCGGGCCTCATCAGCCTCCATTGCGAAGCCACATGAGTTGGTGTACCAAATGGCTCACAGGGTAATGCACCTGAGCTCAGGTCCAGGGTGCCAAGAGCTGGTGTATTGTCAAACACAGCCCAGGAACACAACCAGCAGGCAGTTGGGCTGGCAGCTGTTTTCTTTTACCAACCTGAGAAATAAATATTTGGGAAAAGAACCACAAATGAGTTGTGTCCACTCCATGTGGGAGACATCTGTGGCACAGACTGCACATGCCTCTGGTAGCGATAGGGATTAAATTCAGGACGCTGTCTTTTGTTCTCATGTTTTTCAGGATTTGGTGGGTTGGGCTCCAGCGATGCAACGTTGTACAGTAGGTTGTAGAGTAAGTTGCTCATCATAAAGAAACATTTCAAATGTAGGTAAGCAAGTATTGAAGCTTAATATTAACATTGTTGATCTTTACTGTCTACCAGATCATTTTGCACTGATTAAGAAGAAGGGGTTTGTTACAAGTCATTATACCACCCCGCTCTTAGTGATCCGCCCGCTCTGTCCCCCCGTGGGTCAAAACGAGCGTGCCACACGTGGCTGTCTGTAGTACAACGGAACTGCATACTACTACAGTGGTTATAGGCCTGCATCTGTTTGCGTTTGTTTAATTGGATAATTATATGGAGAGTTTAACAAATGTCTCTCCTTAATATACTATAATGATGCCTAATGCCTAAATAATCCAATTCATAAGTTATAAATTAACTAGTTATTAATTAGGAACAATAAGAAGTTATGTATTGGTAAAAAAAAAAGTACTCTTACTGTCACACCCTGATCACCTGTCTTGTGCTCGTCTCTACCCCCACTAGTTGTCTCTGATTTTCCCCATTATCCCCTGTGTATTTATACCTGCATTTTCTGTCTGTCTGTTGCCAATTCGTCTGGTCTTGTCAAGTTGTCCCAGTGTGTTTTTCAATGTTTTTCCTTCTCTTTAGTTTGTGTTCTAGTCTTCCTGGTTCCGTCCTGCTTTAGCCTGCCCTGACCCTGAGCCTGCCTGCCGTTCTACGCCTGCCTGACTCTTATTAGGATTACTGCTCTCTGCCTGTCCTGGACCTGCCATTTGCCTACCCCTTGTATATAATACATCTCTGAGACTCAAACCATCTGCCTAAATGTGAGTCCTACAGCTTGGGAGAAGAGTCCTGTGGGAGTGTAAAACTCAATGCAAATATTAAATTGAATGCCTGAATAGACTCCCTGCTAGCTTTATGGTGTCAAAATGACTCAAACGAGATGCCTAAAGCCTAATGCAAGGAAATATATTCCGCTGCCAAAACACATTTTTCTCCCTCACTAATGATACCAAATGTGAATTTAGCACCGTGGGAGAGAACAAGGATCAAACGAATGTGCCGGGTCAAGGAGAGTTCACCACAAATATCAAAGCGTTGGCTTTAGTCCTTGGATTCTGTCATTGAGGGTCTGGATTCTGTCATTGAGAGTAACTGATTTGCCATGCTATTTGACAAAAGGCCTTGTTAAGGGCTTCGCCTGCTCCTTGGGTAAGCTGTTTTTGGAATATTGGGGCCAGGAACAATTATATGACCTTGAACCATTTCAATTTCATTCATTTTACATTTACATTACACTTTACAGGTGCACTTTGGCCTTATTCAGTTGCAATAGTGTATTGTATGTGATTCTTCTATTCAGCTACTAGTGAAATTCAGACCAATATATTGTATCTGCGGCGGAAAGCATATCAAATAAATCAAGCAAGCAATCAATCAATATAGAAAGCATACAGATCAATCAATCATTATGTTTCACATATTGTTGCTCTTGTAGTCAACAGTGACCTCTGATATCATCACATGCTATGCTATCTCTAGGGGTTTGACCCTAATCATCAGAACACATCAGACTTCAGATTGTCATCTCCATTTCAGGTCACTGAACTCCGAGCAGTGACTATTTTATTAATCCAAAAGTAATTACATGCTTTGGTATCTGAGTAACACGATACACATGACTACCTTGGATTTCAGACACTGTTTGAATTAATTGCAAACTTAAACGGTACAAGCCAAAAGTAATTACTTGAAAGAAGAGCATGGTGAATGGTCATTTTGTGGGCCAGAGAGGCATGAATGTCCACAAGTCTCACTCTGGCACACAGGCAAATTCAACCTGAGGGATTCCATCTGCATGTAAATACAATCAGATAAGAGGGTCCCATTTCTCTTGGTTCCCCCCGACACTCGTTTAAATCTGACACACTTCTACCGGCAGTCTGTCTATTAGACTTGCAAGTCATGCACATTTTGCATAAATACTGCTCAGAGTCGTAATATAATTCCAGGAAGTCATTCACACAATACAGAATATCCAATATTTTGAATATTTTGGCAATGGGAAATGGCCGTTATTCTCAATAAACCTTTGGCGTGAAATATGAGAGAAATTTATAGCGACTGTATTCGCCAAAATAATATGCTCGCCAGGTGAATGAATCACTTTGGCCGGGAGTGACAAACTGGTGCTGTGTGACATAAATAAAATGGTAATGAAGGAAAAAGGGGAAAGCCTTATTATGTCTTTGAGCTGAAGCTCCGTTGGCCCTATTTTGAAAGAAAAGACCAGGTCTTGGCTGGATACGAGCGTATGTTGCTTGGCCTTTGCAATGCCCCTGCATTCCAAGGGATTTGGATGATCCACAAGTACTGTGGCATGAAGCTAACATGTGCTTTATGAATTACATGGAAATCTCCACATGAAGTAAAGACAGAACTTTTGTCACACATGTTCTATTGAAAAGCTACAGTAAAATTAGTAAAATGAAATACAAACGATTTAGCTTCATAGTTACAACTACCATTTTCCATTTGAAAACTGGTGAATCGCAGGTGGAAATTCTATGTGAGCTCCATGCAAGCACACACAGTATGGTACTGTCGTTCTATATATACAAGCTGAAGTGACTAAAGATTTAGTGTGTATTTAATGTATGTTGTAGTCAGTTCAACAAACCAACAACAAGATCATTGTTGATGCTGACCATAGTTTATATTTTTATACTGTTGTGTCATGGCCTCTTGCATGTTGGCTCCTATTCAAAGATTTACCTGAGTAAGTCGTTACATCCTATTGGTTTTAATAGGTATCCCAAAAATTATTCCACCAAGCCCGCTCACTATAATCGGAGCCTGCAAAAAAGTTTTGTTCATCCCTACGTTGTCACCTCTTCTGAGATAGTAGATTTTCTAAATGAAAAACTGAAAATTAATGTTCACCATTAATGCAAGCTCCTTCCATTTACCTTCATGCTATGATTGAGTTGCGGACTCAGCGCAAACAAAAGCATTGGCCATAAATTGATTCATCTTGCCTCAGTAGGTATCTTGCCGCTCTCCTGTGGGGAAGGCAAGAAGAAATTCTCTAAAGTCTCAACGTTCTAAACAAATCTAAGGGTTATGAGTCTAGTCAATCAAAAGAAATATCACATGGAGACTTGATCTGGATAAGAAACTAATATTGTAAGTCAGTAATGTTTCAAATGATTGGAATCGTACTGCTATTTTTGCTACTAGGCCTTTGGCACAATGTACTCATCATTGTCAGTCAGACAGTTGGCCGTCTCCAGAGTAATAGTGAATCCAACTTCACAGCCTGCCACAGACGATATCAAAACTTTTGCACCTTGACTTGCAAATCGGATAATAGTGGATTTATAAAGATAGTCATCTCCCCTCTCGCGGTTACTCAATCTTTGTAAAACATTTTTTTGAGAGGCTATGATAGAGCCAAAGTAGACAAGTAGTTATCCTGAATTAGCAACCTCTGTACTTCCTTGAGGGTTGGCTTGCTTTGATAGACCCGAAACTCATATCATCAAATTCTTAGAATTAACACAAATGGGGATATTTGATTTGGAGTTGGAATTTGACTGACTGACACACAGATAGCACTTCCTTTCAAAGTTGTCCATCTGTAGTATTGGCCTGAGACTAAACTGAGCAATATTTATTTATCTCCCAGCTAAATAAAAAAGGGGCTACTCCTTCACACACACACACAGGGTCAAGGGAAGTGGTAGAATCTGACAGGCCGGTCAGGCTTTTGGTGGGGTCCATTCTCAAACTAGATAAAGTGTCGGCCCAGTTAAATGTTGACCAATTTCTCGTTTTCAAGCTCCATTCAGCACCTGTCTTATCTCCCTACACAGCCCACTGTAAGGCCAGCACCGTCTCGGCGTGACAAGTGTAAAGATAAACTTGACAGATCAACTTTTTTGATAGTCACCAAGCCTATAAACAACCTGGGTACTCTAATCTGATAATCCTCAAATGAAAGATTAGGTCTGGGTGAGTGTTATTCTGTTGTCACTCCAGCTTACAGCATCACATGGGCTTTCTGCTGACAGGTTAACTAAACCCCATGGATGATTCCTGCTTACAAGTAAAAATTAAAAGCAGGAAACACCAGTGACTTGATCAATAAAAAAGTGGTCAGATAAAGCAGATGCTAAGCTACAGGACTGTTTTGCTAGCACAGACTGGAATATGTTCCATTATTCCTCCAATGGTATTGAGGAGTACACCACATCAGTCAATGGCTTTATCAAGAAGTTCATCAAGGACGTTGATGGCAACATCCACATTGAGCTAAAGGATAGAGCTGCCGCTTTCAAGGAGCGGGACTCTAACCCGGAAGCTTATAAGAAATCCTGCTATGCCCTCCGATGAACCATCAAACAGGCAAAGCGTCATTACAGGACTATTATCGAATCGTACTACACCGGCTCCGATGCTCGTCGGATGTGGCTGGCCTTGCAAACCATTACAGACTACAAAGGGAAGCAAAGCCGAGAGCTGCCCAGTGACACGAGCCTACCAGACAAGCAAAACTATGGCTTTAGAAGCTTCTGATAGGCTAATTGACATAATTTGAGTCGTTTGGAGGTGTACCTGTGGATGTATTTCAAGGCCAACCTTCAAACTTAGTGCCTCTTTGCTTAACATCATGAGAAAATCAAGAGAAATCAGCCAAGACCTAAGAACAAAAATGGTGGACCTCCACAAGTCTGGTTCATCCTTGGGAGCAATTTCCAAATGCCTGAAGGTACCACGTTCATCTGTACAAACAATAGTATGCAAGTATAAACACCATGGGACCACGCAGCCGTCATACAGCTCAGGAAGGAGACATGTTCTTTCTCCTAGAGATGAATGTACTTTGGTGCGAAAAGTGCAAATCAATCCCAGAACAACAGCAAAGGACCTTGTGAAGATGTTGGAGGAAACAGGTACAAAAGTATCTAAAATAAGTCCTATATCGACATAACCTGAAAAGCCGCTCAGCAAGGAAGAAGCCACTGCTCCAAAATCGCCATAAAAAAAGCCAGACTACAGTTTGCAACAGCACATGGGGACAAAGATCGTACTTTCTGGAGAAATGTCCTCTGGTCTGATGAAACAAAAATTGAACTGTTTGGCCATAATGACCATCGTTATGTTTGGAGGAAAAAGGGGAAGAACACCATCCCAACCGTGAAGCACAGGGGTCGCAGCATCATGTTGTGGGGGTGCTTTGCTGCAGGAGGTACTGGTGCACTTCACAAAAGAGATGGCATCATGAGGGAGGACAATTATGTGGATATATTGAAGCAACATCTCAAGACATCAGTCAGGAAGTTAAAGCTTGGTCGCAAATGGGTCTTCCAAATGGACAATTACCCCAAGCATACTTCCAAAGTTGTGGCAAAATGGCTTACGGACAAAAAAAGTCAAGGTATTGGAGTGGCCATCACAAATCACTGACCTCAAGCCTATAGAACATTTGTGGGCAGAACTGAAAAAGTGTGTGCAAGCATGGATGCCTCCAAACCTGACTCAGTTTCACAAGGTCTGTCAGGGGGAATGGGCCAAAACTCACCCAACTTCTTGTGGGAAGCTTGTGGAAGGCTACCTGAAACGTTTGACCCAAGTTAAACAATTTAATGGCAATGCTACTAAATACTAATTGAGTGTATGTAAACTTCTGACCCACTGGGAATGTGATGAAATAAATAAAAGCTGCTATTATTCTGACATTTCACATTCTTTATATAAAGCGGTGATCCTAACTGAGCTAAGTCATTTAATTTTTACCTGGATTAAATGTCAGGAAGAGTGAAAACTGAGTTTAAATGTATTTGGCTAAGGTGTATGTAAACTTCCTACTTCAACTGCACATACTACCTTAATTACCTCGACTAACCAGTGCCCCCGCACATTGACTCTGTACCGGTGCCCCATTGTATATTGTCTCGCTATTGTTATTTTACTGCTGCTCTTTAATCACTTGTTGCTTTCATTTCTTATTCATATATATATATATATATATATATATATTTTTAACTACATTGTTGGTTAGGGGCTCGTAAACAAGCATTTCACTGTCAGGCTGTTCTATTCGGCGCATGTGACTAATACAATTTGATTTAATTTGATCTCTGCAGGTTAAGTAATAAATCAGAAATGTAATATTAATTTTTAAATGGAGATTCTCCATTGAGCTTGCTTTTTAGCACAGGACTAGGTTAATAATAAGTGTACCCAGTAAGCCTTAAATACTGATATAGCACTATTGCCTGACTGGTTATTTAGAATTGTAGTTACTTCCTAGATGTAAAACACTGAAGTCGTTTAAGCTTGTTACAGCTTGTGCTCTGACTGCCAACTTGTGACGAAGCCAGGCCAAAGAGTTGCGGAGTAATTCAAACATTCTTCAAACTGCCATTTATTTTCCCAGAGTTGTAATTATGGTCTATTAAAATGCAAATGATGTCAATGGCAGAGGAGTGCTAATCACTCAATGTCTGTTTATGGGCAGTGGAGCTACATTAGGGGAGCAGGCAGAGAAGAAGACCACCATTAACAGATAGCCTGCTATCTATGTTATTTGTGAAACTAAGGTGCCTATTTAATGAGAGCCAGAAACCCATGCATTGGAGTAAGCTAATGCAAAAACAAAAAAGGTATTTTCAATTAAATATTCATTTTTGCATTCTCAGTGCTCATCAGCCCAGAAAATAGGAATTACCTGTTTTTATTTAATTAATAATGTCAAGAGAAATAAATGACCTTTGATCCACCATTATTTGTTGAGTTGAGGTCCATTGTATGCGATAATTTCATATTTTCAATCTTTCGGTGTGATCTGTTCATTTATTAAGGCCAAGCACTACACCCGCATAGTGGGGTATTAATATTTAATAAATTGTATTAATCATAAAACAAATCAACATTTAGCAGTTGAATGTAGACACCAATATAAAACATTTTTGTACCTCAATTTTTTTTACATATAGAATAAAAAATACACAAATGAGGCAATATCTCATATATGTGCATATTTGCATTTTGTGCAAATCCATTTTTCTGGACATTGGATGAAGTCAGTCCAAATCTTTTGGTTTCATTTTGTTAGGACACTACAGGACCAGACTTGCCCAGAACAGATTATGGAAACATATTTTTTTCATATTTCTATTTGTAAATTACTAGCGACATGCAAGTAAAAATCCTTTTTTAGTGCAATTTTCCAAAGAAAATGTTATCTATAATAAAAAATGTATCAACAATTCCCTCTGGGCAAGTCTGGAGAATATAGTTAAAGGATAACTACACAACATGTGGTCAATGCAGATGCTTCTGAGGCTGAGGAAAATGTGTGGGAAGACTCTCACTTTCGGGAAATGCCAGTTGAAGACAAGTACACCGAATACAGACTAACAACTGCAAACACCCATTTAGCCCAATCACCATCTCTTCAAAGTAACTAAATCGAGTCCAGTTTGTAACGTTCTCTATGAAATGGGCTTTTAAATTATGTGTAATTTAATGTAGTGAATTTTGAAATGATTGATGCATGTCCATTTTAAAGTGGTTAAAATGCATTAAAATGTTCATGGCGGTAGTATGATTAACCATAGAAAATATACATTTTCATCAGGTTTTTATTTGATTGCTACGTTTACAAAAAAAATAAAAAATGAAGGAAGCAAAATATCAACAAATCAAAACAAAAGTAGGTGAAAAAATGTAATTGCATCCTGTGGTGCCTGGCCTTAATGACCATAACTGAGTACTCACACACAGCTTGGATACTATCACAGCCTATTGCTGGATATTGGAATGCACATTACTTCTGCAAGGTTGTGCATATGTACATGTGAATGTTCCTCAATACATTACAAGTAGGATGTGAATGTTCCTCAGTACATTATAAGTAGGATGTGAATGTTCCTCAGAACATTATAAGTAGGATGTGAATGTTCCTCAGTACATTATAAGGGGTGTGTGAATGTTCCTCAGTACATTATAAGGGGGGTGTGAATATTCCTCAGAACATTATAAGTAGAATGTGAATGTTCCTCAGAACATTATAAGTAGGATGTAAATGTTCCTCAGAACATTATAAGTAGGATGTAAATGTTCCTCAGAACATTATAAGTAGGATGTGAATGTTCCTCAGAACATTAGCAATAGATATAGTCCTTGGTTCACTCCAGACTTGTCTGCTCTTGACCAGCACAAAAACATCCTGTGGCGTTCTGCATTAGCATCGAATAGCCCCCGTGATATGCAACTTTTCAGGGAAGTTAGGAACAAATATATACAGGCAGTTAGAAAAGCTAAGGCAAGCTTTTTCAAACAGAAATTTGCATCCTGTAGTACTAACTCAAAAAAGTTCTGGGACACTGTAAAGTCCATGGAGAATAAGAGCACCTCCTCCCATCTGCCCACTGCTCTGAGGCTAGGAAACACTGTCACCACCAATAAATCCACTATAATTGAGAATTTCAATAAGCATTTCTCTACAGCTGGCCATGCTTTCCACTTGGCTACCCCTACCCCGGTCAACTGCCCGGCACCCTCCACAGCAACCCGCCAAAGCCCCCACCATTTCTCCTTTACCCAAATCCAGATAGCTGATGTTCTGAAAGAGCTGCAAAATCTGGACCCCTACAAATCAGCCGGGCTAGACAATCTGGACCCTCTCTTTCTAAAAATATCTCCCGAAATTGTTGCAACCCCTATTACTAGCCTGTTCAACCTCTCTTTCGTATCGTCTGAGATTCCCAAAGATTGGAAAGCTGCCGCGGTCATCCTCCTCTTCAAAGGGGGTGACACTCTAGACCCAAACTGCTACAGACCTATATCTATCCTACCCTGTCTTTCTAAGGTCTTTGAAAGCCAAGTTAACAAACAGATTACTGACCATTTCAAATCCCACCATACCTTCTCCGCTATGCAATCTGGTTTCAGAGCTGGTCATAGGTGCACCTCAGCCACACTGAAGGTTCTAAACGACATCATAACCGCCATCGATAAGAGACATTACTGTGCAGCCGTATTCACCGACCTGGCCAAGGCTTTCGACTCTGTCAATCACAACATTCTTATTGGCAGACTCGACAGCCTTGGTTTCTCAAATGATTGCCTCGCCTGGTTTACCAACTACTTCTCTGATAGAGTTCAGTGTGTCAAATTGGTGGGACTGTTGTCCGGTCCTCTGACAGTCTCTATGGTGTGCCACAGGGTTCAATTCTCGGGCCGACTCTCTTTTCTGTATACATCAATGATGTTGCTCTTGCTGCTGGTGATTCTCTGATCCACCTCTATGCAGACGACACCATTCTGTATACTTCTGGCCCCTCCTTGGACACTGTGTTAACTAACCTCCAGACGAGCTTCAATGCCATACAACTCTCCTTCCGTGGCCTCCAATTGCTCTTAAACGCAAGTAAAACTAAATGCATGCTTTTCAATCGATCACTGTCCGCACCTGCTCGCCCGTCCAGCATCACTACTCTGGACGGTTCTGACTTAGAATACGTGGACAACTACAAATACCTGGGTGTCTGGTTAGACTGTAAACTCTCCTTCCAGACTCACATTAAACATCTCCAATCCAAAATTAAATCTAGAATCGGCTTCCTATATCGCAAAAAAGCCTCCTTCACTCATGCTGCCAAACATACCCTCGTAAAACTGACCATCCTACCGATCCTCAACTTCGGTGATGTCATCTATAAAATAGCCTCCAACACTCTAATCAACAAACTGGATACAGTCTATCACAGTGCCATCTGTTTTGTCACCAAAGCCCCATACACTACCCACCATTGCGACCTGTACGCTCTCGTTGGTTGGCCCTCGCTTCATACTCATCGCCAAATCCACTGGCTACAGGTTATCTACATGTCTCTGCTAGGTAAAGCCCCGCCTTATCTCAGCTTACTGGTCACCATAGCAGCACCCACTCGTAGCACGCGCTCCTGCAGATATATCTCACTGGTCACCCCCAAAGCCAATTCCGCCTTTGGTCGTCTTTCCTTCCAGTTCTCTGCTGCCCATGACTGGAACGAATTGCAAAAATCTCTGAAGCTGGAGACTCACATCTCCCTCACTTGCTTTAAGCACCAGCTGTCAGAGCAGCTTACAGATCACTGCACCTGTACATAGCCCATCTGTAAACAGCCCGTCTATCTACCTACCTCATCCCCATACTGGTATTTATTTTAGGGGGATGTGAATGTTCCTCAGAACATTTTAAGTAGATTGTGAATGTTCCTCAGTAGATTATAAGTATGATGTGAATGTTCCTCAGTACATTATAAGAAGTTTGTGAATGTTCCTCAGAACATTATAATTAGGATGTGAATGTTCCTCAACACATAAGTAGATTGTGAATGTTCCTCAGAACATTATAAGTAGAATGTAAATGTTCCTCAGAACATTATAAGTAGGATGTGAATGTTCCTCAGAACATTATAAGTAGAATGTAAATGTTCCTCAGAACATTATAAGTAGGATGTGAATGTTCCTCAGAACATTATAAGTAGGATGTGAATGTTCCTCAGAACATTATAAGTAGCATGTGAATGTTCCTCAGTACATTATAAGTAGCATGTGAATGTTCCTCAGAACATTATAAGTAGGATGTGAATGTTCCTCAGAACATTATAAGTAGAATGTAAATGTTCCTCAGAACATTATAAGTAGGATGTGAATGTTCCTCAGAACATTATAAGTAGAATGTAAATGTTCCTCAGAACATTATAAGTAGGATGTGAATGTTCCTCAGAACATTAGAAGTAGGATGTGAATGTTCCTCAGAACATTATAAGTAGCATGTGAATGTTCCTCAGTACATTATAAGTAGCATGTGAATGTTCCTCAGTACATTATAAGTAGGATGTGAATGTTCCTCAGAACATTATAAGTAGGATGTGAATGTTCCTCAGAACATTATAAGTAGCATGTGAATGTTCCTCAGTACATTATAAGTAGGATGTGAATGTTCCTCAGTACATTATACGTAGGATGTGAATGTTCCTCAGAACATTATAAGTAGGGTGTGAATGGGATGTGTATGTTACTCAGTGCCTTCAAAAATATTCAAACCCCTTTGACTTTTTTCACATTTTTTTGTGTTACAGCTTGAATTTAAAATGGATTAAATTGAGATTGTGTCACTTGAATAACACAATAATAATGTAAAAGTAGAATTTTGTTTTTAGAAATGTTTACAAATGAATAAAAAAATGAAAAGCTGAAATGTCTTGAGTCAATAAGTATTCAACCCCTTTGTTATGGCAAGCTTAAATAAGTTAAATAAGTTAAATACATTTTTGAATGACTACCACATCTCTGTACCCCACACATACAATTATCTGTAAGGTCCCTCAGTTGAGCAGTGAATTCCAAACACAGATTCAACAATAAAGACCAGGGAGGGTTTTCAATGCATTGCAAAGAAGGGCACCTATTGGTAGATGGGTACAAATAAAAAAAAAACAGACATTGAATATCACTTTGAGCATGGTGAAGATGATTAATTACACTTTGGAGGGTGTACCAATACACCCAGTCACTACAAAGATACAAAGGTGTCCTTCCTAACTCAGTTGCCGGAGAGGATGGAAACCGCTCATGGATTTCACCATGCCAATGGTGACATTTAAACAGTTACAGAGTTTAATGGCTGTGATAAGAGAAAACTGAGGATGGATCAACAACATTGTAGTTACTCCATAGAACTAACCTATTTGACAGAGTGAAAAGGAGGAAGCCTATACACAATAAAAAATATTCCAAAACATGAATCCTGTTGGCAATAATACACTAAAGTAAAACTGCAAAAAAATGTGGCAAAGAAACTAACTGTATGTCCTGATGCAGCCACCACCATGTTTTGTTTGGGTCAAATCAAACACATCAATAAGTGCCATTCTTCATATTTTCAAGCATGGTGGCGGCTGCATCATGTTATGGGTATGCTTGTTATCGGCAAGGACTAGGGAGCTATTTTAAGATAAAAATAAACAGAATAGACCTAAGCACAGGCCAAATTCTAGGGGAAAATATGGTTCAGTCTGCTTTCCAACAGACACTGGGTGACAAATTCACCTTTCAGTAGGACAATAACCTAAAACAAATATACACCTTTCCAATATACACTGGAGTTGCTTAGCAAGATGACATTGAACGTTTCTGAGTGGCCTAGTTACAGTTTTTACTTAAATCGACTTGAAAGTCTATGGCAAGACTTGAAAATGGCTGTCTAGCAATGATCAACAACCAACTTAACAGAGCATGAATCATTTTTTAAAGTATAATGTGCAAATATTGAACAATCAAGGTGTGCAAAGCTCTTAGTGACTTACCAGGAAAGACTCACAACTGTCATCACTGCCAAAGGTGATTCTAACATGTATTGACTCAGGGTTGAATACGTATCTAACTAAGATATGTTTTCATTTTCATAAATGTTTGACAAATATACTGCTCAAAAAAATAAAGGTAAAACTTAAACAACACAATGTAACTCCAAGTCAATCACACTTCTGTGAATTCAAACTGTCCACTTAGGAAGCAACACTGATTGGCAATAAATTTCACATGCTGTTGTGCAAATGGAATAGACAACAGGTGAAAATTATAGGCAATTAGCAAGAGACCCCCAATAAAGGAGTGGTTCTGCAGGTGGGGGCCACAGACCACTTCTCAGTTCCTATGCTTCCTGGCTGATGTTTTGGTCACTTTTGATTGCTGGCGGTGCTTTCACTCTAGTGGTAGCATAAGAGGGAGTCTACAAGCCACACAAGTGGCTCAGGTAGTGCAGCTCATCCAGGATGGAACATCAATGCGAGCTGTGGCAAAAAGGTTTGCTGTGTCTGTCAGCGTAGTGTCCAGAGCATGGAGGCGCTACCAGGAGACAGGCCAGTACATCAGGAGACGTGGAGGAGGCCGTAGGAGGGCAACAACCCAGCAGCAGGACCGCTACCTCCGCCTTTGTGCAAGGAGGAGCAATAGGAGCACTGCCAGAGCCCTGCAAAATGACCTCCAGCAGGCCACAAATGTGCATGTGTCTGCTCAAACTGTCAGAAACAGACTCCATGAGGGTCGTATGAGGGCCCGACGTCCACAGGTGGGGGTTGGGCTTACAGCCCAACACCATGCAGGACGTTTGGCATTTGCCAGAGAACACCAAGATGGACAAATTCGCCACTGGCGCCCTGTGCTCTTCACAGATGAAAGCAGGTTCACACTGAGCACATGTGACAGACGTGACAGTCTGGAGAAGCCGTGGAGAACGTTCTGCTGCCTGCAACATCCTCCAGCATGACCGGTTTGGCGGTGGGTCAGTCATGGTGTGGGGTGACATTTCTTTGGGGGGCCGCAGCCCTCCATGTGCTCGCCAGAGGTAGCCTGACTGCCATTAGGTACCGAGATGAGATCCTCAGACCACTTGTGAGACCATATGCTGGTGCGGTTTGGCCCTGGGTTCCTCCTAATGCAAGACAATGCTAGACCTCATGTGGCTGGAGTGTGTCAGCAGTTCCTGCAAGAGGAAGGCATTGATGCTATGGACTGGCCCGCCCGTTCCCCAGACCTGAATCCAATTGAGCACATCTGGGACATCATGTCTCGCTCCATCCACCAACGCCACGTTGCACCACAGACTGTCCAGGAGTTGGCGAATGCTTTAGTCCAGGTCTGGGAGGAGATCCCTCAGGAGACCATCCGCCACCTCATCAGGAGCATGCCCAGGCGTTGTAGGGAGGTCATACAGGCATGTGGAGGCCACACACACTACTGAGCCTCATTTTGACTTGTTTTAAGGACATTACATCAAAGTTGGATCAGCCTGTAGTGTGGTTTTCAACTTTAATTTTGAGTGTGACTCCAAATCCAGACCTCCATGGGTTGATACATTTGATTTCCATTGATATTTTTTGTGTGATTTTGTTGTCAGAGTAATGTCAAAGGATAAGACTATACACGGTGCAGGAAATCCATGCAGGGGTACAAGGATGAGACTATACACGGTGCAGGAAATCCATGCAGGGGTACAAGGATGAGACTATACACGGTGCAGGAAATCCATGCAGGGGTACAAGGATAAGACTATACACGGTGCAGGAAATCCATGCAGGGGTACAAGGATGAGACTATACACGGTGCAGGAAATCCATGCAGGGGTACAAGGATGAGACTATACATGGTGCAGAGGATAAGACTATAGCACTTTCATCTCCCCCACGCCATCTTCATAAACACACACACAAACACACACAGACACACAGACACACACACACACACACACACACACACACACACACACACACACACACACACACACACACACACACACACACACACACACACACACACACACACACACACACACACATACACAACCCCCTGCCCCAAGCTAACATTATCAGCACAAGCCTGGTAATAATGGAGGACTGGTTGGACTCTTGTTTGATTACATGGGTGGGTACCCCAGGGACTTGTCTCGGGCCCGTTGATGAATTAATCTTTGTGATTGGCGCTGTGGGAGCTGGAGCACTGAGAGAGGCCATTGATTTGTCATTAGGGTGATTATTCCATTGGAATTGGATTTATTTGGGATCTTAAGAACATGACAAAGCCGTGCCCTGGTCAACCTGGTGGCCACCGGAGGCCAGCCAATACGCTGTATCTGATGAAATGTCTGGGGGCTGACACTTTAGCTTGCATTGTGTTTCCGAGTCTAGCTCTATATTTCAGAATCACACATTACTATATTTTTTGAATGTATATGAAAGGTAAGCAGCAAACATTGTGTACATTATCAACTGCCTACATCAAGCGTACCAGTGTTAGTCCTCCAAAACAAATGTTATCATTATGATTGCCGATCGACATCCTAACCTTGTTTGTCTCCAAATGTCACAGCAGGGACGTTGACATGTTTGTTAACATGCCCCCCTTTACCTAAATTCATTACAGTTCAAAACCCAAGCAAGGGTCATTTGTGGTCCCGTGGCGCCTACGTATGCAAACCTTTTACACCGGTAATAAATCTTATCAATGTGAGGAAAGTGTTTACCCGGTCGTTTATTTCAGCGAAAGCCAGACCAGTGACCCATAAAATGAGCAAAGATAATGGGGACCTTAACATAGTCTTCTGCACATGGAGGTAATTGCCAAGGCCCTAGATCAATCAATATTGACTCCAGTTTTCCAACTACTGCTTTCACAGAATGTGTAAAATTGGCTTTAGACGGATGGAGAACATATCCCTGATAGTTTAACCTTAATCTATCGAACACGTTCACTTGTACAATTATAGATTTAGCCAATTAAGCACTTTTTTTTTTACTGGGAATTCTGTGGGGTATTAAAAGTGCAACGCAAACTATTAATAATGCACAGAACATTTCAGAAATGTTCCTCCACTGGAATGGAAAGTAAGTGACTACAGTAGTACATGAAAATGCAAGGCCCTTTGAAAATGTGTCTCTAAAAGAAATACATGACTGCTGTCATACTTTATGTGATAATGACATTATGCCATATTGTGAAGGAATCTATGTAAAAATGACATTGATCAAAGGTGCTAGAACATGTTATCAATACATCGCGAAGGGGGGAAATCACTGCACTGCCAATCACTGCTTGCTCAAAGGCACTTAGATTTCTCTTTAGTAGACATTTCCATCTTGACTTGATGAATCTCACAATCTTTTTTTCCTTGCCACACCGAAGTAATTTATTTTTTATCTCTCCAAGCTATATTTTCTTTTTTTTTTATACAACCTGACACAATATGCCACAAGGGATGATAATAATTCCAGAACTTTGCACTAACTCCAGATAGCACTTACTCTCCTTTCAGTCGCATTTGGAGAAAATGAAGTGTCCTTTCTAAAAATGCTGAATATTATGAAATAATAAATGTTTTGACACACTTATCATACACATGCCAGGCAAAAGCACATTGGCCTTTCAATATGTCACTTCAAATATTGATTTCTGCCTCTTCTGTTGTTCATGGTTTTCACGAAGGTTCATACAAAGGCTATTTCCTGATCAGCATGATCATATTGATTCAAGGTAACACTAAGACCTATGTGTTATGATGCCTAAGTGAACCTCATGATTTCTCAGAGCGAAAATGTGATTTCTCTGAACATTCAGTGAGGTTAGCCGTGGTGAGGTTAACCGAGGGCCAATGAATCTTCCAGAGGTACGATGCAACAACTCAACATTTTCACTGAAAGAATGATTTCATTACAACAAAGTTTACAATCTGAAACAGTCTTGATGAGGCTTTTTCACAGTGTAGGAAGAATGGAGTTTCACCCTCCTGCAGATACTGGTTTTGATTACATTTGATTGAATAATCTTATTAAAAGGTGGAGGCTTGGGGACTTGTTAGCGCTGCATATTCATATTGGTAGAGGATGTTACTGTATGTATGAGAACTTACACTTTACTTTTTCAAGGAGTGACGGCAAGGATTACATGACAGTACCTGGCCAATGACGGGTCATGCTATTTAAATCATCTGTCCCAAGATTCCACATTATCTCAGATGGCTGAACATTTCTTCAGCGCTGAAGAATCCATGAATGGTCCATGTCACTGTCTGGTCCTGACCCATTTTCATATTCAAGCAGTTCCTCTGTACATTATTGATGCACAGTATATTTGCCTTGTTTTGAGTCTAAAATCAATGCGTAAATTCAGTATTAAAGTTCACTAATGCAACATTCTTGGGGTGATATTTTCTGAGTACAGTTTAATGTATTCACAGTCAGGCAAATTACATTTTTCTTGAGTGAGGAGAGGCAATCTGCTCTTGGCCATTCAACTCCAACTTTAATTTGGGTTCCAAAAGATATATTTTGTAGACATTGCTAGGCTAATGTACATTTTCGAAGGGGGAAAGGAGAGACTACCGCTGGCTTTACTTTGATGAGGTGTTAATATCTAATATCAAGAGCAGATAGGACCCTTATTAGTCCCCATCTTCTCATTAGAGGGAGGGGCTTATCACACAGAGGAGAAGACAAAAGCTAAGGAAGTAATATGACTGGCTTTGACTTTGCTGCATGTCCTGAAGCTTTTGGTTGAGGTCAACTTAATTTGAGACTTCGATAGTTGGGAAACTTGTGAGACGAGTCACATTGACACTGTTTATAATACCTAATTCATGCCCCAACTTCACTGGCATCCAAATTCTCAATTAGAATACATTTTAAGTATCCCTCGTTAAAGAACATAGAGAACTCAGAATGAGTTTTTAAGGAATGTTGTGGTGTGAAGTATTTGTTGGTTTTATAATATATGCCATTTACCAGACACTTTTATCCAAAGTGAGTCATGAGTGCATACATTTTATGTATGGGGGGTTCTGGGTACCATTCTCTACCAACTGAACTACAGAGAAATATCAGCACAGATACTTAATTTCAATCTCCTAGAAAATGGATGTGGAGGATTATTGCAATACTTTCTTGATGTCCTCATTGCATACCAAAGAATAACGATGACAGTTATAAAAAAAAATCAGGAAGTTGGAAAGATCATAAAATATTAATGTCCTCCTTACACATAACAGTTTAAATTTGTAAACACTCAATATTTTATGTTAACTCAATCTCATGTAAAATGTATGAAGAAGTGACACAAACATGCACAATGTGGATCTGGGAAAAGTATTACTCCAGGCCAAGGCTAGAAATAGAACTGACATCATTTGGCGTCCGTTTCAAGTCATCCGAGAAAAAAAAAATTATGGACATATTTCCAAAGTGGTCGCACCTTTAGCAAAGTTTGCAGCTGCACCAAATTAAAAAGGTACTAATCCATTTTTAAACTGCACCGTTTTCCTCAAAATAAAACTAACCTTTTGTTTGGCATTTGGCAATTTTTTGTATCTTTCATTTCCTTTTGAAACTAACAGTTTGATGGGAGGAAACACTTGGTGCCCGCACGTAAACGCACACACACGCCGACACAAGAAAACATGACATACGTGTACATTTTAAAACAACAATACACCATTCACCAGTCATTTACTTATAAATCCCCTTATTTGGACTAACAAAAAGCACAAAGTAAGCACACTGGTAGAACAGCACCAATCAATGCATTAAGACGACGAAGAATGAGCCTGCAGCTCGATTAATGTTGAGCCATTGACAAACGGATTCAATATGCAAACATTCGCCCTAAACAAGTCAGAAAATACATTGGGCGGCAAAACTATATGCCCCATCGATTTCTGTTCGGGGTCAATGTACATTCTTCTGCATTTAGACATATAATTCCCTCTCCAGCAAAGTCATTAGACAGGCAAATGTTTAATTAAGCAGTCACTGTGGTGTAATCTCAATAATCCAGTATCTGAATGTGGGCCAAGTTGGAACACTCCTGCCTGCCCCTTCCCTTTCGTGGGAAAAGACTGTTTCTAAAACAGCTACTTCACCACCTCCACACTGAAAATCCGACATGAACTGTGCAGCGTTGGCCAGAACAGATCTTAAATCCACACAATTCCCAGCATGGTCCGCTAATTAAAAGCCCACTTCGAAGATTCTCAGCAGATTCAGCCAGGTGTTCACAGCTGACCTATTTTTCCGCCAAAGGAAAACAGTTTTTAGGGGCAAGGATCGAGACAGATGTGTCTGAAAAACTGTCAAGCTCTTTTTCACCCCTCCATGCCTCCATGCACAAGGATTCATTATGTCTGGTCTTTGTGGATCATTTGGCTTTCCAAACTGTCCTCAGCTGGACCTGCTGTGGAATTATTCCCCTAAACTGTCTGTCAGTTAGCAGAAGACGGCTTGTCACACATAATAGGGGTGTCATGACTGCCAGCGGAGGACAAGCGCAAATAAATGGATGCTGTTGCTCGTCTCAAAGTTAAGTGCATGAAGGTGTCATTTCAAATTACAGTGATCTTTCTTCATTCATATTCAAAGTGAGGTCCGTTATTTATGAAGCCAATAACAACACATTCAATAGACACATGTGTGCAAGTTCTATGCTGTACTACTGTTCATCTTAGTGAGAGCATGTGAGAGCTTTAAAACATATTTAGTGTACTTTTCTTTCCAGAGGCAGGACAGGTGTCAAATCCATGGTAAACTCACATATCCCATGTTTCCAAATGCTCCACATGATCAAAATCTTAGTAGATTCTACCTTTCACTTAATACTTCCCTTCATATTCACCGCTCAGAATGATTAAACAAGTCAGAAATTCCATTGGTTCCAAGTTCAAATAAGTGACAAAAACATTTAAGCAGTACGCTAATAATGATTGAATTCACATTTGGCTCTATGTTCTTTCTCATTGTGTTCGCTAATAAACGCAGGCAGTATCGGCAATGTAAATCAGAACGAGAATCAGAAGACAAAGCCGAGTATTAGAAAGATAACACTGGAAATCATTTGTCAGTTCACAATGCAACGAGTAAAATAATGCTTGGCCATATCTAAATGAGGAAACAGTAGTCCTATAGCAGACAAAGGCAATTCAAATGGAAACTGGAAACTGTTGAGAATATTTGGGCGAGCTATTTAAAAAAGTTGATTCTGCAGCAGAAGATAATGAACTTAACAGTTTTCTGAGAGAACGAGGCAAAATCAGTTTAAGTTTCTGTCAGGGTTGGCAGTTGGTGATGGGGGGGGGGGGGGGGGTGATGGCACCCAGTGGTAGGCATGGCAATCCTATTATTGGTGTTTCTGAAGTAGGCCTCAACAGATATAATTATCATGGATGATTCAACTTATTTGTTAATTACGGTATTCAAATAAACGGGAACATGGCAGCAAGTGTGTGAGCAAGACAAAGGAGCTGATGTGAGCAAGACAAAGGATACGATCGTGGACTATAGGAAAAGGAGGGCCGAACAGGCCCCCATTAACATCTACGGGGCTGAAGTGGAGCGGATCGAGAGTTTCAAGTTCCTTGGTTTCCACATTACCAACCAACTATCATGGTCAAAACAAACCAAGACATTTGTGAAGAGGGCACGGCAACACCTTTTCCCCCTCAGGAGCCTGACTGAAAAGATTTGGCATGGGTCCACAGATCCTCAAAAGGTTCTACAGCGGCACTATTGAGAGCATCCATACTGCTCGGCATGTGACCGTATGGCGCTACACAGGGTAGAGTGTGTACGGCCCAGTACATCACTGGGGCCAAGCTTCCTGATATCCAGGACCTATAAACTAGGCGGTGTCAGAGGAAGGCCCAAACAATTGTCAACGAGTCCAGTCACCCAAGTCATAGACTGTTCTCTCTGCACGGCAAGCAATACCTGAGCGCCAAGTTTAGGACCAAAAGGCTCCTTAACAGCTTCTACCCCAAAGCCATAAGACTGCACAACAATTAATCTAATTGCCACCTGGACTACTTACATTGATCCCCCTTGTTTTTACACTACTGCTATTCACTGTTTATTACCTATAAAACTGTACCCCCACACATTGTGGCTTCAGATGAGCAACAGTCAAAACACATTGGCGTTCTCCAACCCTCTACTACTCACATATCCGGCGTAATCCCAATGTTCGCTGGAGTCATAGATACCGCTTATCGGTCATTTGGAATTTTGAGCAGCAAACATTTAAGCCATTTTCCGATCCCTGGCTTGCTCCCTTGTCAGGGTGATGTTCCAGCTTCGAACACTGCATAGGAATGAAGCATGTGGCAGGCACTGAGGTATTTTGAATATGAAGGCAGGCTTACATTTGCTATGTTGTACGGCATAAGCATGGCCTATATTAGATAGTAAATCTACTGTATTACTAGTATCACATATATTACTATTTAATCTAATTCTAAACATATTTCACAAAATCTAAAACTGTTCATGTCTTTGAAAGAACTCCAAGGCATAAAGAAACACAAAAAGCAAACTCTCAAGTTCAGTATTTATAGAATGTTTGGTGAGGAGATCATTTTGAACTTAGACATTATCAGCCTCCACAATATTAATCAAAGTCAAAACGCAATCCCGTTTTGATAAGCTGCTGGCAATAATTCTCCCATTGAAGGCGCTTATTTGGGTCTCGCTCAGGTGAAATGAAGAAGAGCTGATTGCGTGGGGTGATCCTACTGATTACATTTTAAATTTAAAACGCATTTCTCATTAGATGATTCTGTGGCAGCTGATGTGGCAGTATGCTGTTATATGCGCAGACTGTCGTGTGTTTCTTCAGTGTGAGTTATTCTTCACTTTAACATTTCGAAATCATCAGCGTTAAAGGTGGATAATGTCTATCACTATACTGTTTTCCTAGATAGATGAGCATGCACTGATATCTAGGTTTCAGTTCCTATCAGTAACATCTCTAGTGACATCTCTAGTTAACAGAACCTGATAATCAGCTTATCTCACCATATTGCACCTCTTTTCATTATAGTCGCTGAATACATTCTACAAAGACTTTCTCTTCCTGGTAATATAATATGCAATATTTTGCATGCAGTCATATCGTGGCTGACAATGATAGGTCCATCCCAGCCCTCATTAGGCATCTGTTTGTGTGTCAGCCTGGCAGCTTCCCTCTGAACGGCTTGTCAATGTTTAATGAAACACTCATCATCGTTTAACGAAACACTCATCGTCGACGGTAGGAGGAGTTCAGCTTTCTTAGCCTGCCCCCTGTACTGCGAGCTGAATTACCAATGATCAAGACTCAGAGTTAGCCTTTGAAGCGGATTTCTCTTCTAGTAAAACCACTCAGATGAATGTTCAATGGCCATCTACTGGAATGGTTGTGGTTTCCATAGAAATGTATCATAAACGGTTGGTATACATTATAGACATTTTGAGAATAGAACAAAGTGTATGATAATCTGTTATACTATTGAATTAATCAATCCACATCTGAAGACTAATGGAGGTTTCTTTTACATATTCACATGGGGTAATACGCATTAACTATTACTCGAGTGAACTGTATAAATTATGCAGTTGGTTCTATTGTGTCAGAATATTTGATTTGTTTATAACATGTGCCAGTCAATTGACAGTAGGGGGTGTACGAAGTAACACTTTGTTTTTAGATGGATTTGTGAGCAGTACATTGCCAGCTGCTTGGAAATTATCTGAACCAAGCCGCGTGGCAATGGAATCAATGAACAATCGCCTTTCAATCATTCTACAATGCATGAGTTCCAGCAAGCGACACTAGTCTTCCCTGGGCTGGTTGGCCTCCGTGTTGACGGAAGCAGTAGCTCACAGCCTTCAGATGCTTGTCCTCTCCCAGAGAGAAAAGGAAAGAGCTTTCAAAGCAGAGAGGGAAGGACACTTAGCTGTTGCGCTCCTTGAAACTGGCCCCCTCTCTTTCCCTTTCCATCTCCCAGACGTATCACATTCTGCATCTTCCTTGAAAGCGAAACAATGGGGATTTGTTTCGTCATCACTCATAGCTCTATCAATAACATATACATACGCTGAGAGCAATGAGAAAGACCAATGGCGGGACACCAAGAAAGACATTAAGCATTTTGCTGAAAGACATAAATCAAAAACAGGGGGCTTCTGGATTATTATAAACCGAGGAGAACTATTATTGTAAGTGCTCTCATTTAAAGGACACTAACTGATAGGAGTGTGATTTATATGGGGGGCACGTGGCATATTAGGACTTGTTGGGGACAATTACTTACATTTGGGAAGAAAGTTATCTGGTAAAAAGACACTCAATGTATCACTATTTCCTGAATTATTATGCATGGGAAATATTCATTAATTAAGTATTAATAGTAATCAAGGGGCAATTTATAATACAATTGCTTCACGATTAAATCAATGCTATCAATTGCTTCATGATTAAATGTGATTATTGTTAATTTGTACATTTGAATATACACCTTATCCCTATAAACCATTGTCATTCAGTTTATTACCTATTCCGCTTTGTTATCAGAGTGGCAAAAAAATCAAGACACCAGAGATAGTTGCATGTGTCATGTGTCATGCAACATCTTTCAAATAGGCCTCTCTTTTAAAAGCTCATTACTTAATGCATACAAATGACCATGGACTCAATAGCCATATACCTCAGAAACTGACACTGTTTGGTGCAAACTTTAGTCTTGGGCTCCAATTTAACATATCATTTTCACAGGGGGCTGTTTGGCCCGACGCACGCAAAATTGTAATTCCATCTTAGTTTCGTTGTTTTTTATTTTTATTTTTTTTATTTCACCTTTATTTAACCAGGTAGGCTAGTTGAGAACAAGTTCTCATTTGCAACTGCGACCTGGCCAAGATAAGGCATAGCAGTGTGAACAGACAACACAGAGTTACACATGGAGTAAACAATTAACAAGTCAATAACACAGTAGAAAAAAGGGAAGTCTATATATACATTGTGTGCAAAAGGCATGAGAAGGTAGGCAAATAATTACAATTATGCAGATTAACACTGGAGTGATAAATGATCAGATGGTTATGTACAGGTAGAGATATTGGTGTGCAAAAGAGCAAAAAAATAAATAAATAAAAACAGTATGGGGATGAGGTAGGTGAAAATGGGTGGGCTATTTACCAATAGACTATGTACAGTGTCGTTGCTAATGACCTTTCGTGGGGTAGAAAAAGGAGGAGGGACACTGAAATAAATATATATCAAAAGAGAAAATGCCCATATTTCATCATAATGTTTCTTTGATGTGAAGTCAAAATAAGCCTATTTGCTACAATGTGTCAACAACAGTGTGTGAGCATGGTGAAAAAAATTGGCTGCGGAGAGGTCATTCGTCAGAAACGGATTGGTGGGAGCAAGCGCGGTCGGCTAAAATGTAGATGCAGACAGATTTGAGGGAGCGAAATTGATCAAAACGAGGCTATGGGATTGGGGCGTGTGCATGTGCCCACACCAGAGTGAGATTGTGTGTGGGTAAGGGGTTGAATGAATGAATAAGTATCCAAATCATTATGCCCTATCATTAAATACAAATTCAGAGGCTGATTATGTTGTGCTTTTCCTGTCACGCTGCATAAATAGTGTAGGGGAAAATTGCGGAGGCTGGCGAAGGGGACCATTATGAGGGCACTGGACTGTGGTGTTGTGAAATGAGATGGAACAGAAAGACTTACATGAGATTATATAGTCATACAGATAACAGGAAAATGTATGGAAAACCGCAGGAAATCATCTGATATATTGTTAAATATTCACTGAACAGAAATATAAACGCAACATATAAAATTATGGAATAAAATAAATTAAAGGTGCCAGAAATGTTCCAGAAGCACAAAAAGCTGATTTCTCTCAAATGTAGTGCACGAATGTGTTTACATCCTTGTTAGTGAACATTTATCCTTTGCTAAAATAATCCATCAAACTAACACGTGACAAGAAACTGATTAAACAGCATGATCATTACACAGGTGCACCTTGTGCTGCGGGAAAATAAAAAGCCACTCTAAAATGTGTCGTTTTGTCACACAACACAATGCCCTCAAGTTTTGAGGGAGCGTGCAATTGGTATGCTGACTGCAGGAATATCGACCAGAGCTGTTGTCAGAGAATTGAATGTTCATTTCTCAACTATAAACTGCCTCCAATGTCGTTTTAGAGAATGTGGCAGTATGTCCAACCGGCCTCACAACCACAGACCACGTGTAACCACGCCGGCAGGATCGTCTGAGACCAGCCACCAGAACAGCTGACGAAACTGTGGGTTTGCACAACCAAAGAATTTCTGCAGAAACTGTCAGAAACCATCTCAGGGAAGCTCATTTGCATGCTCGTCGTCCTCACCTTGACCTGACTGCAGTTTGGCGTCGTAACCGACTTCAGTGGACAAATGTTCACCTTCGATGGCCTCTGGCTTCGATATTGTCACTTTAAGAGCTCTGTTGCACAGCTACACCTAAACCATGCTTGAAAATCCAGTTGTAAGCTGAAGTAGTAGGGAAATAAACGTGGTAGTAATGTAAAACTGTGATTCCCCTCTTTTTTAACAAAGGCCAAAATTGCTTTCAAAAGTGTTTTCCTGCGATTGCATTAATAGCTGTGCATTGACTGCTTGTCAGAGTACATGTTTCCCTCCTATGGCTCTCGCAACTTGAATGCGCCTCAAGAGGAAGAGTTTTCTCACATAGAACACACAAGCCGACTAGGTAAATAGGTCAACTATTCTACTATGAGGTTGTCTCATTTTGTTTTAATAACAACATTAACTGTCAAAAATAGTATCACTGGAAAGTTACATCCTGAGTGACAAAGTATAGGCTTTGAATTACTTTGCCAGCAGCTGGAGTCGGCTTCACACCGCTGTCTGAGTTGAGTGCTGCTGTGGTTCGCATTATAGACTATTTAAAAAATTACCCCATTTTCATATTTGAGTAAAAGTAAAGAAATCTTAATAGAAAATGACTCAAATAAAAATGAAAGTCACCCAGTAAAATACTACTTGAGTAAAAGTCTAAAAGTATTTGGTTTTAAATATACTTAACTATCAAAAGTAAATGTAATTGCTCAAATATACTATCAAAAAACACAGTGAAAGTATAAATCATTTCACATTCCTTATATTAGGCAAACCAGAAGGAATAATTGTCTTATTTGTATTTTTTATTTACAGTTAACCAGGGGCACACTCCAATTCTCAGACATCATTTAATTTCAGAAGCAGTAGGGATGACAAGGGATGTTTTCTCGAGAAGTGCTTGAATTGGACCATTTTCCTATCCTGCTAAGCATTCAAAATGTAACAAGTACTTTTGGGTGTCAGGGAAAATGTATGAAGTAAAAAGTACATTATTTTCTTTAGGAATGTGGTGGAGTAAAAGTAAACATTGTAAAAAATATAAATAGTAAAGTACAGATAGATACCCAAAAAACGACTTAAGTAGTACTTTCAAGTATTTTTCAAGTATTTTTACTTAAGTACTTTACACCACTGCCACCACTAACATTTAATTCTATTCATCTGAACATCGGAGTGTCATCAACAATCATGCATGTCAGGTCAGTGTACACCGCATAACAGAGAAAATGTCGTATTTGAGAATACATTTACATGGGAATATATTTCGTAGAAAAGACATGCTTCTGTCTGTATTAGGCTATGTCATCTCCAAACCACCAGACCTGGATTCACTTGGTCAGTCTATGCCATGGTTCTTAATGTTTTGTATACTCAGTATATACACTGAACAAAAATATAAATGCAACATGTAAAGTGTTGGTCCCATGTTTTATGAGCCGTAATAAAGAAAATCCCAGAAATGTCTCTCAAATTTTGTGCACAAATGTGTTTACATCCCTGTTAGTGAGCATTTTCCAAGTTAATCCATCCACACTTGAGGACTGTCTCATTGAAACATGCCATAGTTAATACTATACTGCATACAGGTCTGCTGTCAAATAAAAACCTAGGGAAATATCACACAACACCTTGTTATCGCTCCCCTTAGGTCAATGTTGAAGCTTCATCAGTTCACTAACAGACTGTACTTTTGACACAGACAACTTCATTGTTTAGTTCATATTGCAGATATATTTGGTTACTCATTGTCTATGTGTCATAGAATGTGCCTGTAGGTCATTGACATGTCTGTCAATATGTTGTCAAAATGAATAGGACGAGTCTCAATGTTAACTCATAAGCCAGTGAGTAAAATGAGACATTCTGGATTTCTCAAGAGTAAGGCCTCTCATATAATTGTCAATTTAAAGACTAAGGAAATCAAATGTGTGTCGAACTCTGCAACAAAAATAATGAATTCGGCTGGCAGTCAACCATATCAAATGAGTGTTACTTTATCATAGTTTGAAAATGGAATGGCATTTTCAATACAATGGGATTTTTCTTCATATAAATTACAATTTGCCTTCTTGCTCATTTTGCAGTATAAATAGTAACCTATGATATTATCCGCCAGCCAGTTAACATTCTCATTTGAATACGGTTCAGTGTGTCAGTGTAATATTAGACTTTCGGAAAAGACAAGTCCGTACAATACGAAGTCTTATATTATCTACAATTTACCCACAATGCCACTGTCTTCTTCATGTCTGTCTTCATCTACCAAACTATGTTAGCAGGATAAACTCAATCAAACCTGCATCGCAGTATTTACACAGTAGCTTTTCCTTAGTAATGGTTTTCATGACTGTAACAACATACAACCACATAACCACTCCCTACCACAGGAAGACACTTCCAGTTTTCACAATCAGACAGGTGTGTGCACAGGTGGACAAATAAGATATTGCATTTATGTGGCAGGTTAAATGTAGTCTGTTGTGTATGTCAGTACTGCATTGTAGCTATCTTGGTATTGCGACAGTGTGCTGTTTTACATTCATGTCACTTTTGTGTTGTCAGAATGAGTTGTCACATCCCAGTAAACATAGCGCTTTGCACTGTGATACCGTGTAGACATGTGTCAATGTCTACACACAATGTCTGTCCTCCTTGTGTACATTCGATAGACAGGCAGCTATTGCAGAATCAAACCCACAGTCCTTTATATCAACTGTAGACTGATAGAGCAGCATCCCAAAACCAATCTGGAGTTATAAAGCATGGAGGCTTACCTTGAGGTTGAAGGTGTGAAAGTCATGGAACATTCTCTCTCCTGAGACCTGTGTGACAATGAAGAGGATGAGACGTCCGTCATGATTAAGGAAGCCCACAATTACAGAGAAGCCCAAGCGACAGTGATTGATCAATAAGGAACTCCCCTTAATGAAGACTAAAGCACCCGAGCGATCCAGAGACCAAATTGGAAAATGTAACTAGAACTACAGTACACAGTGCCAGATGCTTCACTCAGCTCGTGATAGCATGTTGATAGTGTGTTAGATGCTAGACCATTTTGTACGTTGGTAGCACTTGTGAAGCCAGTTCTCAAGAGATATTCAATCAACAAACTCTGATAAACTTATCAAACCAGAAAGAGGGAACACAACATGAAGTCCAAACCTGAAAAATGCATGGTCATAGTCATGGGAAAACACTGAATAGACAGAGTTCAGGGAAAGTACACCCTTAATATTGTGTCTGAAAGGCTGTGTCTGAAGGACAAAGAACAAGAATACAATTCCCTTCCAAACAGCGACAACAACCTATTCATGGTATCGGTGAGCCCAGGCCAACACTAGCAGGTAGCCTTGAAGATGGACAAAGATAGCAAGAATTGATCGAGTTTGAGTGAGTCTCGTGTTAAAAGACTGTCTGAACCCAAGGGCCACTCAAACATAACCGAATCAGTTTGACTGTCAAATACTACTTTGTTATCTACCTCATTGTTAATCACTAGAGAGAGAGAGATAGAGAAAATTCAGGCCCTGGAGGCAGACGCATCAGATGCCACCGATGTGTTAAAATTCAGATATCGATTCAGCTCCGTAATACACTGGAGTGTGACGCGCTCTGACTAACCATAGGGAGGTGCACCCTTTTCTTTTGGTTCTTTTCCCATCAAGTATAAGGAGTTGAGTGAGGCCGTTGCAAAAAAAACAGACGGGTCCTTCAAGGGAATGCATCTGACCGGAGCTCCGCAAAACTAAACTGAATGAAACAAAAGACCATCCCTGGGAGAAGACGAAGGAGGGAAAAACATACTTGAGATTTGTGATAATTTATTTCATGTTTCACAGAGCGAGTGAGACTGCCGAATGATGCCTTGGAATTGGGTGGTGCAGTCAATATTTAGCTATATGGACACTGTTGTTGGCACTCACTTCCTGGGCCACGAACTCAAGTGGAGATGCTATTTCACTTTCGGAGAAATCAAATAGTTTGAGTGTGGGAATCAATGAGCTTCCACAGGGTTACATCAGTTTGGAATGGTAAGCAATGAGCTTCCACAGGGTTATGTCAGTTTGGAATGGTAGGCAAGTACAGTGATTAATATGAAGTGTAAACTCTGGATGCTTGACTGATGACTTCTACCTCAAATGTATACTGTTTTATAGTGTACATGTACTGATTATAATGTAAATACTGTAAAAGTGTACACAATTCATCATATGAATCACCTTGCTTAGTTTTACAGCAGTATTGTCCAGTGAGATCACATCTGTAATACCTTTTTACCTGTGGGCTCACCTATAGCAGCTTTACAGAATCTCAAACATCCTTTCACTAGCAGATATTAACTGAACTGCTACCCTCCATTCATTAGAAAATAATTACTCATATAAGGCGTTTACTCCATCGACTCCTCTCTTTTACCAGGTGCAGAATCCTATAACTTCATATCTGGAAAAGCACAGTGGTGGTGTGTGCTGCACGTTACTATACTGTACCAGACTAAGCTGCCCTGTTTGAACGTGATGCCCTCCAATGCAATCTCCCTCCCCGTCAAAACATCAAGATTACGGGGCTTAAGGTAATGAAAATGGGAGAATCAAAAATCCGGTTAGGGAAGTACACAGCGTTGTCTCTGTGAGCACACGCTGTATGGGGTATGTTAGCTTTACTTGATCATTTATACTATTTGTACTATTTATTTACTTCTGGGTTCTATTCCTGTGTCCACACTAGCATACTACATAGAGTGAACCAATGTATAGGGCAGCATTCTACATGGTATGCTAGTTTGGACATAGAAAAAAATGATGTATTTGATCGATGGGAATCCTCTCCATCCTTTTTATGTCATTCTTTAGTCTCCACACCTGCAACTATTTTTCAGCCTTCCGCTGTCATCATATTGTACTGTACCAAAGACTTTTAACCTTACCTCAATAGCACCTCGCCACTAAAATGAACTTCGCCTGATTTGCCCTTGTTGTTGGTCTCCATAGAAACTGTCCCATCAAGTCCATTCAATTCAGAGTGGCAGGTAGGGAAGGACTCTTGTCTGATAAGTGTTCTCAAAGTGGTCTCATTTTAATTGATTCTGAGAATGGCCTAGCATAATTACAGTTAATTAGATAACTACTGAGGTACTTTTTCTCGAGGACAGGACGATGATACGCTGATGTAAGCCTGTGGCTAGAGTTTCGAGAGGAAGAAATGAACTTCTTCAACTTTAAGTTGAGCTTCATATAGACTAGATAATATGCATGCTAACCTATTCTTGTCAGGTTCAAATAGAGTTGTTTAGCCTTTCAGATATGACTCGATGTTTGTATCACCATGCTTCTTTATTTGAAGTAGAAATGAAGAGGTAAATTAAATGTCACATCACACTTAAGCTTTAGTAAACTCATTTGAAATGTGTTGGCATACAAAGGGCCTAATTCAATCCAAACACGTGGACATACCGATACCAAACACTGGTATCGGTATGTGACAAAAAATTAAATTTATATGCCGATTACTTAATCAGTGTTATACTGGGAAAACATCATTGATTGCTTTGGTATTAGTGCAACAACACGGATTGCATTCTGGTAGTGTAATGGAAATGTTATATTTGATATAAAAAAAAACGGAAAACTAGAAAAAATAGTAAATCCTAGTGGCCAGTATTTTCTGACACCTCTCTGTATAATCTTAATCTGCTGGGAAAGGCTGCCTGGGCTCAAGGCACTAAATTGTCAGCACCCTTCAATCAGCTTGGCATCGTGAGTCAGTCTGCACACCCACACATTGCAGAGGTGACGGTATGTATTTGACCGCAGCTCCAGCTCATGTAAACATAAAGAATCCTGTTATATGTCTGCTTATTTGGAGTGTGTGACAATGCACACACCCCCACACACACAGTTTTTTGTTGCGTTACAGATTTTAAAAGTGGCTTTTTGTGGCCAGTTAGCATTTATACAGCCCGAGGTCTTGTGCATCAGATGTAGGAGGTATCTTGAAACAAGAAAGAAGTCAATATAGTGTAAGCAACAGCTGAATGTGATAATTGCTTCAGGTTGCAAAGGGAGTCTCGGATGTTCTACTCATTACACTGTAATTCAGCCATCACTCTTTTGTTGTAAGCCAGAGCCATTGTTGTACAATCAGTCTACTGAATTCGCCATCTGGTAGTTTGCTTGTTTGCTCATCTTTGAGAAATGTTTGACACATTTCGCACACACACGTTTCTTTTGTGGTGTCATTTAGTAGTCAATAGGTAACAATGTCTTTGAATGGTGCAGTCCTTCAATCTCTGTTTCCGCCCACAGTTCGTAAACAGCTGGGCGGCCCCTGGCAAATGTCTATGCCAATACTTTGTTTACAAACATAAATCTTAGTATAGGGCCTCAGTTTGGCCAATGGAGTGCAACTGTAAGTAAGCTTTGAAAATGAACCTACAATCTTTTACAGTGTAAACATGATTTGTCCCTTTGGAATGCTGACAATAGTGATGTTGATCATGAATGATGATGATGATGATGCTTGATTGGTCCTTAAAAAGACACTATATCAGGGATCATCCATTAGATTCAGCCGCGGGGCAATTTTTTCTTGAGCGGATGGTCGGTCGGCCAAAACGTAGACTGCAAATTGACTACAAGAAGTCCAAACATATATAATGCTTGACTAAAACATAATCATTTCAAGCCATGCTTATATTTGTATACGATCACCTGTCTCTATTTTGCGTGGGAATACTTTCTTCAATTAAAGAATAGATTTCTTCAATTACAATCACTTGGAGACGATTTCCTGGTGTTTCTTCAGTCTATTATGCCCAGCATAATATTTATTTTGCTCAGAAAACTTAGCGGGCCGCCAGCTGGGGAACCCTGCACTATATCATAGGTTGCATCCATAGGGTTTACGATAGACCAGGAGTCACACAATCAAACACGCCTACAAATATGTGCACTGTGAAGTCATCTGCTCTGTATCTGCAGATCTGAGACTACTGTGTCTGCGTACAGTTTCGGACGGCACATAATGCAACAACAACAACAAAAACGTCACTACCGACTGCTTTATCTCACACTGCACAGCAAAACGTATCTCCTTGAGTCCCGGCCTGACAATGATGCATCGTCCAAATCGTTCCTATTGATCCCCACCATTATAAACTATAATTCCACTTAATTAGTTGCCTTCACGGTCAACAAGATGGATTTGAAGCCTGCGAGTGTTGTCAACTTTAAGTGTAATTACTCACTACTGAATAATAATGGAGCCTATTTAGTTTAGTTTAAAACAATGACCCCCCCCCCACACACACACACACCCCATCCTCCCCTCTCTTTGTACCTTCTCAAATTTAGAGAGTGCCTGAATCCACAGCTAAATTCAACGATTTTATGTTAACAGTAGAATGGGTCCATGGAGTCTCTGGAGTTGAAAAAAGGAACATTTTGCTGGCGGAGCTGCTTGCCTCAGCACCGAGGGGCAGCACGTTTTAAATGCTCTGCTTTCACCCGGAATGGCCCACAAGAGGGATGCCAGGGGGTCCTTTGATGCAGGGAACCTGGGGATTTTGTGGCCATTCATCACGTTAATGAGTCACTTCATTGATTTACCCCCAAAACAGGAGTTTGTTCAAAAGTTCCACCCTGCTATCATAATTTGTTTCTTGAATTTTGGCTGAAGCTAGCAATTTGTCCTAACAAAAACTAATGGTTGGGGAGTTGATACAGTGACATACAGGCTTGTGGTTTATGAGAATATGTTTATGATAATATTGAGCACTTCTCAATCTTGGTTTCCACCCAAAGTGAGCCATGGAAGGCTACTACAGCAAAAAAATAAAAGTATTGAAGGTTACATTTGGCAAACCAACCACAGTTTACAAAAACAAATATAAGGGGCAGAAACAGAGGTTGAGGACATTGCTTTAGCTGTCTGTCTTATTGTATTGTTTGTAATATAAGTGTTTTTAGGACCCATGTTGGGTGGCCTTGTGTCAGACCACTGAGAAGTAGGAGAGATTCAAATGGAGGCAGGATATTGGAGCGCGGAATACATTTTACCGAGGAATCCAAATCTGTGATATTACCATTTTGGGGGTGAGCGGATTTAAAGGAAGATGGACTGATAAATCTTGGGCCAGGTGGAATAGATGAATCCAAAAGTTATTTACCCATTTTAATTGGAAATGTCTGTCACACTGAAGTGGCCTCGCTACCAAGCCAACTCTGGGAAAAGTCATGATCCTTCTACCTTGATCAGCGGCAGGTATTTTATGGAGGGTGATATGCTGCATGTCAGCCACATCTTTAGATTTATTCAGGCAATATATTCTGACGTTCAAGAGATCAAGTGTGTTGTGTAATATTTGACTGAGGCCAGCTTGTTAGTCCTATTGCATATGCTGCTTATGCACTTTCAACATGATGAACCCTTTCTATCACAGTATAGCACTGGGTTACTTTGCATCTTAATGAGTTCATTGGACAATGAGGAAGTTGAGGCAGTTCGAAGTCAACAGGTTCACTAATCAAGTCATTTTCAAGTAGAGCAGCTATTGTTTGATGTAATTCTAAAATAATTATTTGGTGGGTGCTTTTATTTGTCCTACTTTAAGCATGTGTGATTTGGAAATGTGTTTTTTGCATATCCCGACTCCCTCTGAGACACCCTCGGAGAATGGGGTCAGAGCCAGGCATCAGGAATTATCAACGGCGACCCTGGAGCAATTAGGTTTAAGTACCTTGCTCAAGGGCACATCAACATATTTTTCACCTTGTCGGCTCTGGGATTTGAACTACAGACATGTCGGTTACTTGCCAA
This sequence comes from Oncorhynchus clarkii lewisi, assembly GCF_045791955.1. Lineage (NCBI taxonomy): Eukaryota > Metazoa > Chordata > Actinopteri > Salmoniformes > Salmonidae > Oncorhynchus > Oncorhynchus clarkii. The sequence continues at coordinate 37,205,401 of NC_092167.1, read as the reverse complement.
ACACTTTGAGGTGATTTACACATAGTAAGTCATACTCAAGGTAATATAAAAGATAAACTAGGTGGTTAATAATTAGTTAGAATTAGTTTAGTCCTTAGAAAGGAAATGTAGAGACTTCAACTGACTCTGTCATTAAACCCAATGCTTAAGGTGATGCCAGTTGCTAATGACATGTTCTACTGGCCTAGGCTGTTAATCCTAGACTGAACTGAACAGACTGAGACCCCTAGGCCCCTTGAGCCAACCCCTAGGCTCATCTCCTCAGACACTTTAATCCCCTATGGGTGCCAGGGGCCTTGTCAATCTCCCACTCCCTCCTCCCTCTCTTCCCCACTCCCGACTCCCATCCCTGGGCTATCACACTCACTGTCCTGCCTGTCTGGGGCTCTGAGTGACACGCTGGCGAGGCGTTGGCTGGATGTGCTCCGTCTGGAGCCGGTCCAACAACTACGGACACTCTGGACCCTGATGATGCCATGTTGGGACAGCCGTGGCTGTTTTGGAGCCTGGGAGTGTGGGAGATGAGTCGGTGGACTGTTGGGGGACTCTGTGTGTGTGTGTGTGTGTGTGTGTGTGTATGTATGTGTGTGTGTGTGTGTGTGTGTGTGTGTGTGTGTGTGTGTGTGTGTGTGTGTGTGTGAGAGAGAGTGAACGCGCAGCTACTAAAATGAGATTCAGACACAGATCTGGGGATAATGTCAAACAGACTTGCTTTTACAAGCTGTGATTTTTGCAAACAAAATACAGATACCTTCTTCCAGATACTCGATTAGATTGGAAGTGCCAAAAATACAAGTGCTATATTATAAAATATATATTATAAAAGTATTCAATCAATAAATTGAAAGCCCTTCAAAATAAAATTAACAAGTGCCAGACAAAATAGAGTTAACACTCATCCTGGAGGGGATGGCCGTCATTTAACGGGCTCCTAAATAATTGTGCTACTTTGTGTTTTTTTTGCTCTGTTTTTGATGGTTTTTGTACTTAATGTTTCATCCATAATTTCCTATGACATTAGAACAGCGATAACTCACCTCGAACTGGACGAGGATTTTTCTTTAATGAGTCGGACGCTAAGGATCTCCCCGCACCGGTGGGGATCAACAACCTCTCCCTCAATGTGATCAAGACAAAAGAGCTAATTGTGGACTACAAGGCAAGGAGGACTGAGCACGCTCCCATTCACATCGACGGGGCTGTAGTGGAGCGAGTCGAGAGCTTCAAACTCCTTGGTGTCCACATCACCACCACAAACCAAAGCATGGCACTAAGACCGCACTCAATGAACTGTATAAGGCCATAAGCAAACAAGAAAATGCTCATCCAGAGGCGGCACTCCTAGTGGCTGGGGACTTTAATGCAGGAAATTGAAATCAGTTTTGCCAAATGTCTGCCAGATGTGCAACTAGAAAAAAAAAAACTCTAGTCACCTTTACTCCACACACAGAGACACATAAAAAGCTCTCCCTCACCCTCCATTTGGCAACTCTGACCTTAACTCTATCCTCCTCATTCCTGCTTACAAGCAAAACCTCAAACAGGAAGTACCATTGTCTGTTGAAGCGGTTGCTAAGCCACAGGACTGTGTCACTAGCGCAGACTGGAATATGTTCCGGGACTCATCCGATGGCATTGAGGAGTATACCACATAAGTCACAAGCTTAATTAATAAGTGCATCAACGACGTCGTCTCCACAGTAAAAGTACGTACATATCCCAACCAGAAGCCATGGATTACAGGCAACATCCGCACTGAGCTAAAGGCTAGAGCTTCCGCTTTAAAGGAGCAGGACACTAATCCGGAAGCTTATAAGAAATCCTGCTACGCCCTCCGACAAACCATTCATGAGAGCCCTTGCTGTTCCAGATGACTGTGTGATTAAACACCGTAGCCGACGTGAGTAAGACCTTTAAACAGGTGAGTAAGACAAAATAGCTAATCATGGACTACAAGGCAAGGAGGACTGAGCACGCTCCCATTCACATCAACAGAGCTGTAGTGGAGCAGGTCGAGTGCTTCAAATTCCTTGGTGTCCACATCCCTAAGGACCTGTCATGGTCCAAACACACCAAGACAGAAGAGGGCATAACAATGCCTGTTCCTCCTCAATAGGCAGAACATATTTGTCATGGGACCTCAGATCCTTAAAAAGTTCTACAGCTGCACCCTGACAGCATCCTGACTTGTTGCATCACCGCTTGGTATGGCAACTTTGCAAGGCGCTACAGTACATCACTTGGGCTGAGCTTCCTGCCATCCAGGACCTCTATACCAGATGGTGTCAGAGGAAGGCCCTGCAAATTGTCAAAGACTCCAGCCACCCAAGTCTGCTACTGCATGGCAAGAGGTACGGTAGTGCCAAGTCTGGGACCAAAAGGCTCCTTAACAGCTTCTAACCCCAAGCCAGGGAAATCAAATTGCTACCCAGACTATTTGCATTTGACTCGCTTAATTAATTATTTAATTATTCTCTTGCACAATCTCAATGAACACTCACAGACATATTATTTATTTTCTATCCAATTGGTAGGTACAGTCTTGTCTCATTGCTGCAACTCCAGTACGGACTCAGCAGAGGTGAAGGTCAAGAACTGTGCGTCCTCCGAAAGACACCAATGTGTCAGAGGAAACATTGTACACCTGGACACCATGTCAGCGTGCATGCACCTGGCCCACCACAGGAATCGCTAGAGAGCGATGGGCCAAACCCAGACGATGCTGGGCCAATTGCCAGCTGAGACAGAGCCTGGACTTGAACCAGGCTCTCTAGTGGTACAGCTAGCACTGCAATGCAGTGCCTTAGACCCCTGCGCCACTCGGGAGACCACACACACATGGATGTTGACGCCAAACACACACACGCACACACGCACACACACACACACACACACACACACACACACACACACACACACACACACACACTTCACATACGCTGCTGCTACTCAGTTTATTATACTGTATATCCTGATTGCCTAGTCATGTTTACCCCTACTTACACACAGTGCTTAATTTGAGCCGGATCCTTCCGGAACAGAAACCGGTGTTCCGGCACCTATTTGCCCAGATCCAGAACCTCTCACGGCATGATTTATTAATTATTTCACTGTTAGCACTGCATAAATTCTAATAAAAAGCGATCTGCATTATATCAAGTTGTCCCATTGCTATTTCTCCCGCCCCCCACAGAAAGACCATCGTGTAAAAGCGCGGTCCTTCTATGTAACCCTCCTATCCTGCCACACTGATTTCAGACCTGCTCTCTTATTTGAACATAGAGGTTATGGGGACGTCCGGTGTTGTCAGTAAATTTTCTTTACACAGGTCTTGGTAGTGGAGGTCAGCTAGTGAAGAGGTCCCTACGTAATCACGTCACGTAGCCTAGTCTAGTCGTCTCCCTACTGAATTAGAGTTGTGGGAAAGCCAAATAAAACATTGATAAGAACAGGCAATCGAGTTGGACATTTTTCAACCCAAAAATCCAGAGAAAGATGGTGAATCGAACCTAGAACGAGCCAAAGAACTTTCAATGCCGGAGAAGAGGAGTGAGGTGCAAACTGTTTCTGATGGCAACGCTAATCCTGCCAGTTCAGCATCACCCCCGGCACCTCCACCATCTAGTAGTCCTACTAGCGAGTCAGACTCAGCGGGAGAGGGAGACAGGGATCTGGGGGGCAGGGGGGGTAGTGCATCCACCGACGAAGTGCTCGGAGCAGGTGCAATTTGCAGTTTAAGAACAAGCAAACATATAACGCCTGGCTTGTCATGCAGAATTCAAAGTTGGGCTGTACAACATGTAAAAAGGTAGGGAGTTTGGGACTAGAAATGACTGGAGGGATTAAACTAGCAAAAGAGTGGGTGGAATGTTCAGTAAACTAACATCCTATGCATCAGATGTACTAAACAACAACAAAGAGCCCTCAGAAACATGGTTTTTGAACATGCCTGAACCAAGGCGCATTTGGTGGCAGCAAGCTTTGTAGACAAGGCTTAGGAAGACACCCAGGTTAACACTCAAAATGAAGGACAAAATAGACACGACAGCCAGAGTCTTCAGAACAGCCTTAGAAGGAGGCTAAACATCACAGCCACATGCTCGCTCATGGCTTTGAGCAAGAAGTTGACTCTCAGGAGTTAAATGGACTTGACATGGGGAGAGTCATTGGAAGGTTTTGAAAACTAAGGTAGGACATTTTTTGACCTTTACCTTCACAGCACAGAACAAGTTTGTAATCTGAATATGTGCTTCACATTATCACATAAGCAGGAGGCCTATATATTTTCATATGTGTGTTCTGCTGTAGCTTACAGTGATGTCTCTTATTTGAAGATATATTCCGATATTGTGATATTTGTTCTACTGCTACATTGATGTCTTGTAAAATTTATGAAATTCCCACAGCTGAGTATGTGTGCATTGTCGTCTGCATTGTCGTCTAAAAATGTTCCTGTACATTGATGTCTTGAAAATTAGGCTATAAGAAATACGGACTTGTGTAAGCCCCCGAGCTATACTCAAGTATGTGGGCATACTGCAATGACGTCTAAAATGCCTTGGATTAATTATCCCCTTTGGGAGTGCTGTCCGATTCACCACCATAGATAGTAGGCTACTTGTGTCCTATTTTGTATTTGCACTTTTTTTCTCAATGTGTTCCGGTACCTCAGAGCCCCCCGGATAACACCCCCCCCACCTTTGACTTGGTACCCATTGTATATAGCCTCGTTATTGTTATTTCATTGTGATACTATTTATCCTTTTTATTTAGCAAATTTTTCTTACTTACTTTTTTAAAACTCTGCATTGTTGGTTAAGGACGTGTAAGCATTTCACAGTAAGGTCTACCTTCACCTGTTGTATTCGGCGCATGTGATAAATACAATTTCAACCAGAAGTGTTTTTACTGACTGCAACACTAAATGTCTCTAGCCCAGCCTCCCATCCACCCTATCAAAACCACACTGTTGTTGTTATTGCACATTTCCTGTCCGGCGATAGTGTCTATCACTGACACCAATCGGCTCGTTCACACCATCTGCCAGTGAGTTACCCAGAGACACCAGAGTGCCAAGGGACACTTTAAATGTGCCACTGCCTTAATGCCCCATGTGTAACCATCAACAGGCAATGTGTTGCGAGTGAGTCTCTAGTTAAGAACACAGTATAGTAGGGCAAAAAACGTGAGGACAAAGAAGGGATGTAATTAGGAGTGTGGACAGGAAATCACCTGAGGATGTCTTCTCACAAGTAATACAGTCAGGAGTTCACACTTCACCTCAGTGGCAACTGAGAACAGAGGTTGCTTTAAGTGAATGGGTTGGATTCCATTTCAATTTAAGTCAAATTAGACCAATTAAACAGAATCCCCATTATGAATCATATACTGTATATTGTTCAATGTTTTCTTTGAAAAACGGACCTTTGCAAGAAATGTACCATATCGCACAGCCAGCTGGCAAAGAGATGGACAATTTACAAACAGTGCCTTCAGAAATTATTATTCACACTCCTTGACTTTTCCCCAAGAAAATGTGTTACAGCTTGATTTTTAAATGTGTTAAATTGAGATTTTGTGCCACTGGAAGACACACAATATCCCATAATGTCAAAGTGGAATTAGGTTTTGAGGAATGTTTACAAATGAATTAAATATGAAAAGCTCAACTGTCTTGAGTCATTAAGTTGTCAACCCCTTTGTTATGGCAAGCCTACATAAGTTCACGAGTAAACATTTTCTCAACAAGTCACATAATAAATTGCATGGACTCACTCTGTGTGGAATAATAGTGCTCAACATGATTTTTGAATTACTATCTCATCTCTGTACCCCACACATACAATTATCTGTAAGGTACCCTCAGTAGAGCAGTAATTTCAAACATGGATTGAACCACAAAGACCTGGGAACCTATTGTTAGATGGGTAAACATTTAAAAAAGCAGATATTGAATATCTCTTTGAGCATGGTGAAGTTAATATTTACACTTTGGTTGGTGTATAAAAATACCCAGTCATTACAGAAATACAGGCACCCTTCTTAACTCAGTTACCGGAGAGGATTTCACCATGAGGCCAATGGTAACTTTAAAACAGTTACAGTGTTTAATGGCTGTGATAGGAGAACGCTGAGGATGGATCAATAACATTGTAATTACTCAAAAAAATGTACCTAAATGACAGAGTGAAAAGAAGGAAGCCTGTACAGAATCCAAAATATTCCAAAACATGCACCCTGTTTGCAATAAGGTTAAACTGCAAAACATTTGGCGAAGAAATTAACTATGTCCTGAATACAAAGTGTTATGTTTGAGTCAAGTCCAACACAACACATCACTGAGTACCACTCTTCATATTTTCAAGCATGGTGGTGGCTGCATCATGTTATGGGTATACTTATCATCAGCAAGGACAAGGATGTTTTTTTGGGATAAAAATAAATGGAATAGAGCTAAGCACTGGCTGGTTCAGTCTGCTTTCCAACAGACACAGATACAAACCCACCTTTCAGCAGGACAATAACATAGAACACAAGGCCACATCTACACTGGTGTTTCTTACCAAGAAGACATTGAATGTTCCTGACTGGCCTAGTTACAGTTTTGACTTATATTTGGCTTGAAAATCTATGGCAAGACTTGAAAATGGCTGTCTAGCAATGATCAACAAACATCTTGACAGAGCTTGAAAAATGTAAAACATAATAATGTGCAAACATTGTACAATCCAGGTGTGCACAGCTCTTAGAGACTTACCCAGAAAGACTCACATCTGTAGTCGCTGCAAAGGTGATTCTAACGTGTATTGACTAGGGTGTGAATGCTTATGTAAATGAGATATTTCTGTATTTCATTTTCAATAAATTATCAAACATTTCTAACAACATGTTTTCACTTTGTCATTATGGGGTATTGTGTGTAGATCGGTGAGAGAAAAACATCAATTTAATCCATTTCGAATTCGGGTTGTAACACAAAAAAAAGTGGAATAAGTCAAGGGTTAGGAATACTTTCTAAACACGCTGTATCTAGGCCTAAATCAAGACGCTGTTTGATTGTTTTAAGTATAGGTTTACACGACAATGACAGACATGACATACATGTAATGCGCTGCTCAGCCACTTTGTCAAGTTACTGATAAACATAGTGGTTTAATGTCATGGTAATTTAAAAGCAGACTGTCTTTGAGGAAAGAATTTCATCATGGTTGATTCTGTCTCGATGCATTTTTCTTAGAAGAGCCTACTGGCACACAACTTCAAAACAAAGCCTGTGATTTTGGGGTCTTGTTTCATGTCACTGTTTTCACTATTGTCACTGTTTTCACATGCAACAGGGGAAAGAGAGAGCTTCATGTGTTGCTCAAGGTTCTTTTAGATACTTCCCCATCTCCCATCCCCCTGCACAATTAATTCGATTTTGGGGGGTATTATCAAGAGGTAGCCGTGCAAAGTGGCATGACAGAAAAATGGTCCAGAACCCGAGGCTTTCCTTCAGCTGGATGTCGTCACCACAACCCAGTGTTTCTATGGGGCAGAGGATAAGCATGTTTCAACCAAAATGAGGACAGAATCAAATCACAACGTTGGAATAAAAAGTGACAGAGCAGCACTGAGACTGAGATAGGGTTGGGAATAAATCCTAAACATGCATGTTTGAAAGCACGAAAAATACATGAGCAGATTCACTATTAAGCAGTGTTCCACAGTTAGTGTTTAGCAGAAACATGTCAAAACATTCTTTTTGGAATCATGAAGGTACATTTTCCGAATGTCGAAGACAACAGAAGACAATATGTTACTACAGAAAGTAATCAAAGCATTTCTAGGAAAAAAATACCCACTGAACATATTGGACCTGTGCGTTCGGACCTGCTTCCCAAACTATTGATATCAATCCAGACGTTTGACACATAATCCGGGTAGCAGAAATTCATCAAAGTAATGATTGAATAATTATCTCAAGTGCAATTAATTAAACACGCCAATGAACTCATCTTCAACAGCTGTCCAAGCTTCACCACTTAATCACAAACAAATTGAGGACGCGGAGTGCATGCAATAATCTCTGCAAAGTGCATTGTTTACTAACAGTAATTACTATCACACTGTGCTCTGTGTATTAGCGAGCCAAGTGACTACTACACAGAGCTAAAATTGAAGTTTATTTCCAAAATGCTATATCCACATTTTTTTTCACCAGAAATGATTGCTTCTATGATTTTGCATTCATAGATTTTAGGTGTGTATTAAAACGTTTTTCTTTGGAAAATGCCTTCAGAAAGCCTTCATACCCCTTGACTTTTTCCACATTGTGTTGTGTAACAGCCTGAATTCAAAATTGATTAAATTTACATTTTGGGTCACTGGCCAACACACACTACCCCATAATGTAATAGTGGAATTATGCTTTTAGAATTTTTTACTAATTAATAACATATTAAAAACTGAAATGTTTTGAGTTAATAAGTATTAAACTCCTGGAATTAAAAAATATTTAAATATTAGGACCAGCAATGTCGGAGTCCGGAGTGTATATATATATATATATATACACATACATACATACATACATACATACATACATACATACATACACACACACACACACACACACACACACACACACACACACACACACACACACACACACACAGTGCCTTCAGAAAGTATTCAGACCCCTTGACTTTTTCCACATTGTTTCATTACAGCTTCATTCTAAAATATATATTATTTTTGAAATCCTCAGCAATCTACACGCAATACCCCATAATGAAAAAGTGAAATGTTTTTAGTTTTTTTGCAAATTCATTGAAATTAAAAAACAGAAATTACTTATTTACGTAAGTATTCATCCCCCTTGGTCTTTTTGCTATTTTGTTGCACTACAACCTGTAATTTAAATAGATTTTTATTCTGATTTCATGTAATGGACATACACAAAATAGTCCAAATTGGTGACGTGAAATGAAATAAAAAAATAAAAAAAAGAAATAAATGAAAAGTGGTCCGTGCATATGTATTCACCCCCTTTGCTATGAAGCCCCTAAATAAGATCTGGTGCAACCAATTACCTTCAGATGTCAAATAATTATTTAAATAAAGTCCACCTGTGTGCGATCTTAGTGTCACATGATCTCAGTATATATACACCTGTTCTGAAAGGCCCCAGAGTCTGCAACACCACTAAGCAAGGGGCACCACCAAGCAAGCGGCAGCATGAAGACCAAGGAGCTCTCCAAACAAAGTTGTGAAGTACAGATCAGAGTTGGGTTATATAAAAATATCCATAACATTGAACATCCACGGATCACCATTAAATACATTACAAAAAAATTGAAAGAATATGGCACCACAACAAACCTGCTGTCACGCCCTGGTCGAGGTATTTTGTGTTTATCTTCATTTATTTGGTCAGGCCAGGGTGTGGCATGGGTTTTTGTATGTGGTGTGTTTTGTCCTGGGGTTTTGTTAGGTATTGGGTTTGTGGCTTAGTAGGGTTATCTAGCTTAGTCTATGGCTGTCTGAATTGGTTCTCAATCAGAGGCAGGTGATTATCGTTGTCTCCGATTGGGAGCCATATTTAGTCAGCCATATTCTTTGAGTGTTTCGTGGGTGATTGTTCCTGTCTCTGTGTTTGTTTTCACAAGATAGGCTGTATAGGTTTTCGCGTTACGTTTGTTGTTATGTATTTGTTCGTTTGTTCTTCTTCATTAAAGAACATGAGTAACCACCACGCTGCATTTTGGTCCCCTCCTCTTTCAACCGAAGACCCACCTCACCCACCACACCAGGACCAAGCAGCGTGGTAATGGGCAACAGCAGCGAAAGGAGGAATGGACATGGGAGGACGTTATGAACAGCAGGAGTATGGACTATACTACTTGGGAGGAGATAGACAGGTGGGCGGCCGACCCAGGGAGAGTGCCGGAGCCCGCCTGGGATTCGCTGGAGCAGTGCGAGGAAGGTTATCGTAGAATGGAGTTGGCGAAGCAAGCACGGCGGCGCGCAAGGAAGCCCGGGAGTCAGCCCCAAAAATGTATTGGGGGGGGGGGCTAACAGGGAGTATGGCTACGCCAGGTAGGAGACCTGGGCAAACTCCCTGTGCTTACCGGGGGGCTAGAGAGACCGGGCAGGCACCGTGTTATGCTGTGGTGCGCACGGTGTCTCCAGTGCGGGTGCATAGCCCGGTGCGGTACATTCCAGCTCCGCGTATCGGCCGGGCTAGAGTGAGCGTCGAGCCAAGTGGCATGAAGTCGGCTCTACGCATCTGGTCCCCAGTGCGTCTCCTTGGGCTGGCTTACATGGCACCAGCCTTGCGCACGGTGTCTCCGGTTCGCCTGCATAGCCCAGTGCGGGCTATTCCACCTCGCTGCACTGACAGGGCGACCGGGACCATTTAACCGGGTAAGGTTGGGCAGGCTCGGTGCTCAAGAGCTCCAGTGCGCCTGCACGGTCCGGTCTATCCAGTACCACCTACACACCCCAGCCCTCCGGTAGCAGCTCCCCGCACCAGGCTTCCTGTGCGTGTCCTCGGCCCAGTACCACCAGTGCCAGCAACACGCATCAGGCCTACAGTGCGTCTCGCCTGTCCAGCGCTGCCAGAGCCTTCCTCCTCTTCAGCGCTGCCGGAGTCTCCCGCCTGTTTAGCGCTGCCAGAGCCTTCCGCCTCTACAGCGCTGCCGGAGTCTCCCGCCTGTTCAGAACTGCCAGTCTGCATAGAGCTGCCAGTCTGCATTGAGCTGCCAGTCTGCATTGAGCTGCCAGTCTGCATTGAGCTGCCAGTCTGCATTGAGCTGCCAGTCTGCATTGAGCTGCCAGTCTGCATTGAGCTGCCAGTCTGCAAGGAGCTGCCAGTCTGCAAGGAGCTGCCAGTCTGCAAGGAGCCGCCAGTCTGCAGGATTCCGCCGAAGCTGCCAGTCTGCAAGGAGCCGCCAGAGCTGCCAGTCTGCAAGGAGCCGCCAGAGCTGCCAGTCTGTATGGAGCAGCCAGAGCCGCCAGTCAGCATGAAGCAGCCAGGGCCGCCAGTCAGCATGGAGCAGCCAGGGCCGCCAGTCAGCATGGAGCAGCCAGAGCCACCAGTCAGCATGGAGCAGCCAGAGCTGCCAGTCTGCATTGAGCTGCCAGTCTGCATTGAGCTGCCAGTCTGCATTGAGCTGCCAGTCTGCAAGGAGCTGCCAGTCTGCAAGGAGCCGCCAGTCTGCAGGATTCCGCCGAAGCTGCCAGTCTGCAGGAAGCCGCCAAAGCTGCCAGTCTGCAAGGAGCCGCCAGAGCTGCCAGTCTGTATGGAGCAGCCAGAGCCGCCAGTCAGCATGGAGCAGCCAGAGCCGCCAGTCAGCATGGAGCAGCCAGAGTCGCCAGTCAGCATGGAGCAGCCAGAGCTGCCAGTCAGCATGGAGCAGCCAGTCAGCATGGATTAGCCAGTCAGCATGGAGCAGCCAGAGTTGCCAGTCAGCATGGAGCAGCCAGAACTGCCAGTCAGCCAGACTCTTCCAGATCTGCCAGTCAGCCAGACTCTTCCAGATCCGCCAGTCAGCCAGGATCTACCAGAACCACCAGCCAGCCAGGATCTGCTGGATCAAACTACCTGCCTGAGCTTCTTCTCAGTGCTGAGCTTCCTTTCAGTGCTGAGCTTCCTCTCAGTGCTTAGCTTCTTCTCAGTCCCGAGCTACCCCTCAGTCGCGAGCTACCCCTCAGTCCCGAGCTACCTCAGTCCCGAGCTGTCCCTCAGTCCCGAGCTGCCCCTCAGTCCAGTGGGGTTCTGGGTGAGGACTACTAGGCCATGGTCGGCGGCGAGGGTGGACTATCCAGGGACGCGAGGAGGAGGGACTAAGACATTGATAGAGTGGGGTCCACGTCCCGCGCCGGAGCCGCCACCATGGACAGACGCCCACCCGGACCCTCCCTATTGTTTTGATGTGCGTCCGGGAGTCCGCACCTTAGGGGGGGGGGGGGTTCTGTCACGCCCTGGTCGAGGTATTTTGTGTTTATCTTCATTTATTTGGTCAGGCCAGGGTGTGGCATGGGTTTTTGTATGTGGTGTGTTTTGTCCTGGGGTTTTGTTAGGTATTGGGTTTGTGGCTTAGTAGGGTTATCTAGCTTAGTCTATGGCTGTCTGAATTGGTTCTCAATCAGAGGCAGGTGATTGTCGTTGTCTCTGATTGGGAGCCATATTTAGTCAGCCATATTCTTTGAGTGTTTCGTGGGTGATTGTTCCTGTCTCTGTGTTTGTTGTCACAAGATAGGCTGTAT